>NC_134459.1:111731565-112099065 GCF_047948215.1 Lycorma delicatula | reverse complement strand
GGGGCAAGATGTGCATGACATCATTGGTATTTAATGGGACAGATATGGGCAGATGGGGATCTGAATATTTTCTAATTCAATCATAATTACAATTTTATTGATCCTGCAGCAGGTGTGGATAATTAGACAACCAACTGATTATTGGCTGTGTGAAATGAAGCAACAAAGTGAACCAGAGAACTACTACACAATAATACTTTGAGTTGTACTTTGCTGAATTTGTTTGATGACATCTAGTATGGGACAAAGACTGCTTTGATTCAATGTGACTGCTAATAAAATTACCTGGCTCCTTGAAATCAAAGTGTGACTAATACAGATAAGCCTATTTAAAAATGATTTTAAATTAAAAAAAATTGCTGTAAAGTATTAAATACAAAGATCACTACTACTGTTAAATATTAAATACAAAGATATTAAGCCACTTGGTCTAAAGGTATTTAAACCAAGGCAGAGATGATTCTACAACAGATTTTCAGATCTTATCAAGGAAAGAAAAATACATACTACTTGCCAAGATTGATTCTTTATACAATAATATGGAATTATTTATGATGACAGAAATTAAATATTGTTTGACTGACATCTTAGTTTACTTATAACTAAATAAAACAAAATAAAAACTTAAGCTTGTTTTAGTTTTTATAACTCTTATTTGAAACTGGGACTAGAAAATAACAAAATATAGAAGAAAGTAAAAATGAAACTTTAATTACCTTATGAATATTGTAGAAATCTCTGTGTGGTACAGTTTTTTGTAGTGCCCTTTCTTTTACATCATTAAGTAAAAGATGCATTTGAAATTTAGATGAAAGGTAACTCAAACGATGATAACAGAATGTATTTCTGCAATTAAAGTTTAATAAATTTAATAAACATTTCCAGAACTACTAAAATTAAAATGAAAAAAAAAATAATACAACAGAAAGCTGTAAGTAAAGAAATATATTATCTGCGGTTGGGTCAAATAATGAGTTATTTGCTTGATTATTTATTTTAAATTTCTATTCACTTTTTTCACAGAATCACAATTCTAATTAAAAATTATTTGTGGTAAGTATTTCAATGTTAAAATGTTGCATAAATTACAGGAAACTGTACTTTGATTTTTAATGATTTTTTCACAGTACTCGAATTCTCAAGGAATATTAGGACCAAAGACTTAAACAAAAAATCTCAATATTCAGTTTTTGTGTGATAAAAGTCAGTAAAAAACCATTATGTCACCTCCAATTGGGATGTATGTGAATGATTTGTAGCTTAGTTAGATAGTCAAATATTCTAAAAGATTCTGGATATGAGGGGAAAGCTCGTATTTCATTACAAGCCTGTATTTATTTGTTTTAGGCGATTCTTTATATTTTCTAGAGAAAAAGCAACTTTTGTTATACTCTATCTTTGGTAAATGTAAAAATGATTGATCATTAATGTGTTTACCTGTTTGGGTAAAAATATCTGAACTCCAAGGTACTTTGGGGAGGATGGTAGGCAAATGCCTGAGAGGGCCTTAAGTTATCTATTGGGTGGGTTTAACACAATATCCATCTCTTTTCCTTATAATTGATCCTATTTTATCCCTTTTTCATTATGGGGTTGTACATTTGACACTGAGAAAACCAAGATGTCCTTAATATGTTTGAGGGGAGTGACCTACAATACAAAGTGACTGAAGAACTCTATTAATGGTTTTCCTGTCTAATCTAACACAATAAGAGGGCAGGTAATGTAATTAAATCAATGATCAGATAGTGGCAGTGCCAAGTTGTGAGATTGTATATAATAATTTTTTTTTAATAAAAAGTGAGAATTTTTTTATATTTATTTACAGACTTTTATAAGTGATTCTGTTAATCATACTTTTTCAAATTAAATTAAATTAAAAAAAAAAAATCTTATAAATTTCTGTAAAGCTAGATATTAAGGAAGTAATAAACAATAATTTAAAAAAAAAATATCCATTTAAGACAACATTATGAATTTTGCATTAAAATAAATGCAAAAAATTACCCAGCCTTTTTTTGACAATGTTATTAATGTAGACCATATATCAAATTGAGGAAAGGCTAGTAACCTATGCCTCTGCTCTTAAAGGGTGAATTGCCTATTGGGTAAAGTCAGCAAGTAGATATCAGAAACATAATTCCAACTAAAATATAAATGTACAATATTCAACTTCAAAGTGTTCATATCACATTGTAACTACAAATTTAAAAAAGTAACAATATAACAATTCCAAAGGGGTTTATTTTTATTTTATTACTTTTTTAATTTGTACTACTGTACTATTGAATATTGTACTATTTCAAAAACATCTCATTCTCTAATCATTCTCAGAGAAAGTATTTCTGAATAGTGCCTCATTTATTTCAGTATGTATTTTGTATAGCTTTATACACGTTACATCCATAAAAACTCTGACACAGATAGTTAAAAGAAAAAATTATATACTCCTTTTCGTGAGAAAAAATGCTTTACTATGTTAAAATCTACTCAGAATAGGATTAACATGAAATTTGTATGAAAATCATGTCCCATTTGCCAGTTTGTATGTCAATTTGTCCCATTTTCATTAGGTATTCATGTAACATTTTTTTTACATCAGTATAATACCTAATATAAACTAAACTTACAGTGAACCACTTTGCATCATTAAACAAATCCTTTTTAAATCTGCCACAAACTCTTGCAGGGTAGGAGTACTGTATGAAATTGGTGTGTCAGATGCAAAATTTTCTTCATTTTCATACACTTGAAACACTCCTTTAATGCATTTCAATAAATACCCCTTATTGGGAGGTTTAGGTGGATCATACCATCTACCCTTGGTTCTTCTCCCTATAATGTATCAAAAGAAAATATATTGACCAAATTAACTTATGAACTATCAAAAAATGGGTTGGTTTGCTAGCCAGGAAAATTAGAGGAATTGTTTTAAAATAAAAAAAATACATAAATTTGTTGCATGCTTTTACCATTCAGTAGGTATGTCAGTGTTACAGTTACATTATTTCATTAATATTTTAATGTGGTTGATACTGGGGAAAACTTAATGCCTCTCTTTACTAGTAATCATGGAGTGTTATAATTGTTGAGAATGTTTATGCTATTTTCAGGATAACTAAGTTCTCTATGTCAGGCTGACACCAGCTACAATTATTTGGTGTAGCCACAGTATGGTACATACAATGAATACATAGTACATGCAACTTATTACATAATTATATATATATTTTCACAGGATCCTGCATCTTCAGTTGGTATTTACTTCTATAACTGCATTAAAATAAATTATAAAAACAATTTATTTTAATGTAATCAAAGAATTAAATACAAACTGAAGATGTGGGATCATGCAAAAATCAATTGTTGAAATTAATATAAGTTTAATTTATTTATTTACTGTGATTTGGTGGTTAAAATTTCATTTAATATTAAATTCTATTAATGCAGTGGTAGGTATATATATATATATATAAAACCAACTGAAAATTCAAAAAATTCATCAACACACTGACCAGTGTGCCAAATAACCTAAGATAACAATTGTCGTAATTTCACACACACACACGCACGCATAAAAAAATTATTGATTCAGCTACAAGAACAAATATATATATATATATATATATATATATATGTTTAATATATATATATATATGTTAGTATATTAGTCATATATATACTGTTAGTATATATATATATATATATATATACTAACATATTTGTGTGTTTATATATATATATATATATATATATGTCAAATTCCTGTAACTCGAATACTATAAGCCGAAAATTTCTACAACTCGAAATTTATTCTAATTCCTGGCCGTATTATATTACGTTATACGGAAATGTAATTCCTTTAACTAGAACAAAAATCCTATAAGTCGAATTAAAAAATTTGATTATTACAAAATATAAAATACCCAAGTTTAACATTAGACCTATAATTTTAGTTCAGAAATATGAAACAAGCGCGATTCACTTCCGTTACTATACGATAACAAAATAGGAAGAATCAACATACAGTAAAGAGGGAAGCGAAAACTTATACATCAGGGGTCAGTATTTAACAGAACTCGTTTGTCGTAAGAAGCGTCTGTCACTGTGTCTTTATAACCTTCTCAGCTTGTATGTATAATTTTCGTATGTCTGTTTGGGTTTGTTTGCTAATGTAAACAAGGGTGTTCTTATTATGTTTTAGAGAGGTTAAAGACAGCCTCGATCAAAAGGTATCTATCAGTGGACGAAATTTACGTGAAAAAGCCGAATACTTGGAGAGACAGTTCAATAGTACGGATTTCGAAGCTTAGTGTGGGTTGGCTAAGCTTAGACAGGCATGAAATCATTTTTTTAAATTTTGCGGTGAAAGGGCCGGTGTAAATGAAGAAGTTTGTAATATACTGACAAACAGTACGCCAAAAGAAATTATGAGTACATACAAGACTCGGACATTTTTAACGCTGACGAAACTGGACTATTTTACAAATGTTTACCTGACAAAACTTTAACTTTTAAAGGTGATAAATGCCATGGTGGGAAACGAAATAAAGATCGCGTCACAGTTTTTTAGATGCGAACATGACGGGGATCGAAAAGTTGAAACTTCTCTTAGTTGGTAAATCGAAAAATCCACTTTGCCTTTCGCTAACGTTAAATATTTGCCTATTCAGTACGAAGCCTAGAAGAGTAACTAGTGAAACCTTTGAAAAATGGTTATTCAAATCAGATCATTATCATTCGAAAATAGAAAAATTGTTCTATTTATTGACAACTGGCCGGCATCATCTAAAAAACTGTTTCTTCAGGAATTGTTATAGATAAGATGCGGTTTTTTCACCAAATATTAACTAAATTCCAATCAATGGATCAGAGCATTATACAAAATTTTTAACAATGAAATTTCTATTGTGCAGGAAGTTAAAGAATCTTGGAATGATGTAACAAGCTAACAATTTTTAACTTTTAAAAAAATCTGGATTTAAAAACTCATAACCACCCATTATTTTGTCGGAATGTGAACTAACTAGCAATGAAAACCTTTGTTCTAGCAACAATAATGGTGATGATGATGATAACGACGATGATAATGAATGGGCTGTCAGTTACGGATGTTTTACAAGTACCAGCGACGTTACTTTTCGGTATTGTATTTCTATAGACGAGAATTTGGTAGTAGCCGAATAGCCTACTGACGAAGATTTTGTAATCAATACGACTAAGGCAAATGCAAATAAAAATGACACTAGACACTGATTCGGATAACGACAATAATGACGTAATCTGGGTACCGCCCCCAACTTTCATGGGAGTTACGGATAACGTTGATTCTGTTCGACTATTCGTTGTTGATGAACCAGATTCTGATTTTCCGCGTTGGCAGATATAGAAAAATGGTTGACTACACTGCATCTGAATAAACGTCAGATAACTAACTATCAACAGTTTTTTTCATCGTTTTTAATTAAATTCTGTTTTTTTTTTACGAAAGAGCCAATTATTCTTCATATTTTATTTTTTATAATTTTAATATTATTTTTATTTTATCTGAAAAACACAATCCTTGAATTTAAAACTGAACCGTGTTTTATATAAACAATGATATGTTTTACTATTCATATTAAATATTTTTTTCCTTTGTATTTTTCATTCATTAACGATTTTTTTTTGCAATAAATTGATTATAAGTGAGGATTAATGTACCGTATTTTCGTGTGTATTTATTAGCCTACATTTTGTTTTGTGTCTTCGGCGGTAATGAATTCTTTTCAGGTAAGTTTTTTCCCTTTTTAAACACTACGGGGCGGCCGGTAATCGCCTAAACACATGTTGTGCCCATGTGTCGTGGCGTTTAAGCGTCTCCCTAGCTTAGGGCCCTTACAGGCCCTCCCATCGGGGTACCACCTGAATCAAAGGAATATCCCGACCTTCCCTTCTGGAACCGAGATACCCCTCCCCAAGAGAGCTACCTTTTCCAGCCCTATCCTACACAGGGTCCGGATATGTTCTACTCATATCCCTACGTCATGCGCGCCTGCCTTTCACACCATGAGGGTCCTCGTGCGTCATCGGAAGCGGCCCGACCCAACCACTCGTGTGTGGTTGAGCCCAGACGACCTCAACAGAAAGGCTGCCTTCCTAGCCCTACACGGCATTCACGTTTCGACCACAGGTGTCATAATTTTTTTACACGACAAGATTACAAATGAAACACCAATTAAAAAGAATAAAGACAAAATGAACAATCTATATATTTAGGCTACAAAAGGACGGTAAATTGTCGCTGTCCCGGTCCACGATGTCAACGAACGAAACAGGCCGGCCTTACTCAACTCTCCATATCACCGCTTCTTCGGCTTTGCGGCTTAGGTACCGCGTCCCACTCTGTCCTTCCCCGCACCATGTGGTCGACAGTAATCTCCGGGGCCAGTCGGTGGAAATCCATCATTCTCGGGCAGCCTGTTCATCTGTCACACTCGAAGAAGGTGTGCTCCGACGTAACTATCTGGCCACAATACATACAATCCGGGGCTCGTCGACGCTTGAACTTATGAAGGTAACTGCCATATGCCCCGTGCCAGAGAGAAACTGTACGAGATGATACGTCACCTCACTATGGTTTCTTCGTGTCCACGGGGTCATCCAGGGAATCAGACTTCTCGTCCACGTGCCAAAGACCCTGACACTTCTCTAAGAGCAACTGACTCGCGGTTCTTTGGCATGCCTTCCTGCATGCGCACCAATTCCCTAGTACGGAGTTTTATCGACGGGACGCCCGCTATTACCTCCACTGCGTCCCCTGACACCGTGCGATAAACAGCAACCACTTTGACAACCGCACGTTGTTGCAGAGATGTTTGCCTGTTCACGTTGCACCTCCGATCCAGGGCTTCTATCCAGACCGGAGCCGGGTACATTATTGTTGACAAAGCGACCGACATGAGGAGCCCCCCTTTTGTTCATTCGTGGCCCTTTTTGGGTTAACATCAATTTACCCAGAGTCGCAATGACTTGCTCGGCTTTTTCCGAGACCTTCTGCAGGTGGGTGGTGAAGAGCCGCGATCTATCCAGCCGAACATCAAGGTATTTGGCGGATCGTTACTCTTCCACCCGGTGTCTATCCACGTTTACCGCCATTCTTCGGAGTCGCTGTTTACCTATCAGGGGTATCACCGCAGTCTTCCATAGGGCTAGCTTCATTCCGTTGTCTAGTAGCCAATCACTCCCTCTCCTTACAGCATTGTTGGCTACCTCCTCCACCTGTGTTTCAGTGCGGCCAACAACCAGGAGGGCTAGGTTGTCACATAAGCAACCATCTCTCTTCAGGTAAGTTAAGTTTAACTTGCTATACATGGGTACTAACCAGTATGTCCAGTAGTACAGTGTATACTGTATTTATAATATTGAATCATGTATTGTAATAATATTGCTATGATATACTAAGGTTGTATATGGAAAATATGCAATATTTTCTTAAATAGTACTGTAGATTTTACATCAGTGATTTACAGTGGATAGTAATTTTGTAACATGTATATTTCTCTAACTCAAATTTTTCAAAAGTCGAATGGTTTTTTTTTATTCGCTTGAATATTCAAGTTATACGACTTCCACTGTATTAAGTTCTTTATAGTCTTAAAACCAATTCTACAACTTCATTTCAAAATGAGTGAACAAACCAGAAAATGTAATTTATATTGGTCAACTAATAACTGTTGATCAATAAATTAATTACAGCTCTAATCAGTCAATTAATTAGCGTTTATCCAGGCTAACTTAAATGTTGGAATCATCTAAAACATAATGCAATAATTTCAGCTGTAACATCAATTTTAAAATGGCAATAAATAACGATTTGATTAGATTGATTGAGTTTTCTATCATATTACATCTTGGTCTTTTCTTAGTTGTTATTGATAAGTTCAATCTATTTATGGAAAACTTTTTAAAAATGATGGTAAATGTTGCGTAAAAAGTACCCTATTCATCACCTGTTTTTTTTAGTTAAATTTCAATGTCTGTAAATGATTGTATTACAAATTATATAAAAACCTATGTCTATAATTATATTAAGAAAGAGATTTCATCTGTAATTTAAGAACTTTTAAACATTTTTCTGATGGTCAGTTTGATATGGCAGCTGATTTTTTTTAAATTGCTACTTCAGGTCTTAGTTAAGAATATATTTTGCCTAATTTATGTATTTTATCAATTAGAGTATATACATAATTTCAATTGACAATGGGATAATAAAAAGAATTTTCAGGTGTGTAGATTAACTCGCCATCGCAAGTCAGTTGTTTAACAGCTAATTTTCCTAGTCGAAGGTTCTGAAGTTCAAATCCTACTAAAAGTTAGCTGCTTTTACACGGATTTGAATACTAGACAGTGGATACTGATGTACAGTGGTTGGGGTTCAAAGGGTTCAATTAACCACATGTCTAAGGAATGGTCAGCCTGAGTTTGATCAAGACTAAATTTACATTTCATACATATACTCATATCATTGGGCTATCATTGGGGCTGCTTTTGTTCACTAGTTGAACTGATTGTAACGTATATATTAGGAAAAAAACTGTGTAGAGAGAACTTCTGATAAATGTTAGGTAAAAGAGTACAGTTTCTTCATGTAAAAGTGAAATATAGTTTTGATACTGTACTTACCTGATCAGTTTCTCATTCTACAGTGATGTGAGTTGACTGTATCCTATTTTTAACAGGAAGCTGACTGTCAGCAATTTTAATAGAAATTCTTTATTCCTTCACAGCTGTTTTTCCATCCAATCATAAATCAAAATTATGAATATAATACGACATACTAATGTAATAAGAACTATATTAGTATGTAAGAAATATGTATGAAGTTTATTATTATAAAGTACAGTTGAGTAAACTTAATATTATTAGCTTATATTGCTTGAAAAATAGTAATAAAATTAAAAATTTTAAAAACAAACAAGCTGTTTTGAAGAAACATATCTTCTACTGCAGCACCTACTGGTGGCCTATAACCTAAAACTAATCTAAGAACCTGCTCTGAGGTGATACCTAGATAATGCAAAAACCTGCATCGAAATTGGTCCAGTAGTTTTTGAAAATAGTAACACACACAAAACCTCTTACCCCAAATGCATATGCAGTCTCCGTTCCATGTGGATAAAAAGAGATTTTGCAGTGCAGCCTGACCTAAAAAGTTTATATATTCTTTCATGTAACTTGCTTCATGATATAAGAAAAACGGTTCTGTAACTCACATTACTACAGTATGTTTTGCTTCTTTCGATTTATTACTTTTGTTATCATTATCTTCTTGAACTTAAAAATATTGAAAAAATTATTTAAATATATTTCTAGTTATTTCTTAAAATTTAATCATAAACGTCTTCAGTGATTCTCTTCAGTTCATAATACCACTGATGTTCTGCATCGCAATTTAAAAAAATTAATTTTATCAACCATGTGGCTTTTTTAAACTTACTTTCTTATTTCCTCACTAAACTTATTTTTTGCATTTTCACAGCTTTTCTACACACTACCAAACAATTAGCTGCAAAGAAGTGATTAAAAACACCCTGTTTAATAACTAGCTCTAACACATAACGTAAATTAAATAATGTTGGTCACAATCTTAAATTACTGTTTAATTGTGTATTGGCAAATGACTTACTAACATTAATGACTTATTAACATTATTACTGACTTATAAGACATTATAATGTCTTATAAGACATTATATGACTTATTATTAATAACTTATTAACATTAATGGCTAACTAACAAGGAAAAATTAAGTTTTTATGGCTAATAACCTTAACAATTGATACCTGTAAAAGTATAGAAAAAATGTTTTTTACTGACCTGTGTAGTTATTGCTTATTTTAGCTACTGTATTTAATGCATTGCATCGTTTTTGATCAAAGTTAAAAAGACATACAATATTAAATTACTATGTCTTTATTCCCGATATTTTATTAAGTGAATATATTCTTATTTCCCATATTTTATAATTAATTATTTGTAAAAAAAAAACTGTTTAATATATATTTTAGGCAGATTTCAAAAGAAAGCTACCTATTGTAATGGGTACCATGATTCAACTTTGGAAAATTTTGACATATCTTTGCGTTTCACATCCCCCAGACCCCAAAATGACTATCAGCTCAAAAGGGTTTATATACATATATAAAAATTTCACTTTCTTGTGGACACAATAACGCCGTAATTTTGTGCCAATCACTTTGAAATTTTTCCTTAAAAATAAATCATTCCAAAATCACAGTCGCGTTCGTTAACGGCCAAAATCGGTCCATGGGGGTGGAAATGGGGGAGCTTTTTCATAAAAAAAAATATCCCTATAACTTTCTTATTAAGTAACATATCGAATTCGTTTAAAATTCCTACTATTCTTTGGATAAGGGCCTAAAACTTATCTAAGTAAAGTTTTTTGATATCACCAACCATTTCCCCAGGGGGTGGGAAAATGGGGTTTTGAAGACAAAAAAAATCATACCTCCATTAATAGGCATGTTATTGAATTGATTTAAAAAGGGTGTTAGGCTGTTAGTTCTTTAAACATTACCTAAAACTTTTGTCTGAAACAATTTTTGATATGACCAACCTTTATAGCAAGGGATGACCAAAATGTTGCTGGAATTGTAAGAAGATGGGGTTTGTATTATGCTAAACATATGACCTTTTTTTCACATGCAGCCATTGTCATATTGAGTAAATTTGAAGTTTTTTTTAACTTTAAGGTGGAAATATTTTATCCCCTACCTAGCACCTGTGAGTTCTACCTCCACCTTTTGGCATGCTGAAAGAGATTTTTTTAAGTGTAAACTATTTTACTAAGGTTTACATTTTGTTCCCGAGTGTAAATAAGCATTTTTAGGGCTTATTGTGATTTTATTAACCTTGCTTCATTGCTGATAAAGCAAAATTACTCTATATATTATATATATATATATATTAAATATTAATTTATATTTAATAGATCAACCCCATGTACAGAATAATTGAAACAGGATGACTTACCTTATTTCATTACATAAGCAGAAGCACTTTCACGAACTTGATTCGCATTATCAGCAGCATTATAATTATATATATATATTTCAAAAAACATCATAAACTCGCAATCCATGATATCATACCACTTATTCACTTACAATTTTATATTAAAAATATTTTTAAACTAATTAAATTTTATTAAAAATTTTTTAATTAAATTTAACTTATCACACTTTAAAAGCTTATACAAAATGTAAAACTTTCATTTAAATTAGAAATTTTAAATTATAATCAAAACAAGACGTAAAATATATAAAATTATAAAGATTATTTAATTAAAATTAATTAAGTTAAAATTAAAATGTAATTTTTTTTTTTTTTTACATATGTGAATGTTACAATAATGTCATCAATATAAACAAATAAAATTTAAATTTAAACAAAGATAAAAATTAAATAATTAAAAAATTAAAACTTTTAAAGTAAAAACAAAAACTTTACTTTAATAATCATATTGAAAGATCAATTACCCAACATTATTATCAAAACAGATAGTGGTACTATCAACTGCAGCCTTTATACTACCGTCATCCTTGTACTCTGTCTGAAGGTTGATCATATTAAATTTATTCTTATGTTTATATATAATAAACCCTTATCCATAATGCATTTTTTAATTTCCAATATTTTTAAGTTTGTCTGAATATCTGATACTGTGTGCTTATTATTAATCAAATGACATGATACATTCAAAACACCAGTTTACCTTTTTTATAACTTCTAAAATTTTCCATGAATCTGAAAAGATCTAGTGGTCTTACCAATATAAATATGGTCATAATCATTACCTACAATTTTATAAATACCTCTCAAATTGTATACATCAGAAGTACTATTACATATACTTATATTACTTATTAAGTGTTTTATTATGTGATTATTCATCTGGTATGCAGGTTTGAACTTATTATTATCATAAACCTTTGTAATCTGTTCAACTATTTTATCACTATATACACAAGAAAAGAACCACTAAAAAACAAGAAAAGAAATTTACATTTTAATTTTAACTTTATTTTAATTAAATAATCTTTATAATTTTTTATATTTTACATCTTGTTTCGATTAAAATTAAAAATTTCTAATTTCAATAAAAGTTTTACATTTTTGTATAAGCTTTTAAAGTATGATAAGTTAAATTTAATGAAACAATTTTTAATAAAATTTAATTAGTTTAAAAATATTTTTAATATAAAATTGTAAGTGAATAAGTGGTATGATATAATGGAGTTTATGATGTGTTTTGAAATATATAAATATATATATGCTTTTTGAAATATATAATATATAAATATAATGTTTAAATATAATGCTGATGATGATGTGAATCAAGTTCATGAAAGTGCTTCTGCTTATGTAATGAAATAAGTCATCCAATTTCAATTTTTTTGTAATTGGGGTAGATCTATTTAATATAAATTCATTTATAAATTAAATTATTTATAAATGAATGTATTGATACAGAGGAGTATAGTTATTAAAAGAATTGCTTTTTAAAAAAAATTATATATATATATATATATATACTACTGTTTTTGGTACTTTAAAGATAGGTCCAGGTATATAAGAAAGGAAAATAATGTAATATTATCAATATCCTAATTAATGTATTTAATAATGCAACACTCAATATACCTAGATAAATCAATTAAAAAAACCCTCTGATTTTAAATTATTAGTAAATTTACCAAACACTATATTCATTTAAATTTACCATTTGATGACAATAAATCTTCATCTGAGTCCTCTTTAGATTCAAGATTATGTTTTGCACATTCTGTCTCATTAACGTAAAATATTTCATCTGAAAAAAGAACCATTTCAGCAAGTACAATTTTTTCTTGTTACTTATAAATTTTATTTATTTAACAAAATTCTAAGGGCTTAACAAATTGTTTAAAGGTATATATATTTTCAAATAAAAACTACAAATTTGAATATGGTAATAATTTATAAAAAACAGAAATTTAAGAAAAAAAATTCAGATTGTGTAGAAATGGATGAGAATAATCCATTCCTAAAGTTAAAATAAATGAACTGAAACAGATATTAGGAGGAATAGAAGTTTAATTTTTTTTACAATGCCTCAGTAAGAAAGTATCTTCAGGCAGTTGCGTTAACAGTTGCCACCATAAGTGATTTTCAATAAAGAGATTTCAATCTAAGTTAAGTTTTTTAAACATGGCACAGGTTGAATATAATATTATATATAGATAAATGAAATACAACCTTACCAACAATTTGTTTGCAGCCTCCTTTCTAGTACTTTCGGTCATTCGACCATCCTCAGGAAATCTTCAATTTATATACTTAAAATCAAATTATGTAAAAAGTAAATTTAAAATTGCGACAACTGGTTGTCATAGTATAAAGTTAGTCATGTTATGTAAGAAGGTCACAGTTGTTGTAAATGTAAATAAAAGACTAACTTTATACTATGACGATGACCAGTTGTGATTTTAAATTTACTTTTTACATAATTTAATTTTAACGATGTAAATTAAAGATTAATTTTCCTGAGGATGGTTGAATGACTGAAAGTACTAGAAAGGAGACTGCAGACGAATTATTAGTAGTAAGGCTGAATTAAATTTTTTATATATAAATAAGATATCAATCCTTAGTGCTAGAAACTGCTTAGTATACATCAAGATTAATTTCAAAAAATTGTTATCTAAAATTGTAAATTTTTTACTATTATAATAGCGTCCCTAGTTAGAATTAACAGGATTAACTGAATTACAGTTCAAGCAATCTATATTGAAAATGAGGTGTGAAATTATTTACAGTTCTCTCATTCTAAATACACTGCACCAAACATACTGTTACCAAATACAAGTCACCAACATTCAGCAACATGCACATACAGAATCGATGAATAGCAACAAAAGTGACACCATCAGTTTGCTCATGAAAGGTAACTGCTTCTAAAAATACAAGATTAGTCACCATAATATAGATAGCACTAAAATACCAAGATCTCTTTGTGCAATAAAGCTACTGGTAGCATTTGAACTGTCCTTCAGGTAAAAAAACTGAACACTATAGAACAGACTAGTAGTGAGACATTATTTGTAAAAAATTTTTTTTTTAATAATTCAACTACATATTTATATAATTTTGTATTACTAACTGTCAGCTGTAAATAGTCAAATGTGAAAAAGGTACCTTTTTTTAAGAATTAGTGAATATAAATATTAAAAAAAAATAATAACACCTGAATTAAATTATAAATACCTTCTTCATCTAAGCACCTAAAATCTTTTAAGAATCTTGCAGTAGTGTAAGATTGAGGCTGATGGGAACGTTTCAAATAACTATATCTTATGTTTAAAGCAGCTATCAGCAATTCAGAAAACTTCACATCAGGTTCAGTCTGTTAAAATAACAAAACAAAATTAAAATCATGCAACTTTAACATCAATAATGTCTTACAATATCTGCTTTTAGTAAAAAGAAAAAAAAATCATATAATGTTTATAATCTTACATGTCATAAAATGTTTATATCTTATGTAACTTTTTCATTTATTCATTTTCAGAAGAAACCTAATAATTTATATTTAACAACAAAATCTGGTCTATATCAGTGAAAATCTTGGCTAACTTGGGAGTTACAGTTTTTAATTACAGAAATGTTTAACTCAACTGGTCTTTCTTTTAAACAAAATTTAAAATAAATTTCTTAAATTTTCTTTCTACATTAATATAAAATTAATTTTTTAAAAGATTTAAATATCAATTAATTTAATTTTGAAACAATAATTTTATAAAATATTAATAAAATGGGAATAATGAGAGCCAATATTGCTAGCAATGACAATTAAACCAGTAAAAAAAAAAAATTAATGATAATGTTGAATTAAATGAATTTAATTTAATAAAATACAGAGTAACTGAAAATTTTATAATATAAAAAAGATAAGTTAACAAATGTATATTGATAACAAAATATCAGGCTATAAAAAAAATAATGCATATTGTAATGATATTAGAATATTTTGTTATTTAAAAAAAAAAATTATTTTGTCTATGGCAACACATTATGATTTAAAAAAAGGGTCTTAAATATAACTGGATAATAATACTTTTACTGGTTATTTTTTGGAAATTTTATATAACTATCTGGTCTGGACCAGCGAACAAAGTCTGAAACTCCAAACCATCAAAGTCTTGATTAGAATATAGATTCCAATTGTAGAACAGTAGAAAAGTGAATGTATTTACAAAACACAAATGGAATCTTATTTGTAATTAATAGTTGATGAAGAGAATTACTCATAAATATTAAATATAAAGAACCCATACTACAAAAATAACTTGACAAGGATATAAGTTAGGATTTATTTATTATTAACTGACATATAAAACAAAAATGGCATCACACAAAAACAAGAAATTAATGAAGCATAAATGAAGTGGATAATAAGAAAATTAATAATCAAAATTTGTAGGGTTGGTAAATGAAGAAATTTACAAACAAAACTTTAATTTATAGAATTTTATAAATTTCATTCACTCTCTCAAATGTGGTTTAGATCTTTTACTTACCACTATACCCACTGGACTGATCTAGTGATGAACTTATCACAAATCATCTGATTTCGAAGTTGAGAGTTCTAAGGTTCAAATCCTAGTAAAGGCAGTTTTACTTTCATACAGATTTGAATTCTAGATTGTGGATACCGGTGTTCTTTGGTAGATGGGTCTCAATTAAGCACTTATCTCAGGAATGGTCAACCTGAGACTGGACAAGACAACACTTCATTTACATTCATACATATCATCCTCTGAAGTAATTAATACCTTACAGTGGTTCCAGAGACTAAGCAGAAAAAGAGAGAACTTACCACCATGAAAAATTCACCATGAGGTCTATTCTAGCTCTTTCCAAGACTAACTTTTATTTTTTTCAGTTAAAATAACAAACTTCAAGTTATTAAATAAAGTTTCATTTTTAAATTTTAATATTTTTATTGGTCTTGAAAGAATAACTTCTAATTTATTAGATTAGAAAGAATTCTGTGGTATAATCAGACTGACTTTTTTATTCTTACTATTAACAGTTACAATCTATAAGAATCTTTTTTATTCATGCTCATGTAGCAAAGCTGGCAAACAGTATACATTTTTGCAAGATAAAACAATAGTAAATGAGAAAAAACTGTTTTCATATGGTATTAGTAATAAAATCAAATTTCTTGAACTTGTATAATTCCCTACAAGTTTTGATAATAAATTTTACACATTTACTAATCAAAAAAATTTTTGTATTACAAATGTAAAAAAACGAGTTTTTAGACAACAAATTTTTCTGTTTTATGTTGGATATTATGAAAACTATAGGAGGTACAATTCTGGGACCCATTTTATTTAATTTTTCAGTTAAAAAAACACAATCTATCAAGCTCACCACTTGTGATACGCCTTAAAAATATCATTATGACTTCATTTTTCTGGGGATACTGAAAACTGGGTAAAATTTTTCGCTAGCTGTAAGTCGATAACAAAGCATTTTCAGACATATGTTTTCATGAACTTTTTCCACTCAAGATCAGTTCCAAAATTTCCCTCTTTCCTCCTGAATCACTCTCTCTCTCTCTCTCTCTCTCTCTCTATATATATATATAAAGTTGGCAAAATCAATTCTTTTTCTGTTATTGTATTTATCCATATTTCTCTCTGTACCAGTTAAGTCAAAGACAAAAGTGTAATGCAGTTTTTCACCAACAGAGTGCTTTCGAGGGTTTCTCTCATCATCAGTCAATAAAAAGTTTTTAAAATCACACAATAAACTCAAAAACATTAAAATTGAGTAGTACTGTACTGAGTACACAGTACTGTATGAGTATGTGTGGCTGACCTCATGAAATATTTCATTTTAATTTTTTGACTGCATTTTTTTATAACGTGCGACAATTTTAATGTTTTTTAGTTTAATATGCGATTTTAAAAAGTCTTTATTAACTGACAATGAGGGAAACCCTCAAAACCCTTTTAAACATTCTTAAAATGGAAACACAATAAGAAAAAGTAAGAAGCATTATTGAATTCTTTTAAGTTGGAATTTTATTATTGAATTCTGTTGATGGAAAACTGTGCTACACTTTTGTCTTTGATCTCTGTTACTTCAATTTTTTAAATGAAAGTAGATTCAAAACAACATTTTAAAATTAAAAAAAAATACATATATGCTACCTCAATCATCGAAATAAAATGAATTATTCTAATAATATCATTACAATATGCATTATTTTTTTATAGTGTGATGTTTTATTATTAATATAAATTTGATAACTTATCTTTTTTATATTATAACATTTTCGGTTATTCTGAGTTTTATTAAAATAAATTCATTTAATTCAACATTATCATTAATTTTATTTTTTATTTTTACTGTTTAATTGTTGTTTACTAGCTTATATGGTGCTCATTATTCCCATTTTATTAGTATTTTACAAAATGATTGTTTTCAAATTAAATTAAATGATATTTAAATAATAAAACTACATTCTCCTGAAAACTAACCTATATAATAAATATTATGTATAACTGATAAAAACATTAAACAACTATAAAGATTTAATAATAAAAAAATTACTAGTCCAAAAGCTCTCATAATCTGTGGACATGAAAAAGTTGATAAAAACTTACCTGTTCGATCTTCTAAACATGTGAATAATGCGCCTTTACAACACCTCTAAGTTTCTAGTAACTTTTTTAAAAAATCAATTAAAAAATACATTTAATATTAGAAGTAGCATAGAGTTATACAATAAATTAAAATAAGCATAAATAAATAATGACATTCTTGTTTTCTATGATAATAAGGATATGTACACAAAAATCCTTTTACACGAACACTTAATCAATTATTAATAAAAATAATTTCATTATTATCATAATCATCATCCTCCTCCTCCTCCTCCTCCTCCTCATCATCGTCATTGCCTTCATCGCCTTTGTCGTCATTGTTGTCATCATCATTATTATTATTATATTTTATGACCACATAGGATCAATTTAGTCAATCCATTTTCCAAGTCTGATTTTTGTCAATCAGAAAATCAATTGGCTAAAATCTTGACATTTTAGTCAAGATTTTCCAAATCTTCGGTGGGACTGTTTGGGCTTTTTGGTCCTTCCAATACGTTTTCATATGTTCTGATCTTTGTGCCCTTTCTAGTGTTGAAAATGTTTGTGTTGTGAGTGTTAAGCGAGTTTTTTTGCTCTTGATTATATTTTTTAATTTTATCTGTGGTATCTTCTGGTTTTAGGTCAATTTCCTTCAGATCCTTTCTTATTTCTCTGATCCATCTGCATTCTGTCTTGGTGTTTTATGAGCTGAGATTGTATTACACTAGCTGTTTCAGAAGTCTTGCATCTTGCATCCTCATAAGTCCAAAAAATCCTAGTCTCTTCTTATGCATGGTATCAGGATCGGTTCTAACCCTTTGAACACGACTTTGTTAGGCCCGATTCACCACTGCCTGTCTTTCTGATACTTTTTATTGATGCAAGTTCTTCCAATTCTTCTTTCGATTTTCTGGAATCTGTCTGTCTTTGATTGATCGTTCAGGTATTAGAGTGTTTCTGCTGCATAAGTGGCTTCTAGTTTTATAACTATGTACCAGGTTAATTTTTGAGCTTTAGCTAGTTTGTTTCTTCTTATTTGGATCAAGGTTTTTTCACTTAGGTTGTTTATTATTATTTCTCCGAGGTATTTAAATCGAGTTACTATTTTGATTTTATTACGGTTTATGTTTACTTCTTTTAATCGTGTTGGTTTTTGAGGCATAATTTCTGTCTTTTTGAATGATATTTTGAGGGCAGTTTTATTTGCAATGTTTTGAAGTTTTAATATCTGTGATTTAGCTTTGTCAATGTTGTTTGCTTGTTTTGATTTTTCATCCTGTTTTTACTTTTGGGGGATTTTTTGAGCCATTCCCTCATTATAATTTCTAGAGCACAGTTGAATAATGGCAGTGAGAGTTTATTGCCTTGGTGGTCCTGTTTTGATCTCAAATGGTTCCGAGAATTCGCCTCTGAATTTTACTTTCAACTTAGTGTTGGTGAGGATAAGTTTTATCATCTTTATTAATTTGGTATGCAGTCCAAAGTGTCTTAGAATTTTTAGTAGGGATTCTCTGTGAATTCAGTCATAAGGTTTCTTGAAATCTACAAATGTTATCACCATGTCTCTGTTTCTTTTCCTGTTGTAATCCATTATTAGCTTGAGACTCATGATCCGGTCTGGACAGCTCCTCCAGGGTCTGAAACCTTCCTGGTATTCTCCTAGTTCTTTCTTGAAATGTGAACCGGTCCTGTTGAGGATGACTCTTGAAAGAATTTTGTATGTTTTGTCTAGGAACGAGATTTCCCTGTAATTGTTAGGGTCTGTTTTGTCCCCTATTTTAGGTAGTGGATGGATGTGGGTTGTCTTCCAGTGTTCTGGTAGTTCTCTCCTTTGGTCCAGATGTTGACAAGCTATTGATGAAGGGAGATTTTTGGTGATCTTCCTGGATATTTCCAGATCTCTACAAAAGTCTGATCTTCTCCCACTGCTTTATAATACTTCATCTCAACCAGTGCTTGGTAGACTTCTTTTATTGTGGGAGGGGTTGATGTTTTCTGGTGGTGTTTTTATTGGGGCATGGTGTTGAAGTTTAAAAGTTCTGTTGGTTCTTCGCAATTCAGGAGTTTTTTTTTAAATATTTATCTAAGATTTCTGCATTATCTTTATTGTTATGGGCCAGTTTGCAATTTTCATTCTTTATTAGTAGGGTTGGAGGTTTGTATTTTTGGAGATGATTTTTGAAGGTTTTGAAGTAGTCTTTTAACTGTGTTTTATTGAATTCTTCTTCTGTTGACTTCAGTGTGTCTTTATGGTGTTACCTTTTTATTCTCCTTAGGATTTGGGTGGTTTCTTTTCTTTGTTTTACTAGATTTTGGAAGGATGTTTCTGATTTTTGGGATTGGTGAAATAGTCATGCTTGATGTCTTTTCTCCATTGTTTCGTCACATTCGCTGTTTCCCCATTGGTGTTTTTTATGGGATTTTATTGGGGCTAATTCTTCTGCGATTTGTATAATGTTGTTGACTAGATTTTCAAGTTTATCCATGACTGTTATTTTTCAGTTGCTTTTTAAATCTATTTTTCTTTTAGTTTTAGGGGCTTTAATTTCATTATTAAAAATTATTTATTTTTTATAAATAGTAATTACTATTAAATATGGTAAAGTAATTTTGACTAAAGATAAGAATACATTTAAATATATTTCTAGAATTATGCAATCACTGAATGTAATATTAAGAAAAATTTTTTTTCACTGAACTGAAAAATTGCATAGAATTTTTTCATTATTTGAAATGCTTGTAAAAAAAGGAATTCAATGCAGGAAATAAAAATGTAATAATACAAAATGTATTTTGAAATAATCAAAATTAATTCTATTTATTCTGTTCTTTAACATAAGGATTTGAAGTGCATTCTATTCATGAAGATGTGTGTTTTTCCAGATCAGAGCGGGTAGAACAATGCATATTTATTTTCCTACTTGTCCTCCAACATCAAAAACAATACTGTCTTAAACAATTTGTTTCATCAGAAATTTCACATGCTGTGAGATCTAGCTAACAGCTAATCTGATTTATAATACAATTTAAAGAATCGCGTGTGACCGATTCTAAGTCTGGTCACCGCTACTTGTTCACGGCGAGTCAACTCAAAGTCGCTTTTCCATTTATAAGGAGAAGTTTTTACTGAGTTTAATTTTGTATTTAAACTCCTCCATTCAGCATTCCACTTGTTTTTTACTATGTTTGTTAGACGGTTTTTAACATCTGCCACTCTTACAGGAAATGCATCCAAATCATCGCAGACTGTTGCTTTTCTGGCAGCTTCGTCTGCGATTTCATTACCTGTAATTCCAGCATGCACCGGAGTCCATACAAATACGCATCGCTGTCCTCGTTGTTTTAGAACGTATAAAATGGACAGGATGTTTGCAATTAGGACATCCTTAATGTTCTTGTTCCGAATTGCGACAAGTGCACTTAAAGAATCGGAACATTTTAACACTCTCTCTTCGCAATAGTGTTCAGTGTAGCGAAGAGCTTGCTGAATTGCAGTGAGTTCTGCCGTGTAGACACTGGCCACATCTGGCAGTTTCCAAAAGTGGGCTTCTCCATTTACATATATTGAGCATCCAACACCATGTTCGGTTTTAGAACCGTCAGTATAAATTCTAATATGTTCTTCGTAAGTACTGACGGTTGCCAAAAATTCCTGTTTGATGATCACTGCTGGTTTCTTTTTTATTTCTCCTTGAGAGAGATCCAACCTTGTATTTACCGCTGGCAAGAGCCATGGCGGTATTTCTCTAGTAGAAATTGCCAATGTATCTGGAAAGGCAATTTCGTATTTACTTCTTAATTCGTGGTACCTAATTCCGGCTGGTCTGGAATAGGTAGCACGACGTTCGTATAATGCAGCCATAGGATGGTTATTGAAAAGTTTATTATTTATATGGGCAGGATAAGCCCATATATTTGCTGCGAATCTTAGTAAAAGGATCTCTCTTCTATAATGTAGTGGCATTATTCCGGCTTCAGACATCAGACTAGCCGCCGGACTTGTGCGGAAAGCACCAGTTGCATATCTTATTCCGCTATTATGAACTACGTCTAACTTTTTTAAATGCGACTTTCTAGCGGATGAATATACGATACATCCGTAGTCTAGTTTAGATTGAACCAATGCTTTATACAATCTCAGTAATGTCTCTTTGTATGAGCCCCAATTTAAGTTCGATAGACATTTTATAATGTTTAGGGCTCTTTTGCATCTATCACTCAAGTCCTGTATATGTAATCCCCATGTAAGGGATTTATCCAATACCAGTCCTAAATATGTTACATTGTCTTTATATTGTATTGGATTATCATCAATTGTCAACGCAGGACTTTGATGAGGAATTCTCTTCCTACAAAAGTGTACACAGCACGTTTTTTCTGGTGAGAATTGGAATCCGTTATTCCTTGCAACTTCATTTAGAGCATTGATCGCTCGTTGCAATTTGTACCTCACCATAGCAGTCTTGTTGCTGGCATACACAATTGCCAGATCATCAACATAGACGCTTTTGCTGATTTCTGCTGGAATGGCTAATATCAATTTATTAATGGCAATGGTAAATAAGGTACCGCTCAACGGCGAGCCTTGTGGTATGCCATTTTCCAAGATTCTTTCACATGAATATTCATTGTTGACGCGTACTTGGAAGGTACGGTCATTCATATAGTTGCTGAGCAGTATAGGCAAATTGCCACGAATGCCCCATTCATGTATCTGGAGCATTATACCATGACGCCAGGTCATATCGAAAGCCTTCTGAAGATCAAAGAAGACTCCGACACAATGTTTCCTTGTAATGAAGCTGTTATATATAACGTCCTCTAAGCTGATCATTTTATCAGTGGTAGAATGGTATTGCCGAAAACCTGCTTGATACGGTGATATCAGGTTTTCTTTTTCCAAAACTCAGACGAGTCGATTATTAATCATTTTTTCAAATATTTTTCCCATAGCGTACGTCAAGGAAATAGGACGATAGCTATTGGGGTCAGTTAAATTTTTATTTTTATTTGGTATTGGAACAACATGAGCTTTTTTCCACTGCTGCGGGTACATTCCATCCCGCCATATTTTATTATATAGTTCTAATAATCTACGCTTTGCAGTGGTATTCAGCTGCCTGATCATATTATAATGGATTTCATCCGGACCAGCAGCTGTGTTACCTGATTTTTCCAACGCTTTCGCGAATTCTTCTATTTTAAATGGTACATTATATGAGTAATTATACTCAGTTCTGAAGTTTAGTAGACCTTCAAGTTGTTCTCTTTTAGTACGAAAATCTTCTTCGTAGTTGGCCGTTCTGCTGGCCTTTTCGAAGTGATTGGATAATAGCTCTGCAATTTCATATGGAGTGTCTTTTATATCATCTTCATCTTGAAGGCTAGTTATGGGAGCAAAATCATAACGCCCACAAATCGCCTTCACTTTCCTCCAAACATCTGCTGCAGTAGTGGTTTTGTCGATGGATGACACGTATTGCTGCCAGGATCGTTTCTTTGAGTCTATCATAAGACGTTTTGCATACGCCCTGTATTTCTTAAAGGCAACAAGATTTTCTATGCTAGGACGCTTCTTAAAGGCGTTATACGCCATTTTCCTTCTTTTTATAGCTTCACTTATTTCATCGTTCCACCATGGAACGGGTTTCTCCGTAAGTTTCCCAGATGTTTTGGGAATATATCTCGATGCCGACTCAAGTATTGCATTTGTTATGGCGTCGACATCGTCCCCGATTACTCCAGTTGTTTCAGGGAGTATCGTTCTAGCTGTGAAGCTCGTCCAGTCTGCCTTATCAAATAACCATCTTTTAGAGATGGGATATGTTTTTCTTGTAATATCAGTTACAATTTGCACCGGGAAATGATCGCTTCCATGCAAATCGTCTAAGACATGGAAGCTGTACCTCGGTGCTATCGATCCGCTTATAAGTGCAAGATGTATACAGGACGTCGATCCATCTCTGGCATTGAAAAAGGTTCCTGATCCGTCGTTTAAAATAATAAGTTCTGAATTCATCAGGAACCTTTCCAGTTCTCTTCCACGGGGATCTACTCGATCTGATCCCCAAAGAGAATTATGAGCATTAAAGTCACCCACCAGTAAAACAGGTGGGGGAAGTTCGGAAACTAGTCTTGCTATGTCATCCTTATTCCAATCAAAATTCGGCAAGTATATGCTGCAAACAGTGACCTGAAACGGATTATTAATGTTGTCTATGGTGTCATCTAGAGATGGCACAAAGAGAAAAGTGTTGCTCTCTCAAGAGAGCAGATGAGAAGTGGAACAGTATTCTGTATTTTACTATCTATTCTGATATTGAAGTTTTATCAATTCCTTAAACAGAACATATAAATATATAATGTGAAACAGTGAGTTGTACAATCAGCTTTTACTTCACTGCTGTACTCCCTGTTCCAAATTGCTAGAAGTAATATAAACACATCACTATTGACACCTTACAAACTAATATTAATCACATACCACACGCCTCCACTTAATCTTATGTTGCAGAATGCTATAGTCCAACACTTCTAAAGGAGACGTAATATGTTTTGTCATTTTTCATTTGTGATAATCAATATAGACATAAAACAGATCCTTGTAACATATAAAAAAGCTATCAATAAAGAGCAAATAATCAAATTATAATATAAGTATACTTATATAGAATCATAAAGCTTACCGGACCACAAGAATCACAATTACTCATTCCTTCCACAATTACTCTTTTAAAACAAAGGCTATTTCTATCAGTCGTAACCTGTAACTTAGTTGGGGCACTACAACTGATTGAATGTTTTGTTATTCTAAAGGAAAAAGTAATTAAAAACAATGATATTTTTATTTTTCTAAAACAAATCATAAAGAGAAAACATATAAATAATAAAACAAAACTTAAAACTAATATTGAAATCATATTAATACTCACCCCATTACCCAAATATGAGTAATATTACCAATTTTTATGAAAAAGAAATTCATTAGTTGAATTTGAATAGAGTGCATTATTAAATAAAGATTCTTTTAGTGAATTCAATTTTTTATTTATGATTTTTTAAATAATTTGAACATTTCTAAAATAACTTGACCTTGATAATTCAAAATATATTTTGGAATAAATTTCAATTTTTGTTGTTGTGTGTATTACCTTTACTTACTGCATTTTGGTGACAAGACATTATTCACTTTTAGACTTACAATCTGAAGATAAGACAGAAATCTTAACATTACCAAATAAATAGTACAAGAGTTTAATAAACCCAAGTTTTATTAATGACTATTCATGTAAAAATTAAAACTATAATATTTATAATATTGATCATAAAACTAGGGAACAATATCACAACAATAAAAGAGACAATATCACTAGATATTGAAGAAGCTAGACCTGGTAATGCTGGGTGGATCACTTCCTTTGAAAAAAATTTACATGTTTTTTATTATTAAAATACTATAATTTCTTTTCCTTCAGATTAAACTCAGGTAAAAACAAGACTCACTATAGAAAAATACACCCTCCAAAAAAAATGAAAATAGTGACATTTTACTCGGAAAGAGGAGTGAAACAATTAAAATTTAGTAGTTTTACAAAACTACAAAATCACCTTCTGTTGCAGTCACCTGCACGATGATTTTGAAATTTGAACAGACTGAATCAGTAGAAGATGCCGCCAGAAGATCAGAAGACAAAGATCTTCCACAAATGAAGAAAATATTGAGTCTGTAAGGAGCAGTATATCAGAGGATGTCACACACAATGTCAATATGAAAATGGGCATTAGTCAAACATCATTATGAAAAATATTGGGACAAGGATTTAAAAATGTTTCCTTGTAAAATCCAGTTAGCTCATAAAGTGGACTTCAACAATTATGTACTACAGCTGGAATACTGCTGGCAATTAATTAACACCAATGATTCTGATTAATCCTTTTTGTCTAATTTGTAAATAAGGGACTAAGCCCATTTCCACCTTAGTGGCTATGTAAACAAACAAACTGCTTGTTTTTGGGGTACTGCTACTAGCCACAAGTTACACATGAAGGTCCGTTACAGCCACAAAAAATTAAGGTGTAGTGTGCTGTTTCTCAACAAACAATCATCACGCTGTATTTCTTTGAAGAAAATATGGTGTTTTGGTGACAGTGAGTAGCGATAGATATTAACAAATGCTTGAGTAATTTTTCACTCTGGATCTTGGAGATGGCGTTGAAGAGGCCTGGTTCCAACAAGACGAAGTCATGGCTCACACCAGCAGAGCTACAATAGTTTGGAAATTGAATAATTTTGAAAAATTTAGATTTTCATTAGTCTTCAATGTCACCGGATTTGACAGCTCCTGATTTTTTTTCTTTGGGAATATGTGAAAGAAAATGGTACTTATGTATTAGTCCATCGACCATAACCATTAAAAATTTTAAATACAACCAACAATTGCTTTGCTCGCTAACTTTGTGTTAATTAGTTAAAGTTAGCAAAAGAAGTGAGCATAAGTTAAGTTTGGTTAAATTATATTTATAAAATAAATAAATATAAATGGTTATAAAAATGGTAACATAATGGTTACATCAGGTGATATTAACAATAACACAAAAGTTTGCAATTTATTGGTCGATGGGCCAATACGCAAGTAGCAAGAAAGTATTTACATCAATAATCCATAAAATTTAGTAGAGCTAATAAAACAACATTCGAACCAAAATAGCAGCAATACCAGAGGTTTTGTATGTGTACAAACATTGGTTTTAACTATGTAAAATATGTTAAAAAGAGCTCAAATATGTCCAAACCAGAAGTCAGCATTTAAAAGATATTTTTAAAACCTAATTCAATAAATCAGGTTTTGACTGAAATTTAAAGATAAAAAAATTGGTTTTGATTAATTTTTAATTTTTTATTAAAAAAAAATGAGAAGTTACTTTTGGCCAAGGTGTTATTAGATGAAATTTTATTTTGGGTTTTTCCAAATCGAACATTAATTAAAGATCAAATAAATATTTATTTACTGAAGTAAATTTATAGAATACAAAATTGATATAAATATGGATTTAGCAGATCAGCAGGTTATTGAATCAAAAGACAAAGTGAACAAAAACCAAACAAAAATATTTGTGCTATGCTCTAAAAAATGACTAAAAATTAAATGATGACTGCATAGAATATCAGTAAAGAGCAATGAATGGTTTGGCAGACCCTCAACCACTAAAAATATAGATAATCAAGAAAATTCAACAATCAGTGAATGCTGACTGGTTGATTTCTCATGACAATGTTCTACAGCTACAGATCAAAAGTCATTTGGATTTTCTAGCAAAACAGATCATTTCACAGGTTCAGCAGCCTCCCTGCAACATTTATCTTTTTCCAATGATGATTTCACTCAAAAGGATAAGATTTTAGGAAGAAGATGAAATTAAAAGAAAAGCAAAAAAGTGCCTGCTGAATATTTCTAAAATAGAAAATTATGAAAAATATTTTCAACAGTGGAAGAAACACTGAGACAAGTGTGTCAACTCAGAAGTGGGGTACTTTGAAGGAAACTAACTAGGTGTTCAAATATTCAGATAAAATACTTTTTCCTGGCCTGCAGTCCAGTATAATTTTTAATTGGTCCTTTACAGAATTCAAATGTATACTAAATGAGTTAAAAAAAACTGCTTCATGATGGGTGCAATTAGCAACAGTGCTACTTTCAATATCATTTAAGTTCTTGAGTAAGATGATAAAATATATTGCTTATAAGCTGAAATGTCTCAAGAGTGACATCCTGAAAACTTAAGTGTGTGAATAATATAAAATGCTAATGGGCAAAATTACATTCAATGAACTGATTGCTAAAGATCAATGAAATAATAAATCCTGGGTACAATTCACTGTTGGCATTTTAAATGGTTTTCATTGAAGTTGATGCCACTTATATTTAAAAAAAAAACACTTAAGGAACCATATAACATCTGCAAAAAAATTTTCTCTAAATACAATTTCACACGTTGAAAAGTGAATCATTTGTATACTTTTTGTAGTTAAATGTTCATTATTACCTAGTATTAATTATGAATTTCATTGAGGAAGAAAACTTACATTACATTTGACTGCTGTTCACGAACTTGATTTCTAACAATAGGAAATTGGTCTTCATCTTGGTTAATGTGTTCTGGATGATATAAATCATGTGAAATTAATTGAGGTGAACCTGAATGTAGAAAAATAACAAAAAACACAATAAGTTTTACAAACATTAATAAACTTGTGGCTACAACTGAATGAAATTTGTGACTGTTATTACTCCATTTAGCATGTCATTGCAATCCTCTGTTTTTTCTCAAATCTTTCATTACATACTTTTCTTAAATTATAACCTAGATCCTTCTAATCAATGGAGGTGCTAATACTACAATTGTTACAATCTAGTAACACTCTGTTTAAATATTTTTTATCACTGCTGGCAAACATCACAATCAAGCACCCAGAAATAATCTTGATTTAAAACTCCTAGTTTCTCATTTACTTCAACTAATTCAGCCATACATTTCTCATCTCATTTACTGCAACCTAAATCCATCCACAAAATTAAAATAAACTTTAATCTGCAATTCAAGGATTCCTGGATTCTCTACCTTTGTCTCTTATTATCTATATTCCCTAGTCTTTTTAAATCAATAATACACAGATTCTGCTCAATAATTGCTGTGCTTTTCATCTTTCCTACCCATACTCCCTATATTAATAAACCATATGTTCAAGTATGTTGATAAAAGATCATGTTTTGAAAAACAATTCACTCCACAAACACTCCGGATACATATACTCTTCTACTCCTTCAAAATATTCCACAAAAACTCTTATTTTTGTGCCTTGACTGAGCCTAAACCCTTATTGTTAACAATCATCATACAAAATTGAGTATCAGTCCTTCAGTTAACTGTTAATAGTTTCTATTAAATGCTTCAACAAATTGTATTTGTCTTCTACCTTTTTTATTCTGTTCAGATCTTTTAATTTTAACAGACCTCTACTTGAACTGTAAGTTAAAGTTCATTGAGAATTTATTATTTTTTAACTGAAAAATATTTTTGCTATATTGAATTAGGTCTTTTTTGTTCTCAATAAAAGTAGTTTAACATGCAGTAATACATCCAGTACTCAGTATTAAGTCACCAGAGATAGCAGTAATAAAAAAGGTCATTATTACTTTATTTACTTTCATTTAGTATTTGTTACAAGTCTTTCTTTTTTTCCTGTTTAGCCTCCGGTAATTACTTTTCAGATAATACTTCAGAGGATGAATGAGGATGATATGTATGAGTGTAAATGAAGTGTAGTCTTTTACAGTCTCAGTTCGACCATTCCTGAGATTGTGTGGTTAATTGAAACCCAACCACCAAAGAACACTGGTATCCATGATCTAGTATTAAAATCCATGTAAAAATAACTGACTTTACTAGGACTTGATCGCTGGAACTCTCGACTTCCAAATCAGATTATTTGGGAAGACGCATTCACCACTAGACAAAGTCGGTGGGTCTCGTTATGAGTCTAAAATGACAAAACAGTACGGTTTCAAATTCCATTATTTTTATAAATTTATGCCACAATCTACATAAATTAAATAGGGAACATAAATTAAATAGGAAATTTATGTAGGCAATCTACATAAATTAAATTCATACTTTGATTTTTATGTTTATTAAACACAAAGAAACAATAAACACTATTTTTTATATATTGTTACAATCATTAAAATAAAAATTAATTTCAAAGATAAACATGAAAAGATGGTAATAATATAACAAAGGCAATCAGGTCAGGTGAATTTACAATCAAAGCAAGCAATCTTCTTGCTTTAAATTGAGAAGATAAAGAAGAAGCTCTACATGTTCTGACTCACACAATTAACTACTTTATTGAGTCCTGAGTAAGAAAAGTGAATCTCTCATAGTTTGATGGTTCAGCAACAATTGAAATGCTACAGGGAAGCATCCTGAAAATAGAAGGAATTGAAAACAGAGGGTAAAATAAGATGCTGACAGCTAACTTTTTCAATGAATTGGTTTTCATAGATTACCAGTTAAGAAGGCTGGATGTAATTACAATGTCAGCATTCTTTTGGTGCTAATGACCACCTTAATAAGAAAATAAGTTTTATTTACATAATGGGTGAGCATTCATTGTTACAATACTGTATTTGGTTATCTCTGACTCAATTATAAATTTTACTTCTGAGATGGGGCAAAGGTATAATTTATTATTTATGATGATAATAATTATTTTTTATTATAAACATTATGTTGTACTGTGAATTAGAATAGTTTTATAATATACTGTACTATATAAATTACTTTATTTTAATTTCTATACTGCAATTTTACATTAAGTTAAAATAATTATAAAAAAATTGAAATCATATTGATATATTTGATAAAATTAGGTTGTATTATACTTCATGGTAAATAAATATTCTGTTGTAAGCTTGAGCTTTCAAGATTGATTCAATTAATCATTATGAATTTAGTGATATAACTTGTTTACAAAGATGGATTTCAATGATGAAAATTCTATTTGTGGATGTTTAATGGTTTATTAAATTATAAAACAATTAGAATGCTTATAAAAAAAAAAATATAAACATCAACTTGAAACTTTTTATAATTTTTTTAGCAGAGGGGTTTGTGGTTTTCATCATATTTACAATATGTTTAGTCTTTTATTCTTCTGAATACTTTTATGGAGGGAGGGCTGTTTTAAACCAGTACCATATTATATTCATTTTAAATCATTAAAATAATATTTACAAAAAACAGAGATTTTAAAGAATAATTACTAAAATATCTGGTTAAATAAAATGTAAATAAATTTGTTGTAAAGTAATTAATGTTACACCACACTTACTTTCTTTTGGAAAAAAATGTTGGTCCATTTTTATCTTGCATTAAAGACTTTATAAACAGATCTAATATGAAGCAACTTGTCAATATGTGTTACAATGACTTAAATGAACAGTTTGATCAAGTTGATCTAAATACAAAAGGATACAAACAATTTCTAAAATTTACTCTAAATTTAATATCAAAACAATATTATTATATGTCTTATCCCTAAAAAAACATAATATTATTTTCCTTTATTCAAAATTTAGTCAGATTTATGTAAACTGATATAGTGCAATTTACTTTTACTATTAAAGAATATTCAATCTGTGATTTTGAAACATGTGTTTGATATAATTATAAATGAACATATAATATTGTTACAGCTGTTTTAAATTTTATCTGCATTTTTTTTCTAAATGCATGTTAAAAGTTTATTTAAATGTCTTTCGAGTGAATTTTAGGATTTTTTAGATTTTAGTTGGATATAATGATATCACAAACAACAATTTAACATTTTATAAAGAAAATTTATACCTATTCTCATGTCTTCTAAAGTTAAAGAACTTAAAGTTAAAACAACAGATAATATATTACTAATATAAAATTATAATACACTAGGAATAAAGATTAAATTTACTCCTAGATAAACATTCCAGGAAACCACTGATAATCCCAAGATTTGATGTCAAGAAGATTAAAGGATCAATAATCATGGAGAAATGGGAGGAACAACCTGCAGAAAATTGGCAGGAATTTCAATTTAAAATTATTTAAACAGCCAGAGAGCAGATTACCCTTCAAAAAAACCTAAACATCCGTGGTGGAATCAAGAATGTGAAATAGCCCTAGAAAACAGAAAGAAAGCGTTTAAAGACTACAATGCAAATAAAACTGAGGAAAGTCTAGAGAAATTCCTAAAAATCCGAAGGCAAACAAACAAAATTATAAGACACCAAAAGAAAATATGTCAATGACCAGTTAGATGCGATAAAAGCAAATTTTAGAAATTACAACACACATGACTTTTATAAGACATTTGTTTCACAAATCAAAGGGTACACCCCACAGAATCTCTGCTTCAAGAGACAAAATGGTAAACCGGCTCTCACAAACAAAGAAAATTGTCGGGAACTCACAGAATATTCTGAGAAACTGTTAAACTGCCCTGAACCGAAAGAAAGATTTCTGAGTCACACCAAGTGTCACAGAGAAAGTTCCCTTGTCCCAACTCAAGATGAAATTTTATCCCATATTCAAAAACTCAAAAACAATAAGGCCCCAGGAGAAGATGGAATAATAGCCGAACTCCTGAAGAATTTAGGACCCAATTCGCTGAAGGAAATCACAAAAATTATTCAAGACATCTGGCAAACAAAAAAGGTCCCGTAAGACTGGAAAACTGCTTTAATTCACCCATTGTATAAGAAGGGCGATAGGACAGACGTAAACAACTACAGAGGAATTTCCCTTTTACCGGTCGCATACAAAATCCTATCATCCTGACTCTTAACTAGAACACAAGAACAGCAGGAACCATACCTATCATAATATCAAGCAGGCTTTAGACCTAACAGGTCATACCTGGAACAGATCTTCAGCTTGAAAACAATAATCAAAATTGAAAACAGAAGCAAACCCATGATCTGCACATTTGTAGATTTCGAAAAAGCCTACGATTCTGTAGACAGACAATCTCTTTTCCAAATTCTAGAAGAGAGAGGATTAGATCAGAAAACTCAAAGATTAATAGAACAAACATTAACTGGAACTAAATATAAAATAAAATTTATGGGCGAAATCTCAGAACCCTTTGAAAATATGACAGGAGTGAGACAAGGGGATGGACTCTCCTCCGATGGTATTTAACATCACATTGGACAAAGTGCAATGAATGTGCAGAAAAAGTGGGACTACAAATTTCGTTTGAAAAAACAGTGTTCATGTGCTCCAGAACAGAAATCCCAAATTTAAACATAAAATATGGAGTAATAAATAAAGTCCCTCACTTTAAGTACCTTGGAGAATTTATTACGTGAACAGCTCTGAAAAACCAAGTCAATTGGACCGTCTGCAGAAGGTAAGGAAAGCTCTAGGTTTAGTGAAAAATCTCTACAGCAAGAAATCCCTTTCGCGCCAAACGAAAATCCAGCATTACAACACAGTTATTAAACCCACAGCATTACATGCCAGTGAAACATTGACCTTAAATAGGAAAACCGAAATAGAAGAAATAAAGAAACAGGAAAGGAAGATTATAAGGAAAATGTTGGGACCGAGACAAACTGAAGAAGGATACAGATTACTACCGAACGAAATTGTTGAAAAATACTGTAATATCGATACTGACATAAGGAAAAGACGAATGAAATTCTTCGGACACCTTTGCAGGCTGCCGTAAAACCGACTGACCAAAAGAATAATCGCGTACTTAACATAATTAAAAGTTGCAATCCCCTGGCTCGCAGAAAACGAAAAGATTTACAACACACCGGAATTACGCTGGGGTATCATAGACAGAAACACATACAGAAATAAAATAGATAAATGGGAAGTTAAATCAGAAGCGCCGAAGCCTTAACAACATCGTCCGAAATGGTCTGAAGAACGGAAGAATACTTTTTCTGAAAGAATAAACGAATTTTTGAGGGAAAAGAAGAATGCCAAGCGAAAGAAATATGAATCATGAATGCTTAACGTCTTCCACTGCGAAGTTTTCGACTTAAAATAATACGATACTATGTGCATTAAGATATATAAAAAAAATTCTATTCAATTTTGCATATATTGTTTGTAGCTTTATTATACTTTATGTAGTTTTACAACATCATTTCTATATATATATATATATATATGAGTGTTTGTTTGTTTGGCCTGTATATGCGTTCCTATAATCACTTATCAGATTGCGACAAAACTGTAAAGATGTGCGCACGCCCTCGAAGGTTTATGAATTAGTTTGGACCCGTTAGGTGGCGCTGGGGTCGAGATATTTCGAACAATTGTGTTCATGGTCCGATTTGGCTCGTATTTGTGCAAAAACGACAAAATATTAGTTGACACACAATTAATCATATGTAACCATATAGCGTGGGCGAAACCGCAATTAGGAAGCTAGTGTTTGATAAAATGACAATTTTTAATAAATTTGTGCATTTCACAACTTCGTTTGTATTAACAGTAGCGATGAATTTACTGTCATTTTAAATTTTTACCGATAGATTATAGTTAAAAGACCCTTTAATTAAAAGGAATTTAATAAAATATTAAAAATATGTATATCTGTAATCTCTAACTAGAATTTGGTTATTTTAACTATCTCCCCTGCAGCAGTGCTGCATGTAGCACTTGCTGCAATTGAGAAAATTGGTACTGACACGCTACAATTGGGACTCTTACCATTAATTAATGAGTAGGTATAGTAGGTTTCAATAAATTCACTTTTAGCCATTACATTACATTATAGAGACTCATATAATACATATTTCCTTGGGCTTATAAAACCAAGGAAATATGGTGAACTGAACTTCACTATATTTCTTTATTCACCTGATCTCTGTGGTAAAGTGGTCAGCCCATTTTTCTGCATTACAAAATTTTCATTCCATATTCCTGTACTGAAACTTTGAGCTTTTGCATTCAGTTAATATGGCCTTATAAACTGAACAGATGCTTGTTCAGTTTATACCATAGGCTGAACAGGTATTCACATTTATTGAGTATAATATAAAACAAACTAAACACTTTAAACTTGTTTTATACTACCCTTTTAATAAGTTTTTATATTATTTTGGTTATTTTATGTTATGCTGTTATATTATTAAGGTTTATATTAAAAGCTTATGATAAAAACATAACAAAATGGTTTGTTTGGTTTACATAACGAAAAATAATTTACATCATTTTTTTTTGTACAAGCAAATCTGTTCTTACTGAAAATGAACAATTCTCATTTCTGAAAATGTTTAAATTTAATTAATAAATATAGAAACTTTTATGTAAAAACATATTGCTGTGGGATGGAGTGTTGTCATGTTGAATTTTTATATTAAGACCATGCTGACAGTCTATTTATTACTAAGACTGGTTCATCATGTGTAAGCTACTGAAGGAAAAACTGTCAATAAAAAGTACTACATAACCGTTCTTCATCAGCTAGGAGATGCATGCTGTTCATTGCAAGAGACAACGTTGTGAAATTGGTAAAATATTCATCATGACAGTACTTCAGCTCATGCATCACAACTTATCCAGACATTCTTGGCTAGACATCCTCTATGTATGTATATATATATATATATATATAACCCATATGTTTGACATTGTATTTCCGGGTTCACAACACCCTTCAGGATTACTGGTCCCCTATATTTCAATAGCTGATCTCCATGGTAAAGTAGTACTTCTCAGTCTTTCATCTAGAGGTACAGTGTTTGATTTCTGGTCAGGCCATTTTTCCTATACTACAAAATTTCCATTTCATATTCCTGCACTCAAGCTTTGAGTTATTATATTTAGTTAATCATCTACTAAAAAACAAGATGAACAGTGTATGAAGTAAAAAAATTTTGCTTTTGCAGTTATAGTCGCGCCAAGTTAGACTAATTACTTTTACTATTATGGAAGACCATGGTAAAAAAATCTAATTTATTTAAATTGGGTTATATCAACTATAAGTACTACTTCTTAAATATCAAATTTCAATGTATCACTAATTTTGTAGGTAGGAAGTAACAATATTTTTATAGCGATTCATATGATTATACTGAATACCTAATTACTGTCAAATAAATACATTTAAGCAGTACGAATGTTAGTGTTATCTGCTACATTTCCAATTGACTAACTTTTCATATGCCATCCCTCATGACTAATGTCTGATAGTATCAAGACCAGATATATACCTGTTTCCATAAAGTCTTTCCATGATTACAAAACAACTATTACAGTTACATCTGTGCGGTTTGTGGCAAAAGATAGAATTATCAAGATTTTTTACCAAGTCAATAAACTTCAACATGTGTGCCTTTTGTCGCTTGTAGAATGTCCAACCAATAATCAATTCCATGCCATGTTTTGGTCACTATTTCTTTGGTAACAGTACCAACAGCTTCAGTTATTCTCCATCTCAAAGTGGTCAGATCAGGTATGGGTGTTGCATAGACTCTGTTCTTAACATAACCTCAGAGGAAAAAGTGTGACCATTGCACCCAATCCATCTGCCATGAAATGATTCATTCAGAAAATCTCGAACTAGTAATCCCCAGTGTGGTGGTGCGCCATTCTGCTGGAAAATCACCCAAGGTTGCAAGTCATTCAGTTAAGGGATAACAAAGTGTTGCAGCATATCCAAGTAAATGTTAGCCGTTATAGATTACACAATGAAAAAGAAGGGACCAATGATTCTGTTATACATCAAACTGCACCACACATTCACTTTAGGGAAATCTCTAATTTTTTCCCTGGTAAAGTAAGGATTTTCTGAGCCCATATTCTCATATTATGCCTGTTTACTTTCCCAGAGGTATGGAAAGTAGCCTCGTCTGAAAAACATACGCTGCAGGTACTCATTGTTGTTATCTATTTATTGCAAATTCTTGCTGCAAAGGCAGCATGATGAGGGCCATCATCTGGCTGTAGATGTTATAATATCTGAACTTTATATGCGTGCAATCTTAGTTTCTTTTGTAAAATTTTGTGAACTGTTGGCTGGGGAATCTCAAGTTCACGAGATGCATGGCGGGTAGATTTGGAAGGGCTATGTAGAAATGCTTGCTGCACTAACAGATGGCTGCCATGTTCGCAGAAGGTTGATCACACTTCCATTCTTCTTAAAGTTTGCATACCATGCAACAATACTCTTTTTATCAAGTGCTGGTTGTCCATATTCCCTTCTAAAATTTCACTGCACACTAATCGGCGATTTCAGCTCGTGATACCACAACACACACTGTGCTTTCTTCTGGATTGACGCAATTTTATAAAAAATTGATCACAGTGCCTTCTACCTGCAACAAACCAATGTAAAAATAACTTGATAATTTTTTCTTTCTTTTGCCACAAACCCCATGGCTATAACTGTAATAGTTTTTTTGTAATCATGGAAATACTTTACGGACACTCTGTGTATCCTTTTAAATATTACATTAAAGTTGTACTAGGTAGAAGAAATTCTGATAGAATTTGAATTTATGAATTATGAGCATACTAAAATTTTGATTATCCTCGTGGAAACTTTAAAATGATAACAATATGAGAGTTCCATATTGTGGTTGATAAAAATTGGTATTCTCTAATAATAATTATACATAGATAAAAGTGCTTAAGTGGCAGATAAAAAACTAGGTCTTCTGGTTAGATAAGGTACGGTGTTAACAGTGTTCAATGCCCATACTGGTCAAAAAATTACACACTGTGGTAAAAATTTGGTGCAATTCAACTAGTCAGAATTACTCACTCATAAGATTAGTTGCAAAATGATAAATTGCGATTGGATGTAATTTACTGCATTCTAATTGGTCAGTTCCTTTCACCTCTGATTAGTGTAATGTACTGTTATCCAGTTGGTCAAGTGTATTTATAAATTGGTAAAGATGTGGTTTCTGACTGCTTGGAAATTGGTGTAATCTGATTTCTCTTGAAAATCAGTGTCAGATTATTTGGAACACCTCCATCGTGTAAGTGGTGAAACTAATGAGGAACTTGCAATATGCATGGATGAATGTGTTTCATTTGGCAATTAAAACCCCTGGACCATCAATCTCTACTCAGAATCAGAATTTGCAGTGAATCAAGATCTTTCTCCCACTAAAATATGAAAAGCCGTAAGCAAATATGATCCTGAGTTCAGTAATACTGTATTCATTCTCATGGATGTGAATTTTGAAACTCTTTAAAACCAAAAGCATGAAACCCTCATTACTGAAATGGCAACTTAGTGCTAAACATTCAACACTGGAAAACAAACCAAAGTATTATTTTGTTCAAAAATTGTCAAGAGATAAAATGCATAAAAAAAATAATTATGTTATCTTTTATTGGTAGTACTTAATTAGCCACTCCTCAATCACAAAAGTCTTCTCCAGTAGCGATACCTTTCATCAAATGTATGCTAACCACTTCTTGTTAATTTCAAAATTCTTGTCTGGGCCACGAATAAATATTAATATCTGGATTGGGTCAGTTACATTACATCATCTAAAGCAAGAGTTAAAATTTACAATTTTTGTTCTTATCTATCAAATAAATTTTGTTAAATATTTTCACAATGTGCATACTGCCGTTTTTCTAGAAAGGCTTACATTTTCAAATATTTGTTTCTTTTTAGGGCAACATATTTCCAAAACTTTTACCATACATTCCTTGGCAAATTCTGCTTCAGCAAATAGTTTACACAACTTACCAACATGCTAAGCTTTCATGGTTGCTTTATCGATATTGTTTTGTTTCTTTTGCAAGCTTTTTTTAAGTTCTCCGTTATATTTTGCAGTTCCTTTGATGTAACAGATTCATATTTTGAATGCTTTGTTGAAAAACACCTCTAAGTTGAATTCTTTGAATACCGCAATTGTCTGTTGGTAAACTAAACAAATTGTTTTATTATTTACATTTGTAAATAAATACTTTGCTGTCCATGCACATTAAAATTCAGGATTCTAAATCAATTTTTATTTTTTTGTGATGACTCATTTCAACAACTATATAACACTAATAAGCAAAAAAATATTTTTTTAAAGTTTCTCTAAGTGTGATACCATTTCTTGAATTGCTTTTTTGCATACATTACAGTTCTCCAAATACAATTTTTCTAACACCCTTTGTTTTAAATAAATTACACTTCAAAAAATGTTAAGAGAAAATATAGTTAAAATCTGTAAAATTTGTAATTTTGCATGGCCATACCTATGTTAGAATGATTTTGCTGATGCTTTTCTTTTATAAATAGCCTCAGGCACATCCCGAATTAATGTCCAACAGTAATCGACTAACATGTTAGTATTCCATTTCCTTTATAGTGAGTGGCTTTCCATCATCAAAATGACTTGGTGGAAACGTTCACAGTGTTCATCACTTACATCTCCAAGGTTGTCCAAGAAAAAATCCAGATGTGAGCAGAGGAAATGTATTTTCAAAGACATATTACATCCCATAAGAAAAAAGTTGATTAACACTATCGTGGTAATTGTAGAATTTTTGTTTGCTGAGAAAATGTTTGCAAATGTCTTTAGATGAAATCTGAGCTGCACTTTCTATATCATTTAACATCAAGTTAATAATCATCTTTGACAAACTCTCTTATTTGAGTACCAACAAATATTCCTTCTTTAATTTTTCTTTCACTTACATTCGGAAATTTCTGCCTGATGTACAAAAATCCAGGACTATCCTTCATCATGCTTTTACAAAAATTTTCATTTTCCTAGCTTGATATGGAGAAGGGATAAAAATATTTTTTTTGGGTTCAACTAAGGGGTCATGAATAATTTTATCCCATGTGGAGTTAAGTTGTCTCACTCTTTGGTAACATAATGTTTATCCCTAGCTCGGCTGTCCCATTCACAAAGAAAACATATGTACTTATTAGAGCCTAACTGTATGCCTATAACTTTTAAATCACCACACTTATTCCAGCTATGTTTTTTATAATTTATTTTTTCAAGAATGTCTTCCATTGCATAGTATGTCTTTCAAATTATTACCATAAGTATCGAAGGATATTTGTTACCGTTGAGTAGTAGAACCACTTTGAAACTTTACTTGGACTTGTGTATGAAAAGGTACTTAGGTTTATGAACTTGCCTTAAGTATAACCTAAGCTCATCAATATCTGTGCAATAAACCAAATTATTTTCATTGCTAAAGTACCGAGAAAGTTATTTTTGTCCGCTTCAAAAGCCCAAAATTTTAATATTTTTTTGAAGTGAATTCCAACCTTGCAGTCTTGATTCTAACAGTTCAGCTTAATTGTTTGATAAATATAAATCCCTAACAAAGTCTTTAATTCACCTGGTGATATAAGGTATGGTTTATTGGAAGATAAATCAAAATTATTGTTGTCTTCTTCAGTACTTCTGCCTGATTCTTCATCATTGCTTTCAAAACATACATTAACAGGTGGCTCAGGAACTGGAATAATTTCACTGTGAGGTACAGACTGATTGCAATAAAGGATATTTTACAGTATATTTAATTTTTTTAAAATTCCAGACACATTTGTTGAACAAAAGTAACAATCGGTTACATGATTGTTTGGTTCACACCCAACCTTAAGTACACCAAATGGCAAAGCCTTTCACGTACCTTTCAGCCATCCTCTTAAATATACATAACAATTAGTGTATACTATATGAGGAGCCCACATCTTATCCTGATCACGAATTTTATACTGAAAGTACAAATGATATGCTTTTTTAAAGGTGTAATGTTTTTTCTATCTGATTTTACGGTAAACTCACCACACACATAACAAAAGGCATCCATATCATTTACACAATTTCGAGGCATTATGACACTACTACACTATTAACAAACTTAAGACGGCAATAATTCTGAACAAAATTAATTCATTCCTAAATTCAGTGCTTTAACAACACAGCTGTGTTTTCAGTTACACATTTTGACCTGCACAGACATGATTAATCTTGTCCATGAAAGCTCACGCTTCAGTATTAGATGTTATGTCATAATATGTGACTCTGAAATGATTTAATTCTTTGTCTAGTATTTTTTATTTATAGCTTACAAATTATGTAAACAAACTTAACCAATAAAAAATGATCTAACAAAATACAGTGTAGGAGCTTAAAATGCTAACTATATATTGAAAAATGAAAAAAAAATCCTTTAATTAAAATGTAAAAATTTTTCATAAATGGTGGGCGATAGAAAGACTCTCAAGTTCATATTTGTTTTCAGCATAAAAAACCAGTTTAAAATCAGGTATCGCTTGTTAGAAAACAAAAATTATGTTTATCAGTGTAATTAAATAATTAAAATAAAACTATAAAAATTCTTAAAACTTACCCGTGAAAAATATCCATTATTCTTAGTTTGGTACACTCATATGTAAAGTTGAGATAATGATGAAGTATGCATACATATTTCATCAATATTGCAACATTCTACTAAATACAGTGGTGGTTCATAAACTGAATAAATCAACTGGAGTTTAGGACATGATTTCAGTCATATAAAGATCATATCTATACCATCTTGTACTTGCTGAATCAGCTCCCAGCAACTTCTTTTTTGCAGGATAAAGGGTCACTGTTTTAAAGTGTAGGAGAAAAGTAAGAGCTGCAAAAGGTGGTTGATATGCTTAGAATTTCTTCATAGCATTACAATGTAATAGGACTGGGAGGGTTGCATCATTGCAGAAAGCAGACTAAGGAATGAAAGTCAAATCTAAGTTTAATGTTGAAATTTATATCAACCTTTTATATGAAGACCCTGTTTCATGTAAGAATATCAGGTGTACCATGATTAATACTGTTAAAATAAATGATAGAATAACGTGAAATGTACAGAATCAATTTAATTTTGGGTTGTCTCGGAAAATCCCCTCAAATTCATTGTAAAATTATTTCCCCTGCATATGGGATGGCTAAAATTAGATTATAATTATTGAATCTTAGATTCATGTTTTTTTTTTTTTTAATTTATATGATTCATATTTTAAGTTGGTAAATGCACAATCATCTTTCAGTAATGTGCTGTTCCATCCTGGATAAAATATCTACAATCCAGGTAGTGCCTGATGGGGTTTTAAATTGCTCATAACGTGATCACCCACTTGACAACTTGCTCTCACTTCCTTAAGGAAAACTTATGCCAATCCCTAGAAATGTGGGAATGTGGAAATATCCATGCAAACTATAAAACTATTCAGCCAGATATTCACGAAAGGATAATTATATATCTAGTAATATTTATAAATTTGATGTTCACATGATAGCAATGTATCTAAGATGATCTTAGTATAAGATTACTTACTAATAATCGTAAAATAATGTTAATTGCAAAATGTAATGTTGCAAGTAAATTAATGCATAAATACATAAAAAGAATATTTCATAGGAAGATAACACTTTATTAGTACATTTTTTACAAAAAAAGTTCTATACTCTATATATGAAATAAATTAAAAGTGCATAACTTAGTCTAATATACACTATAAAAGTATTGTTACACATTAACACTTGAATATTTCATGTGTACTTGAGTGTAAGTGTATTACAGCATAGAAAAATTATAGATACCAACAAACCTATGCTTTAACCACATAATTTCTAACAAAAATTTGCTAATCATAAAAGGAACTAGTATACAATAAAACACAGTCTTACTGTATTATATTACATATGAGATAGAGGTTTTATTCCAAGTATTGTAAAACAATTTGACATAACTAACATAACAACTTTTAATAAATATATTCGGGCAAACAAGAATTTGAGCAGTTGTTCTCTAGGTTGCTGAAACAAAAAAAGAAGCAATTAAGTTTATTATCCAGCACATAAGAGCATTATAATTATTATTACTGCTGTAGCATCTATAATATGCTTCTCAATATATGAATTTAAAATATATAAAATAAAAAAAACATATTAATTACTATAAAGCACAATTATATTATTTAAATATTTATCAAACTGATTTTTGGCCTGAATTAATTTGAACTGCTTGACAAATTAAAAAAATAAATAAATGTTTACTCCTATATGTAAGTCAGTTCTATTTAAATTAGTAAATTTTCTGTTGCAGATAATCTGATGTGAAGAAACAGTCACCATGAAACTGGATAGCTCACTCCTGGAAATAACAAGCACATCAAGCTAGGAATGCCAGTGGGCACTCCCCACATTCTGTAGTTTTCTGTTTTCACTTCTCAGTTTTTCTACCATTTTCAATGAGTTAAATATACTACAACTTAGCATGCCTAACTTACTGAAATGCAGATGATTTTCAGCCCTATAACTGATAATTTCATTCTGTTCACCAGAGGGACTCGCTGTACAGTGAACAACAGTAAAGAAAAGCAACTATTGCTAGTCATAGTATTTATATGCTACAAATACTATTTATTATTTTTTATACTTTATGTGGTTTACCTGCAATCCCACTCATACAACTGAAAAAATATGTAAAACAACCATTATTAGTAAGGAAAGTAAGAAATTAACCTTACAACTGCTGAGTTACTAGTATACCCTCAGAAAATTTTTTTATATATAATTAATAAGAATGAACAAACCATTTACCACAGTTTTAACTGGTATCAACCTACTTTGTTTTGGGATAAACACAAATAACCATATCACATATACTGTCTTTATTTTTAGCATCAATATAAACCGGACTTAATCTTCATTCAGTTAAATCAATACAATCACATAAATTATGAATTTGGTAAGAATATACTATATTGTCTAATGTTGAATAGATTAGAACTGAAAAGTTGAAGTATAACAATTGAAAAGATATCATCTACAGTGCTGAGGAAACTGAAAATGATTATACTTAAGATTAGCAGTATATGAAAACTAATGGTAAATGATCCAACTTGTTTACAGCAATTTAAGAGGTTAATAAGAGTAAATATTAGACTGATAATGATTAAGTTTAAGCTCCCGAGAATATTATACAAACATAAATAGAAAGAACGAGCATGCTTTCATTCAGCATGAATTTATCCATTCCTTTTTCTGATTTATTTAGAATGCTTTAGATGTAAAACATGTCGATTTCTAGAATATATTTATACTGCTTAGGGTCCAAAAAGTCACATGTAAACTGAAATTTGGCAGTAAACACATTTAGTGATTGGGTGCAAATATTAGCCTTGAGCTGTAACAACAATCATACCACAGTCAACATACCATATTCGCTTTTTTATCACTAAGTTTTTTAATAGCAGTATCAATTTAAATAAATATTGAACAAACATAATAGTTGATACAAATGTTTTATATAAATTTTTCCACACTGATTCTGTTAATAAGTTATAAAAGCTAACAATATAATAAATGATACTTACAGTTAGTATTTGAACTTTACTGTAATAAGAACTAATAGCAAAAGATAAATTTTGAAGAAAGTTTATTATAGAATGAATTCTACAATTATCATCTTTATTATTTAAACTGCGTAAAATGTTGAGCAGAAGACTTGGCCATACTAAAACATGATCATATATCAACCTCCATTCCTCCTACAAACAAAAGAAAACAAGTATCATAATAATTTCATACATTTTTGATTAAAATATCTTTTTTTCATTGAAATTTAATAAAGTATGAAAATACTAAATTTTAACAAGTTCCAAAATTCTTCATGAATTCAGTATTGCAGTAACTTAAAATTAAGTTCATTTAGCAATGGTTCATATGAAAATAAAATGCTTTATTAACTTGTTTAACAAACAGCAGAGCCCATTTTCTGGAAGAATCCCTCAACTAATGTAATTAGTTCCAATGAAGAAACTAAAATAAACTTTTAGTGAAATTGATTAAATTCCTGTAAAAACTGATTATTGGAGTTAATACTGAAAAAAAAAAAATATATATATATATATATATTCAATATTACCTGAAACCCTAACCAAAACACAGTAAACAGATAAGTAAACTTACTAGTTTTCACAGGATCCTGCATCATCAGTTTGTATTCAATTCTATAATTACATCAAAATCAAATATTAAAAAAAAATTAAAAATTTAGAATTGCCTAAACTGTCACTTTTATAATCCTGAAAAATTTGTTATAGACAAAATATCAGGTTTTTATATTTTTTTGTAACCATGGGTGATTAGAATTAAAATGTATTTAATACTACTTGTTTATTTCAATTCAACATTTAAGAAATATATTTTCTCTATTTTACATATAAATTTTTATTTTTATTAAAATTATCAAATGCTCCTTATTTATAATTGGGTTACATGTGACTAAAATATCAGCATATCCTATCAATAGTAATATTTGGTGAGTATTTAATATACCATGACAAATTTTTTCAAAATTTTGTATATTTCCCATTGGTAAGCTTTTTGTTTGTAAATAACAATTGTTTTCATACTCAAAGTAATTTTGAAGACAAATATTCCTCATAATGGTGATTAATGCACTGCTGTATTCTGGGGTGTCCTTTAAACTGTTTTTTATTACTTCTATTGCTTGGTCAATTGGTATATTCGGGTACTTGTGATATAATCACTTAATATTTTTGCGTTAGAATTAACTTTAACAGAATTTAATTTATTTATGGCTTTTAACCATTTTTTAAACTGTTTATAATTAAGATTCATTTTATTCTAAGTATTTTAGCTATGAAATATGCAGGCACTGTTTTGAAATTTAGTAAAAGGTCTTACAGGATTATTTATTTTATGTATAAAAATTTGTTTGTTGCACCTTTTATTACTTATATTACTATTCTACACCGAAAAGTGCATTTTCCAACAAAACGTTTTCATGTTTTTCTTGAAACCTAAGTGAGATAGAGGTCTAGGACCACTTTTATTCAACATCTTAGATGAAAGAAACCAAAATAAAGCATCAAATTTACCCCTTGATTTGTACCCCAAGAATTCTAGTATGGTTTAATTTCACATAGGGTGTAGAAAAACAGAACTAGGCTAAGTGTTCTGTGAGCTGAAACTACCTAATGGATTTTTTCTGACCTATGTTTATATGAACTTGGCTACAGAATCATCTCCTCAGTGATTGCTGTTGAATTTGGAATCAACTGTATGTGTGGGTGTGTATATACATACAGGTGATTTTATGTATATATATATATATATATATATATATATATACTGGCCAATTATTTTAGATTTTATTTGCAAAAAAATAAAATAATTCTAAAATTGTGAAAATAAAGAGGTATCTCTTCATTACATAATCAACTATTTAAATCATATCCATTTTTCTAAACCAAAATTAAATATAAAATAGTAATAATAATAAATAAAAATAATAATTTATGTTTGTGGACAATTATTTTTTTATTTCTACAACACAGATATTATAATAAATGATTATTGTTATACAAATAACAACGTGCTTAAAACATTAACAACCATTAGAAAATAAAATCATATTCAGTTTTTATAACTACATGCAGATTGAAAGCTTTAAAGTAATAAACCTACAAACATATAATTTTCAAATATTTAAAATTAGATATAATATTTATATTTGTATATTTCAGATGATTTTAAAAAAATCTGATTACACATGGGTGTTCTATACATTTCCATCCATAGGAAAAGTATGGAAACTTATGTGACTTCTATATAATAGTAAGATATTTTTATTTTATTTATATTTATAAATGGGAAGAAGCGCCGAGACAAGGGTTTACCATAAACCATGATTAATTTATTTATTTTATATGCACATGTAATTTTTTTCATCTTGTCAGTTAAATCAGTCACTGCCTCAATCTTTGAATAAAGTTATATTAAATATTTTATTTGTATGATAACAGGATGTGATCAAGAATGTTTACATCAAGTTTCATCGAAAGATGAGGTAATACTATGGACATACACGAATAAAATAATATTAAAACTATTCCAAAGAAGGTTGCATGGAAAATGTACAATTTTTGGGGAGACTTCAGTAGGCAAACTACTGATGTTATTGAAAAAATTTGGAATTTAATCACGAACAATTAAATTTTGCTGATACCAACAAGAAATTGCTGATACCAGTATTGGAGAAGATTCAGTTTTAACAAACAATTTGTGCATGTGCATGGTGGCTGTATATTTTGCACCCAAAATGATCTCATCTGCTTGACTTTTGGTTATTCCCCATGTCAAAAAAGTGACAAAGGGCTGAAAGGGCAATACGAAAAATGAATTGATTCTGATGAATGCCACCCTTAAACAAGATTTTTTTTAAAAAAAAAAGGAATGAACTAATGTTCTTGAAAAACTTTATTATAAAAATATATATATTTTTTTACAGAATGATAACAATTAAATACATACCTATGACTGAACAGAATCTAACTGCTGCTTCGAAAAAAAGATTGTAAGATAAGTGAGACTTCAATGTGAAAAAAATTATGAAAATTTAATATACATGCGTCATATACAAAATAATATCTAAATGTAAATCACAAAAACAACATTTTGAATATTAAACTATTTTGAATATTAAGACTGATACAATAAACCCAATCATTAACATTTTTTTATAAATTGTATTAAGTTTAAATTACAGTTAATTTTCAGAAAGCATTATAGAAATAATAAAGTAACTAAATTTTAATTTTCAACACCATGAAAAGAGCAAAAATTTGGTAAACATTATTAAACGATATTTACCTGATACGTTAAACATGAAACATCAATTTCTTGCAATTCTGGAAGTTTTGGGTAGATTCCGTTTGAAGATTTTTCTTCAAACAAATCTAATATGATTTTTAATCTAACATAATTATAAAAAACAAATACTGCACCTAAAAAAAAAAGTGTTTGTATATTCACTACTTTATTAATATATTTACAATCAGCCCTACATCAAGCACAGAATAACAATAATATATAATATTAAGCTGTAATCAAACTATTCATTTATTTCAAATTTAACCCTTTCTCAGTGGGAAAACGAATAATGTTTGTATAAATATAATTTCCCAAATTTGCATTTAACTACACTTAGTTCCAAGTGGACTTGTACCTTTTTTATTTCTTGGCACATTCATTATTTTATTATAAAATAATAAATAAAACATTTAACTCTGTAGAATGACTTTTTCATATATATATCAGATAAAGATAATGAAAATAAAATAAATTTGAAGTAGGGAAACTGTCCATGACTAGGGGTAATGTGGAATGATCTGGTTCAGAACTGCTTAGACTACTGGCAATGCATTAAAATTTTTCGCCACAGACAGCCAATCTACTAAATTCTTCTTCAGATCCCCACATAGAGAACCTTAAAACATAGTTGTCATCTAGGGGGTCACAAAAAGAAGTGGAAAACAATGATCTATGAGTTAATACAATTTTTCTCTTTTATTAAATTAAAAATTATTATTAAAAAAGTTATAATGAACATAACAGTCTCGCATTCAATAAATTTTTATATTAATCTATTAAAACAAATCATCTGATATCTTTTTATTTATTTAATATTAACAGAAGCATCTAAATTATATCCATCTAACAATGGATTTTTCAGGCAATGTAGTAATTCAAAATATAATAAAATTAAAAAAGAATTAAATAATACTTTTATATTTCTTTAAATCTGAAATTTTGAAGATGGCGCCAGAATAAAAAAAATATAAAAAGTACTAATATAAATTTGGCACAGACTTCAAAAAGTCAAAATTCAAATAGGTGAAAGAAATCATATTCTGTTTTTAATGCCATTTAAGCAAGTTTATTTAAACATTTTTTGTTTTTACTCTTATTTAAGTACTGCAGGCTTACAAAAAGGTTGTCCATATGAAAAAAGTAATTCAGAAGCAATATATAAAACACCACTAAATAAGTTGGGTTAAGGGTCCCTGGAACATCCATTATTTTTTTCCTAAGTTTTTAACTAAACTAATTTTATTCAACATACTAATTTTGACACAACATACTAGGCTATCACAATGATGTTAGTGCACATTAAGATAGAATGATCGATTATTAAGCAATGATAAAAAAATATCTTCTTTTCATCTAAATTAAATAATTAAAAAAATATAAATTCCACAAAAGTTATTCAGGAAGAAATCAATGAGACAACTGAGGAACTTCGTCAACGAAATTAATATGAATTTGGTAAAAAATAAGGTTGAATACACAGAAAACAAAGTGAATGGATTGAACTGATTTCTTTTTTGCAGTTGACCAAAAAACGTTCAATGATTTATATTTATAAATATATACTGACATCTTAATATCAATACTTTTCTTATTTAAATAAATTATTTTGTAATCTTTATATTTTGTTTTACAATCTGTAGATTAACTTAAAAAGAAAACTTAAAAGTGAAAACTTTAATTAGTAAACTACATCAAACAAAATAAATTTAATTTAACTTTATCTAATTTATTTATTATAGTTTGAAAAGTACATAATATGAGGCTGTTCAGAAAGTTCTTGATCTGATAAAGAAAACAAGGTTTTTCCAGAATTTTTAAAAGTTTTCCAGTTCATTGTTTCCAAACCTTGCAATTTTCACTTTTTAAAATACTCAGTATAATATAATTTGTTCAGCTCTGCAAATAAGCTGTCTCAACTTTGACCTCGTCATTTAAAGTGAATTTTTGTTCAGTGAACCATTTCTTCAGATTTGGAAAAAGGAAATGATTGCTGGAAGGCAAATTTAGTGAATACACAGTGCATGTGGAAGCACTTCGAACCATAGGTAATAGAGGTTACAGCAATAACCTGAGAAGTGTGTGCAGGATTATTATAGTTTTTTTTTTGTTTAGGGGCGAAAAACGCCTGTGTGTTATCATCGCCCGGAATTTTTTTTTAAAAGGTAAAATAACACAAAAGTTGAAAAGTGAAATAAAACTCAAAACTAATATCGCAGACGGAGTCTTTAAAATATAAAAGCTAAAATAGTAATCCATCACAATAGAAGAACTATTGTGGTGAAAGAGCACTTTCTTTTTGGCCCAGATGTGGACATTTCAATGCTGAATAACAGCATTCAACTGGTCCAACAGTGAAGTGTTATATTCCCCAGTGATAGTCTTGCCTTCTTTCAAATAGTCTATGAGAAAAAACCAAAAGTGGTATCGTCTTCAAAGTTTATGATTATTTTATAAGTGACATTGCAATCATATCTCAGTTTGTTCTTTTAAGGTATGTATCAAATTTTATTATACTTAATTAAAAGGTAATAAAAATATCTTGTTTCAATTCTGCCATAACCATGTAAAAATTACAGACTAACCTAATCTATAATTTTTGTTTTTCTGATAATTAAAAAGAACAAACTATTATTATCTTAGATAATATTACATTATATAATATTTTAGATAATAAAAAATACTTTAATAGAGTTATACAAGGTATCCCATATAAAACGCAACCCATCAATCACTCATCCATGAAATTTCAAAAGTCAAGCTTACTCCCCTACTCGTTACTGAAATGGACTCGTCTTACATCTGAACATCGCAGCGACACAGTAGAACACTACCAATAGTAACAACAATGCAATCATAACGTTCAGTGTATTGCTAGAGACAAGATGGTGTTTTCGCTAGATGAACGTGTTTTCATTGTTGAGTCGTACTTTAGTACAAAATCAGTGGTTGCAGTGCAAGGTTTGTTTCGCCATAAGTACCCAGATAAACCAGCTTCTAACAAAACATCAGTATTAAGGCTAGTTGCAAAATTTAGAGAGACCGGTTCTGTTAATAACAAGGAACACAAAAGATCTGCGTCATTGTTGAATACAGATAGTCATTGAAATCAAAGACCGATTACTCGCCTCGCCAAATAAATCGATCAGACGTTTATCTGCTGAAATTAATTTGTCTAAATCAACTGTTCATTGGGCGACCAAACATTTACAATTATGACCTTATCGCATTCAAATGGTTCATCAACTTCTTGAGCCCGACAAAGAAAAACGGCTACAATATTGTCAATGGTTCTGTCGATTTCTGCGTAAGGGAATTAATGTTATGGATTCGTTATTTTTCACAGATGAAGCACGATTTCATTTGGATGGCTACGTAAACAGCCAAAACAGTAGAATTTGGAGTGCTGAAAATCCCCGCGTTTATCACAAAAAACAATTATACCCGCAGAAGTTGGGCATGTGGTGCGCGATATAGCGGAAGAAAATAATCAGTCCTACGTATTTTTTTCGAGTACACCATTAATGCAGAACGATATCAGGATATTTTATTTCAGTTCATTGCACTCCTGGAAGAGGAAGACACTGCTGGCTACAACATGACGGTGCGACATCGCACTACGCAGGTTCAACTTCTGATTTCGTTGGTAATCGTGTTATTGGTCGAGGCTTGTGGCCACCAAGATCTTCAGATTTGACTGTGGTGGATTATTTTCTATGGGGTTACCTGAAAGAAAAAGCTTACAGCAACAAACCACGAACACTTGAAGGTCAATATTGAACAAGCTGTATTAAATATCCAGCCACAAACTTTGAAAAAAGTTGCAAGAAACGCTGTAAAAAGAATTGAAGCTTGTATTCAAGAAGATGGCGGCCACTTCCAACATTTACTCTAAATGTAAGGTAACGGATGGTAATAATAAAAATTAAATTTACACATGCCTTTTTATTATTTCAATACCTACCAATATAAGGTTGGGTTGCGTTTTATATGGGACACCCTGTAATTAAGACTGATAAGTATAACCTAAAAATATTTTTTCCCTTAGATAAATTGATCTATCCTACAAACAATTTTTTGTTGTTTTGCTAGTTAATAAGAAGAAATAATTATTAAGAGTTGTTTCATATCAAACTTATGATTTATCTAACTTACAAAAGGTTTTAACCTTCAAATTTTTATTATTTTGCTTTCAGATGTTAGGAGGAAATATGTTAGTTGAGCTATCCAAATAATATATACTATGTTAGTTAAGTAATAGCAATAGAAGAAAACGACAATATTACAAATTCTGTCAGTATTTATGAGCACAAAATCCCAAATCTCCTGCTGGATTTAATGTAAGTAACCCTACTATTATTATCTGATAACTCCCAGAGAATTACAAGTCATTTGAAAATGTGGAATTTATCAAAGAAGGTGGGGGCAGAGCTTTCAACAAAATTATTCATTTTGATCAAGTTACACTTGAACCAGACAAGAATGTGCAAAGAAATTGTATTAAGCAAGAAATTTATCAGTGTTCAGAATCCCAAGATCAAAGGCCTAGCAATTGTAACAGACAGACATATCAACTGGATAGTTTTGGTACCATACTCTGAAACATCCAGCTCTGATAGTTATTCTGATTTACCTAAAAAAAGTAAAAGACGAAATAAGAAATTTCAAGTGAACATAACTGGTACCCTGAACAAAACAGTAAGCGACAAAGAATGAGTCAATCATACCGTGGGTATGTTAAGATAGATGTCAAGCAAAGCAATTTGAACACAGGAAGATACAAGTATAGGCTTTTATTGATGCACTACCTGTTATGGAATTGCACTACTGTGGAGTGCATTCTTCTAAAAAATAACTATTACCAGAATGGTTATTTAAGCAACAACTACATAATTTTAATGTAGAAGACTGGTATAAATAACACGATGTTAAACCACTGTCAAGAACAGTCTTTAATGAAACTTTCAGTGGGTGAAATACTGCACTTTTCCATAAAAAAAAAAAGAGGATAAATGTGAAAAATGTTCTGGTTGTAAGGTGAGTACTTTGGCTGAAGAAGAATATCAATTACACGGTGCTAGAAAATTAGAAGAAGGAAAGAAGGGAAGAAAAGAAAAAAAATATGAAGATAATGAAAAATAACTTTCTAAAAAAAAACTTAATCACCAAACAAAGTAACAAAAAAATCTAAACAAGAACTAATATCAATAGCTGACTTCAGACTTCACAGGATCCTCTGCATCATGAGTCACGGCATCCCATGAAAGCCGGCTGATATTAGTTTTTTTAGGTTTTTCTGTTACTGTGTTTTTTGGTAAAGTTGTTTTTTTGAATGAAAAATATGTTTGACAGCAGATTTGCAATCTGTTCTGATGGCTCAAAAATCAAACAACAGCACTTTATATTATAAAGTTCACAATTTATGTTTTTATAATTTAATTTTCACAATTGGTTCTTTTTCTTACAGAATGAGGCTGAAAATTTTCTATTTATTTGGGGTTATTTTATTCAGGAAAAATTGTTAATGGTAATAAAATGTCAATGTGATACACAAAAATAATCTAACTTACAAATGGTACACAAAAATAATCATATACAGCGATGGACTCAATTATCAAAACCGTAATGTCATGCCAAATGTTACAATTGAAAAAAAATACCTAGAAGTTGGACAAATTCAGGTGGAGGTTGATAGCATGAATTCTGCTGTATAACATTATTTATGTAATAAGACTAAATGCTCCAGCCATGTATGTGAATTTTTGCACAACTGCTTGTAAAACTCCTACCCCTTTCAATTTGACTTAAATTGAACACAACTTTTTTAAAAAGTTCAATGACATTATGATGTATAACAGTATCCAACCAGGAAAAAATAAGGGATCCCAAAGTGACAGACCTCCAAGCTTAAAAGTATACACCCAAAGGTGACATCTATAAAATTAGATTTATTGATGAAGGTTTCTTATCCCACAAAGAAAATTAATTATCACACACAAACAGAGGTCTGAAATAGTCTTTACATGAAAATAAGACTCCTGATAACAAGAAAATATGAACATTATTAAAAGGATCCTACCAGCTGATTATCAGTGGTTACTATGATACATTATCATATTTAATTTATTCAATTTGATATTTACAGTAATTATATAAGATATTATGGGCATAAGAAAAACTCTGAATTGATGTGATTTGTAGTTCCATGAAAAAGAAAATGTTCTGAAATCTTTGCAACAATGATAACCAAAATTATAAATATAATTAAGTAACTTATTATCAGTTAGATATTTTTCAATAAAAATATAGGTGTAAGGAAATAAGTGCTATTTTTTTTTAACTTGTTCTTTATAAAATCAACTAACTCTATACCAGTAAATACTTGAAAAAAAAATAAAACTCGCTAACTCCTATTTCTCTTCCTTAAAATTAGATAATATATTTTTCTGATTTTTTTTTTTGTTGTCAATACAGGGAGGTTAACTAATGGTATAATTTTTGTTATAAATTTCATTTTGATTTTTTTATTCAGTTTTCAAGTTCTGAAAATCTCAAGAAATGGATAGCAGGTTAATATTCTTCACTGATGATATTCATATTCAAAGTTAGCATACATCCTTCTGCTATAGGCTTAATTTTAGAAAAAAAGTATAAAATAATACTAGTTTATCTGGTAAACTGGTTTCACAGTAGAACCTCACAAATCATTAGAGGAGTAAATTAAATTGCTCAACAAAACCAGAAAGTTAAAATTATAAACTAAAATTTGATTCTGCATTTCTTATGTGTTGTCAAACTGAAACAATACCTCGATCTTGGTCACAATGCTCTGTTGATTTAACAGGTTTGCTAATTTTTGACTTTAATAAATCAAATAAAACAACTGCATCACATAAATGTTCTAATTCTTCACTGCCTAGAGAACTATTTGTTTCTTCACCTTTTATTAGCAAAGCTTCTTTTCTTGACCTAAAAACAAATCATAATGTTAATCAATGATGATTTAAGTGAAGAGTTTTTTAAACTAGTTACCGTAATCAGGATCTATTCGACAGTTTTACAAAATGTTCGACATGAGCTTGAGATTCAGGTTACATGTCTACTCATTCAATCAAACAAAAAAGCAGAGGTATTATTAGGATCAATAAATAAAAAAAAATTATGTTGTATAACAATATACTCTACTATACCAACAGCCTACTTTGGAGGTAGAAAGGAATTATTTCTAAATAATTATACATAATTTGGTGCAGTTTATGAGTTAAATAACAAAGACATACATAAAATAAAGCCAGTAAAAAAAAACAAAAAAAACATCTGCTAAAGGTTAGACATGCCTGGAATGATTCCAGTTTTCCTTATGCTGTAATAATTTATATTTAAGAACAGATGCAATGCAGAAAAAACCTGTGAAAAAACTCGTTTTAATCTGTATGTAAGAATAAAGTATAAAGGGAAGCTGCTTCCCGGTTTGTTCTGGCCACATGGCTTGGTCCACTTCCACTTTAAAAGATGTACTTTTCTTGACACATTGCTCAAAGCTCCTTATTGCTCACCCCATCCTTTTTGCTTTACGTGCAGAATATGTCTTATCTTTTGTGTTATTTCTAATCTCATATAAGCACCCAAGTTCGATATCTATTTTTATCATTAACTTTTATGTTAATAATAAAAATTTCCTGAATTTTCTTTAGATAAGAGAAAATTAACATTAAAGTTTTGGATAAATAAATGGAACAAAGTATTGCTCTTTTATAGAATGGATTCTACTAAATCCAGATTTTATTCTTTTTGAAAAAAAAAATTATTTAATTTGTTATGTTAAGACCTAGGAATTTCACTGAATTATAGTGTTTTGTATTTTGCAGTGAACTGTATGTTGATAAGTGAAAATTAAAATTGGCATGTATATGACATGACGACATCAACATTGTAGTGATAGTATATATTTTGACTATGAAGTTTTCATTGATTAATATATATGTAATAAAAGTATTTCAACTAGAAACAAGAAAAAAAAGTGTGTATTATATAGAGAATAAATTTGTTCTGAGATTGCTTAGGGTAAAGTAATGACTTTTGCTATTTCCTATTGGTATGATAACAAATCAAAAATTATCAATGTGTTTTTTATAATACTCTTATAATTTTTGTAAGGTATTTTAGAATATACATTTGTTTATATCAAAAGAAGGTAGAAGAATTTAATAATAAACATCCTTTACTTTTTAAGTGTTTTCAGTGACCTTTAAGTACAAATGGTTTTCAAATTTTATAAGAATCTTATTTAATCTAAAAAAAATATTAGATAACTAGTTACTTTTTATAATCATCAGGTGAAATATTACAATTTGAAACAGGAGCTATAGATATCAAACTAAAATCTTCATTTTTTAATAAATTTCTTGTTGCTTTTAATAATCTATTACTCAAATGTAAATGTTTAAAAATATTTTCATTTTCTGAATTTCTAGTTACTGTAGCACCACCTGACATAAGAACCTGACTTAATATTCTTTCAGTCAGCTGTACTCTCAATTCAGTTAATGTCGATGGAGATTCATTATTTGTTTCAGTGGTAAGTAAAAATGTCTGAAACAAGCAAAACAAAAATAATGAAACACCTGGTATAAGATTATACTAAATACAACCTAAATGGTACCATACATGCTCATTTTATTTGTTGAAAAGATTATACCACTAAATCATTCTTGGTTGTATTTAATAAGGTGATTTTACTATAAATTTTCACAATACTGAAATAGATTTATTTCACATTTGTTAAAAATCAAGTAAACAGCAAAAAAAAAGGTCAACAACAAAAAGTCCATTAAATGATAATCTTATGATTATCATTAAGAGCACAGGTAAAAGTTTGATGCAATTTTACCAAAAGAGAATGCTAACTTTTCTTAAATTTTTATTTCCAAGCACCTGATACCACACACATTATGTCACTTTGATGACGATTAAAGTTTCATAACATGAAAAAAAATCATTAAATTTGATTTAAAATTTTACAAAATGTAAAAGAATTCAATAAATATTAGAATTTTATACATTTAGGAGAGGAGGACAAAAATCTTTCTTTCTAAAAATCTTGAAAAACAAATAAAATTATATAAAAACAAAAGTAAGAACACTCACTTTAAGTTGAAATATGCACAGATTCTGAAAGCAGAATTTGTTTACATTTTATTTTTTTGAACCAATAATTAAAACTCATTAACCACATTTGGTTACAAAAAAAGTGCCAATTTAAAAGCAAGAAATCATAAACATTGTTACAGACTTATTCATCAGGTAGCTAATTTCAAATACCAAATACATTTTTTCAATTATGTTTCATAGAGATAATCTTTAACAAAATAGCAGTCAATTAATTTTATAAGTTTTGATCTATAATACAACTACCACTATTTCTACTACTAATAAAGCTTTATTGCCATCTTTTTTTTTTTTTAAAGAACAAAAGCACCTCCTTCTGGAGGACGTGTTACTAAAACAAAATTACATATCTAACAAACCAAAAGTAAAACAATATTAAAAAAAATCAACCAACTCAATATAAAATTTAGAGTAACAGTAACATCAAAATCTAGTCTTTTTAGAATACTAACTTTCCACTGGTTGCCCACTTTCTCTACACTTTCAATCTATATCTGAAAGTGTTTGTTTCTCTTTGTTTCTGCTTGCCCCTGGGAATTTATCCAGAATTCATTTTTACCTAATGTTGCTATCCTGTTCTGCCCAAATGTCCAATCCACTTCCATTTTTAAAAATGTATTTCTCTTGCCATATTCCTCAGTATCACCTTATTTTGCTTACTCTGTCCTTTTTGCGTTTGGTATCATACTGCAGCTAAGTTTGGTATCATAGAGAATAACTGTGGTAATTTTTCAGTTCTTTTGAAAACTTGCCCTTCATAATTCTTCCAAGAAACCAATACTTCCTCCAACCAGATTTAATTCTGCTACTCCCTTCTTTACTTCTTCTTTGCTGAAAAGACACTATTTGTACCAAATATTTATAATCCTTTACATATCAATGTTAACCTTATCCACATACACAGGTGTTTTCCTACTACTGATGGTTATCATTCTTTTGTCAGAATTTAACAATACCCTTTACTTTTGCTTACTCTTACCAATTCTTCCAATGCCGTTTGCCAGTCTTCACTTGGGTTAGTCATCTCCATGATATTATCAGCAAATCTCAAATTTGATGAAGAATACATGTTCAGATTAATTCCTTTACCTGAATAATTTATCTCTTTAAATATTTTATTTGGAACACAGTTAAAATGTGGGCACCCTTTCTTCATTCCTCTGTTTCACCTTGATTTTCCTTCTCTTCCTTTCTAGTTGCATAATATCCCTCATTATTGTTATACTGACATTATAAAATTTGATTTGAAATTATCAAATTTCAATATACAAACTCTAAATCCCTGTTTCCTTAGGCTTCCCATATAACTGTGTTAAGAGGAAAGAAGTATTTATTCTCTCTTGAAATCCACAGAACCAAAGCATACCAGGAAATTTACTCTAGTAAATTTCCCTATGATTTGATGGCTTACTGATGATCAACAGTAGTGAACTCTGCTTTGATACGGTAACAACTTTATAATTTATTACATATGAATAAATAATCAAAAACATTAGTCAGTTCTGTAATCACAACTATCTGACTCAATTATGTGAAGGCAATACAACTTCAAAATTGAAAAAAAAGTTATACCTTGCCTAAATACAGTGAAGATTTCCCATATTCAGTGCCATTTTGTAACACATGATTAAAACACTCAAAGAAGGTTGTTGTTCTATCTAAATAAATGTACATGTAATGTTCATTTGGAATATGTACATTTTGAACTTTTAATGACCAACTTCTTGATTCGTTAATTAGTTTAGAAGCCTGTAAATAAAAAGATTAAATTCAATTCACTTCTTAAAACTTAACAAATATTTTTCTTCTTCAATCATAAAACAAGATTAAATATAATCAAATCAATAATGAATTTTGTTTTTTATGCTACTTTTATACATTTAATTTTTAACCTATAATAAATTAAGATTCTTTTCTGCTCCTTCGCCCTTACAGATTAATAGTTTTTGACTGTTAACTGATTACTGTACACCTAAAATGAAATAGGCCTATTAAAAGTAGCAAATATCTGCTATATCTTCTTAAATGGTATGTTTAGAGTGTTGTAAAATTACCATCATTTGAAAAGGAGCTTCTGCATAAATAATTCAATCAGAAATAATCACCATTCTTAAAAAAAATTCTTGCACCCCAAAGTCCAGATTATATTTCGAAAATAGAAATGTTTAAACTTGAAAAAAAACAAACAAAAACTGTTACTCACTAGTACAGAGAGATTCAGGGAAATGTGTTGGTAACCCTGGACAAGTGTCAGCATTGAATAACTTGTAGAAGACAGCTCATGCCATCTTGCCATTTAATTTCCATAGATACTTGAAGTGGTGCACAACATGCTTTCCCATCAAAGATTTGTATAAAAATAACAGTGTGGAGGCTTATTGTAGAGAATTTCTCCACCAGTTTAATCTAGGATGCCATAATCATCAAGTAATGTCAGCACAGGCAATTAACAGATGGATATGAATTTTGAGGAAAACACTTCAGCAATGAAAAAGAAACCTGCAGGCGAAGTACTGACCATTTGTATGCCAGACAGTACTGAGACTGTTCAAGTTGCTGTCACAAAAAGCCTACAGCCTACTCAGTTAAATTTGTCATCATCTAGTGTCTTTAAAATTGCAAAGTTCAAGTGTTCAAAGAATAGTGTTGCATGACTTACTTACCATCTATAAAAATTGGATTGTCCAGGAACTGAAACCATTAATTCTGTGAACGATTGGTTGTAAAGATAATCAAGGAAAATGAATTTTTTAACTGTGAAAGTTGCATGAAGCCTCATTTCCACCTTAATGGATTTGTTAATTAACAAAAATTTTCATTTTTGGGAACAAGAAAATTCTACACAGTTACACCAGTATCTGCAACACAGAAACAATTTTACCTTGTGTGTGCTGTGTCATTGTATAAGCGCATAACAGGGCCTTATTTTTCAGAAAACAAGGATGGTCTCATAAACTACAGTCACATCAGATCAATATGTCACTATGCTGAAAAACTTTGATGTACAAACACTACAGACATTTCCACAAATTATTAACAACACATAATTTTAACAAGGTGGATCAACATCACTCACTGCATGAATATTGATGGCTGCTAAAGGCCAATTATTTGGCAACTGTATAATTTCAAGAATAGTGACATTTCATGGTCTGCTGATTTATCAGTATTGTGATTTCTTTTAGTGAGATCAACTTAAAAATCAGTGTACAGAAGTCATGCTATGGCAAAAGTACTAAAAACCAAGATTTGGACAGAAATTGCTGAAAATCCCTTGTTAAAATTTCCATCAAATCATGCAGAATTTCACTACAAGACTGGAGGAATGTGTTCACAGATCACCTGAAAAATGTGATCTTCAGAATAAATAATGTTTTCATAAGAATATTTAATTTTCAAAATCTCCTGTTTCTCTGAATCAACTGCATTATTTAAGTAATATTGTAAATTACTTCATACATATTACACTATATTAACGTTCTATGAGCTCCCCTATTTCCATCATCTTGGCAACAATATTTTTAAATTACTAGTATGGACACTCATACTAACAATGAATATACAACGTAGTATACTGGCACAGGTAGGCTGAATTCACTATCTTACTGAATAAAGATGGCATAAGGTGGTGTGCACAATTTTTAACAAACAAATATAATTTAAATGTCATAGCAAATATATATTAAAATACTTATTTACAACACTCTTACACCACCCACCTTAATATAAACTTTAAGCTTCTAAAAATATGACTATTCAACAGACCTATGTTTCTTGAAGAATGTATAGCAGTCAATACCACAAACTATCTAGCTCATGCTAATGCATGTAATAGGCCTAATAGGAATGATAGTTCTAGATAAAACAAAACTCACATATTATAAAGTGAGTAAAATAATTACTTCAAAAACTTCACACCGTATTTTAGTATAATTTTAAGAAAGATACAAAACATTTTCTATTTGATAATCCAGTTCTGTAATTCTACAATCTTAAATCATTTTTTACTTAAGATTAAAAATACATACTGTACACAAATGATCACACAATTCGAAATTGGTAAAAAATCAGTATCAACAATTTATTAATAAACAGAAATGAAAATAGTTAAATTTTTACCGATACAGATATAAATAACGCACTTCTCCCAGAACTAAAATTAAAGCATACAGAAAACTATCTACTCACCAAGTACGAAGTTTTTGAATTTTCTTTACTTTTATCTTCTTCAAATGTATTACAAGCAGTTAATTGTTTGTTTTCTTTATAAAAAGTAAAGTAGATACAATAATCAAAATTATCTGAAAATTTATCGTGTGAACAGTGTTTCAACGAACTTTTGTAGTCATTATTCTTCAAAAACCTATCAATAGTCTTTTCAAATTCAAGTAACATATCTTTCATCATAAAGTTAGTGGTTTATCAGAGAGAATGAAATATCTTATGGCAATACATAACCTAAAATTGAACGAAATATTTTATTTGAAAACCATAAATATTAATTATAAACATTTTTTTAAGTTCACGTTTCATTTTAACACAAAGATTAAAAATGGCATCTTAATAAATACACCTGTTTTAGACTGGCACACAAATTTCATCAACACGTGATAAGCGTGAGGCTGTTATCTTAGCTTGTTTTGTATTTATTAAACAGCAAGTTAAAATAATAACAAAACCAAAATATTCTCCCAGTATCTAATTATTAATGAATTTTTAATTCTTTCATACTACAATAAACCAACCTTCATGTTATGAAGCAATGTGTAGTGCGAACAATGAAAATAAATGGTTGGGTTGAAGAACAAGACTGCATTACTAACGAACATGAAAAATATTTACACCCGTCTAATAGGACAACAACAATAATCGTACATTTTTTATGCACGTTTAATTTACTATCGTTTTTATAATTAATTAAAATTATACAAAATTCATTATTACGTAAACAGAATTAATAATTCGATAAATAAAGATTTTTAATTTAGATATATTTTTTACAAAAAAAAAAATAATAATAATTAGTGCTTTAATGTACATTGAATCCGTAATTTCACCAAATTAGAATAATATTATTATCGTAAATTCTGTTTTGTACAATATTTATAATTTTAAAATATTATTTTTGTGCAATTGGCATTCCATTTTAATTTAACAAATGATCAGTGCATCACTATTTTTGATTTTGATGATATTTGGTATATGATAACTACCCACCTTGTAGTGGCCAAAAAATATTTTTTTATATTTAAAAAAAAGGTTTCTTAGTAATAGACTATTACTTTATTTATAACTTGCTTTTGGAAGCAGAAGAACGATGTAATATTTTGTTTCAAGTACTCACTAATCACACAGTAGCTTTGGCTTTGTTATTTTCCTTCTTTTTTAAAATATATGAGAAATGGATGTACTGTGGCATAAGTTTTTGGCCAGTGATATCACTGGACTTCATCCTGTATCACAAAAGGAAAATTTTGAGAGAAGTCTCCTATTATGATACATCCACTCAAACTAGTTTTCCTTTTTAATGTTGAGGAAATTAGTTTGTTTCTTTGCAACAAAATGATGCCTTTTTAGATTACTCAAATTTTCAGTAAGTTTATTTAAGTACTTTTGAAATGGAAGAATTTGAGTAGTTAGTTCAAAACGAAGAACAGAAACCCACTGTTTGAAGATAATTTCAGAATCAAAATCATCCCAGCTCTCTTGCAGTAATCTGAGCACTTCATTACTGCCTGGACATTTTTTTCACTGTGACAGCATGCAGGTTTCATTTTCTATATCACATACCATGGTTGAAAGGAAAATTTTATAATCAAATTTCAGTTTTAGAGCAGATAACATGAGTTTTACATTTTGGTGGCTGACACACACACACGCACAGCATGAGTACCTGACCCATCAGCCAGAACATAAAATTTAGGTCTTAAATCAGCAAATTTTGAATAACCAATTTTTAAATTATGTTATACTTTGAAGGCTGTGTACAGTTCTTTACATAAGATAAGCTTTTTAGAATATTAATTTTCTTCCCATCAGCTTGTCTTACAGAGACACAATCCTTCTTGCTTGGCATCATTCGGCTGTGCTCATCATTAGGTTAAAATCTTGGACACATTTAATAACATTTTCATCAATTACGAGACTGGATTTCTTATTGCTGATTTCTGGCAAAATTCCACTTGTTTTAACTAATTGTTTGGGTTGACAGTCTAAATTCTGACAACATTTTGAATTTTTTGAATGTTTCAGCTGCTTAGTAATAAACTGAAAATATTAATTTTTTCCTGGATTGATGTAACTGTTTTCATTTTATCCTTTATTTTAATGATTAATTCTTCATATTCCCTACCTAAATCAGCAAAATTTTATGGTAGTAAACTGGTTTCTTCAGTAGAAATATTTAAACCAAAGGAATCGCTTAATTTATTGGTAACTGACTTGACTACTTTTGTAACTTTATTTTTTTTAAATTGGTTCCTTTGCGCTGCTCAATAATTTGTGAATCTTAACAGGGGAAATGCCAAGTGCTGAATAAGCTTATTCACTGACTCGACTATAACACATTCAGGCTCAAATATATCTTGACATTCCAGTTCACTTTCTATATCATCTTGTGGTTTTTGTATTTTGTTTAAGCATTTTGTACACAGTGCTCTACCTGGAATTAATTTTAAATTTAGACTGCTTATTGAAAGTGTCAAAGATATTTCTTGAAGAGATTTCTTAACCCGTTTAGTGTGACAGCTAAATGGATCAGAGCAACTTTTCCCATTAATATCAAAATATTTATCTAAATATTCGGTTTTATGAAAAGTACAGATATTATTTGTTTTAGTATATTCACTTCTTAAAAATATCAATGTTATTTGCTGTTCAGAAAACTCTAAAATATTGTGCAATACTGAAGATCTACTGTAAGTCAATTTGTAACATAGTGTTTCAGTGTGAATGCCAACAGAACAGTCCATAATTCGTTTTAGGGTTCTTACAATAACAATACAGTTAGTATAAATTGTAAAACTACCAATTGCTCCTCATTCTGTCTTATCACATTTTCTCTACAGCTAAAATACAAATTTCTCTAATTAATAAAATTAAAAATAAAAGATATCACAGAAAATAGAAATTCACTGCAAATAAAATTATTTTATACGTAAATGTACATTACCTAACCACAATATTAACAGTAGCAACAATATAACATTTGAAATCAAAACAGTAACTGAGTCTTCAACAATGTTTACATTTAGGATTACGCAAACATTCAAGTTCATGGATGTCTATTTACTTTCTTGTTTAAAGATGAGTTTGTGTGTATGAGTCATACTTTAAGAATAAACTATCTAGAATATAAGCTATTATATTATCATTACAGAAATATAAAAATATTTTGTATAGTAGGCCTACATTACTAACTGAAAAAATACATGCAGTGAATTTTTTGGATACATAGTTTACGGTTAGAAGGAGCGATTTTGATGGCTTCATTACTCATCAAGTCCTTTGAGTAACAAAATAAATTTTATATCGTTTTAAAGTACATAAAACGTACTGCTGTAAAAATTTCAGATTTTTGCCAGTTATCCCACATTTGGTTTTCAGGTCCCAAAAATGAGACATTTTCAAAATCTTACAATTTGGTGGCCATTTTTTTTAATGAAGGGCACTTGGTAACAGTCCATTTTTACTACCAAAGAGTTAAAAGGTAAAAAACAGGCCTGTTACCCTAAGCCCTTCATTATTTATTTTGGGCTCAAAATTTGAAAAAAACAACAATTTGTAACGTAATTTCACTAAACATTACAAGATTTGGTTATGTAACAAAAAACATTTGAGTGCACAAGATGAAGTTCCATATTTACTCTTTTCAAAAGGACTTTTAGATCTTTGTCTGATGTAAAATAAGAATGCTACAAGTCATGGAAAAAGTTACAAAAATTGTGGTTTTTACCTGTTGGTAAGTAAAAAAATAGTCTCTTACCCAAGAAAAAGTTTTTTTAAAAATATAGAAAAATGTTTTCACCACTACAAGGTGGGTGGGTAGTTACTTATCATATACCAAATATGATTAAATCAAAAATAGTGATGCCAAAAAAGTTTTGAAAATTTGTTGAATTAAAATACTTCAATACTACTTCAATAACTATCTAATCAGAATAGGAAAGCCGATAAAAAACATTCCTTTAGTTTCAGTGAAGTCTTCTCTTTTTATCATCCAACATTAGTCACACATCATAGATTCATTCTATAGCCTTAAAATGTGTTTCCATCTGCAGTGTATTTTGGTGAAACCTTTCACCTTGTTCGTTGCTGATGTCATGCAAGTTTAAATGAGAATGTAAAAAATGAATTTCCAATGATATTCTGCAGCCTAAATTTTTGTAGTTCACTATATGTTCATTTTTAAACTGATCATGGTTTTCAACTTCTTTCTTTCTAAGAAAACCAGCAATGACTTCTTTGAATGACTTCCTTGTTGCTAGTTCTTTAGGATTCAGTTTGCTGTCAAATATATTTCATGAATTAATTCTCTTATTTGTGACCCAATGAATATTCCCTCTTTTAATTTTGTTTCAATTAAAACATCAGCTAAATATTTAAAGCCGTCTCCATCTTTATCTAATGCTTTTACAAAATTCTTCATTTGACCTAATTTTATGTGTAGAGGTGGTAAAATAATATGATCTGCTTCGAGACAGGGAAGATTGACAACATTTTCCTTTCCTGGGGTAAACTGATTTATTTTTATTCAGTCTTTAACTGACTAGTAGCCTTGATCTGTAGCCTTTTTATCCCACAAACATAAGAAACACATATATTTTGTAAAGCCACTCTGGAGACTTAGAAGAAGCCCTATCACTTTTAGGTTAGCAATGATTCGCCATGAGTGTTCATCATACTTTTAAAATCTTTAACATACTTTCATATGTTTCTTTCCTTCCTACAGCATATGCTATGGTGTAGAAGAAACCTTATTCAAATTTTGCAACACTGCTTTTAAGCTTCTTTTTGATTAGTCTATAAATAAACACCGATCATGAATAACATATTCAGTGTCCAGTTCAGACATTAGCTCCATAACATCATGACAGGAACAAATTAAACCATCTCTTGTAAAGTATTTCAGTAAACTTTCATTTTGATTTCTATACACTGAAATTTTATCATCCTTGTTTAATAGATTCCTTTCTTTAAGACATGAACCTCGGAGTTCTGCATGTTGTTTCAACAAATACAAGTCACGAATTAGGTCACTCAGTTCTGTGTGTGATGAGGTTAGGTTCATTATTTGACTCTTCTGGAATGTAATTAACATCTACTGAAGTTGAGGATTCATCAGTTGAGCTTTCTGGGGAATTAGAAATTTCTTTCCAAGAAGACGGAGCAATCGGAATTGGTAAATCAACACCATGCAGTACTGATCTCATTGCTGAATGAACATTTGGGTATGCAATACTGCTTTTATTGTTTGAATTAAAACCAGTAACAATTATTAAGCAAAAATAGCAGTCATCATAATGGTTAGTAGGCTCTTGCCAAATCATAGGCATGCCAAAAGCCAAATACTCTTTTTTTTCTATTTAACCACTGAGCTTGTTTAATGTAGCACTTTATGTGTGCTACATGTGGAGACCAGGATTTATCTTGGTCTCCCAAGGGACAGTCAAAATTGTTTGTAAGCAGTTTTCAGCAGATTCGATAATGGTTTTCATTGACTTTTCATGGTGAATTTTCCACAAATGTAACAAAAAATATTACAAGCCCGATTTTTATTCATTGTAAAATTCAAAATGTTTTAATGAATGAAAATAAATTGTAATATTAGAAAAATACTTACTTAATAAAAATAATAATAATTTTTAATTTTCAAATAAATAATACTTAAAATACTTCAAAAAATTGTTTCACCATACAGTGCAGTAAAACCAGCATGGAATACACACACACACCTTAATAAATCTTGATGATCAGTAAAATAATATCAAATGTTGTTGTCAAAAAAATCTTTCATTAGATTTATGACATCACTTATGAAACAATCTTTGTAATATGTGTACGATAAAACCATTACCACAACTAAAGAAAACAGCAAGTCATACCAAGAACTGAATTCATCTTCATCATGTTGAATTACTCATTACTTAACTCACTGACATGTGACATGATTTAAAACAAAAAATAATACAGTAAATTTAAAGCATATCCCATCCTCTAATACTGTACTAGGTGATTTGGGTGGATTAGATTGGATTTAATAATTTTTATCCAGGTTAGGTTTTTAAAATTTTATACACGTTTGATTTTTTTGGCCTGGGAAGATGTAGTTTCAGTAAATTCTGCATTCTTACATGATTGTTTGGCATGAAGAATTCCTCAATTCTACTATTAGATCTGATTCTGGTTACATTCATTTGCCCAGTCAAACTGTGTATTGGTTAAATTTGAATCTACATGTATAATTTGCTAATGAAAATTTGAGTTTGAGGACTTTGATAAAGCCCTTTTTAGAAATTGTCTCTGATTTGTTAATATAAGATATTCAAGAGTGATGAAGAAGAGCTGTCTGTGTAAAAAAATTTAACTTTGCTTTCTCAAGCTTTTATATTCTACACATCCCTCTACTACTAAATTAACTAAACCTGCTTGTCTTAATAGACTGAACATCAATCTACTCTTGTTTGTTATAGGTTTCTTCCACAAACTGTTTTCTTCTGATTCATCTTAAGACCACTTCATTTTGACAATAAACCCATCTAAACTTTCTATATCCTTCTGAAACGCCATGTTCCAAAATCTTTTTTTATTTTCCTAATGTATTTTGTTATTTATAAGTGAGGTACTTCTCAAATACTTTATGGATTCCAAAATCACTATTTGATATAAGAACACTGCTTTTCTACATAAAAGCTCCTTATGCTTGTATTAGTTAGGTTTTGATGTCTTCCTTACAATTTTTTCTAATTAATAAAATTCTGCATCTGATACATAAATTAATATTTAATTCCTCCTTATCCTTTTTCTATCACAATTCAATAAATTTGTTTTATTATTGATTATTTAAAAAAAAAACATTTCTGTCAGAAATTAATCCACTTCATTCAAGATTTTTATAATTTTCTGTTTCTGCCAAAATGTAATCAGTGTATCTCATTAAATCTGTTTAATTTGTGTTTTCTATTTAATGTCATGTTGCTCTGATCTACTCAATAAACTCATTTTCTGGTAGCTTGTATACACAAGGTGAAATAACAGGGCACATAAAATTCTTGTTTCAATCTTTCTTTTTTTTTAATTAGAGCTTCTTATCACAGCTATCTAATTATTACACAAATTATTAAAAAAATCAATCTTTCCTACATTTAAACCTGATTTCCCTTCAGTTTTTAAACATTTCATTCTACATTATCAATCAAAATGCTTTCATTAAATATACAAATACCATACGGATACTATTCTCCTAAACCTACCTTATAAGAATTATCTATGGATCAAAATTTCCTCCTTTGTACATATGCTATTTAACTGGTCCTTATCAATCAGCTACTTTCTATTGGTTTAATCTACCCTAGTGAGTAATTTCAATTCATGTGATTAACCTGATGGTGAAATAGTTATGACATTTATCTGCTCTTGCAATCTTTGATTTAGTAACAATTAGCATACATTCACCCACCTAACGGTCACTCTTATAAATAAAAGTTTTGAATTATCACTATCGATGACAACTGACACTAAAATGAGAACATTTGCTATATACGAGATCTTCAGTATCTTTACTCACCAAAGTGTCCACATATTTGTATAATCTTATTTATTTACGTGTTTGTCAATAACAGACAAAGATGAAAATTATCTACTGTAAACTTTTAAATATGACAAACCACACTCATGGTAAAATAATAATTTTTGGTAACTTATCTCAAAACATTTTCAGTTTCTCTTGAAATAATTGGTGGTGTGTTCTTGTCCTAGCACCTTGTAGACCACAAATCCACTAATATTGGCAACAACTCTAATAATTAACACATACACATAAACTAAAAATGTTTAGATTCTAATATAGATGATTATATAATATGTATACATGTGCTACATGTTGCATGAAAACATGATTCAAATCCAACTTACTTTTCAGTCACATTCCAAAAGTGTTTGCCTATTTAAAAGAAACTGCCAGCATTTACATCAGGTGTTACCAGAGTGAGAACAGCAGTTCCATTTGCTGAAGATGATTGTTAGAGAAAGTGAAAACATTTTGAAGTTATTAAAAATGTGTCATAAAACTTATTTTGTTTGCCAATTCAAAATTTTCAGTTCTGAAGAACTTATCTCTTGATAACAAGAGTGGGTGAAGGTAATGGTGGATTGGGTTTTTGCAAACAAGTACCAAATAAATGATAAATAGCACATAGCAGCATTCTAATTTATTGTTTCTTCAGCTACAAATCATTACAGCTTTCTCAAATCATGTTATGTGTCTCAAATACACTGTTCTTTTCACAATATAGTAGTCAAGCAACAAAGTAATGTTTTAAATCAAACTGTTAGTTTGTAATACATACAGTTTATGTTATTTAATTATTTCTATTGTATAATTTCTTTTTACATAGGTATTTAAAATTCTTTCTTTTGACATGAATATTTTTTTATTTTGCTTGAAAAAACATTAAATTTTGTTTTAATTTCCTGAAAATTTTAAACTTACTAAAATTTTACATAACTGGTTTTCCATTAAATATATTGTAACCAGACCAGTATAACGAACCTGTGTAACAGATTCCTACCAATTAAGAAGAAAGTAGTAGAAAAGATAATAATAATGGGAGCAATCCAGAAAGGAGCTAAAAGAAACTCTTTTAGTAAAACCAATAGGTCCGTTTAACAATCATCCTTTGTAATACTGCCCGCTAGCACATTGAAACAGATGTTGTTCAGTGAAATGGGGTTACTGGACCAGGACAGGAATCCCGTGGGAAAATGTGAGGGCAGACGATCATTCTCACACTTCAAGTTTGGTACGGTTCCCTAGAGTATTTATACTCTAGGGAAGACCAGTTGACAGTCGAATCAGGGGGATTCCATCCTTGGCTCTTGTAGTGGAAGGTTGTGTTTTATAGTGTGTCTCTGTGCAGTGCTACTAGGACCGGTTTCTGCAGTACTTCATACCTGGATCAACTGGCTACCTGGCTGACCATGTAGAGGAGTGCCGTTAGGACACCCGCCGGGCCGCACCTGCCTGTATAGCAGGCCATTGTCTTCATTCAGATAAGATTATAATAGATTTTTATTTTTACTGATTCTTTGTATTATGTAAATTGAACTTTCCTAAGTCGTTAATAATACATTTTTAATAGCCTATACAAATTTTGTATAGGTCTATTGTGAACTCATATAAAATAATTTAATTTTAAATTATTCTTTATAAAAGGAAAGATTAACTTTCTAATTTCATTTTTTTTTCTTTGAGTGTTTTATTACAGGACGTGTAGTTTGTAAGAAGTGACTATTTAAGTTTAATTTTTCTTTAAATTAAATTTTTGTAGCTTATTTTTCCTAAAATGGAAGGAAAAATAAGGCCACCTCCACCCTGTTCTCCCTCCCGGATTTGTCCGATGGAGCAGAGGAAAGCGGGGCTGGCGCTAGGAAGCGCCGGTACTCCGCGCCTCTTATGGAGACGGAGCCCTTAGCGGGCTGCAGCCGCCACCCCGCAGGCTGATGATGGTGGCCCATCACAGCCTGCTACCTTCAGGCGGGAGAAAATCCCGCCGATAATGCTGGACTGTCCAGAGACATAATCGAGGATTGGGGGGCGCCTGGTTGCCAAAAACAGCGGGTTGTCCATCAGGCTGCAGCTAGGCAGACTACCGGGCGGTGCAGAGCTTTCTGCACTCAAAGGGAGCTGCCTTCCACTCCTTTCAGCTCCCGAAGGACAGGGAGTTGAAAGTAGTAATACGGGGAATCCCCTATGGGGCTACCCCGGAGGAAGTAAGGGAGGAACTGACCTCCCTTGGATTTGAGGTGACTTCGGTGAAGAAGCTCCTCACCAGGGACGGTCGGGAAACCCCAACCTGCCTAGTGGCCCTGAAAAGGACCCCTAATGCCCGAACAATTTATGACCTTAGCAGTATATTTTACTGCAAGGTCGGAGTGACCGATTTTGTGTCACGAGGGGGGCCGCCCCAGTGCCACAGCTGCCAAAAATTTGACTGCTTTTCCCCCACCGGCCCGCGTTGCCGGTGGGGGAAAAGCAGTCCCCATGAGCCACAAACGGAAAAACGCGTCAGAAACGTTTCCGGGGTCGCGAGTGAATGGTTTTCTAGTGTAAACTGTACAAGTCAGCGAGTTATACGGTCTCAGGACAACAAAATGCGGTAAGTTTTTTGTTTTTATTTTTTTCAGACAGAACTTCCGCTCTGCAAACGTGGAACTCTGCCACAATAATATTGAGGGTAAGAGCAAAAACGCCTTTTATTTATTTACTTTTTTTCGTGCGTGTGGAGCGACTCGTCGTGGTCTTTCGCTAAGCACTCGCCGAAATAGAGTGGGAAACGCCCTTCCTTTAATCCCGTCATCCCAAAATAGAAAGAAAATATAAACTCCTTTTTTTTTCGCGTGTGTGTTCTGTTCCTTTGTTACAGATACTCGCAGCAGCTACCACAACAAACAAACATGGTTTCTTCACTGCGGCCACGCGGTCCCCCCAAACCCTTCCCGGACACACGTGTGTCTGGAGATTAATATTATGTAGCGCAAAGAAATTCTATTTACTTCTTCTGAAAAGGCGATCGCCGCCCCAAAACCGCGATCGCGAATAGGTATCACTAAATTTGTAATTTCCCTATTCCCTTTCCTTTCAAGAAAGAAGAATAAGGGAACGAGCCCATCAGCCACTGACAGTATGGAAGAAAGAAGAAACCTGCACTTTCCCCTGTTCAGCCCTTCGGGGCCACGGGAACACTAAGGTTAATGGTATGTAACTTTGGTTACTGCCAATTCTCGGAAGGTGTAGGCCAAAGAAGAATGAAGAAGTCATCGGAAGAAGAAGGAAGACCCTCTACTCGACCCAACATCACGGACAGGAGTCCAGAAAAGAGCCCAGCAGAGATGCGTCCCAAAAGGCAGCTATCATAGAAATGGATGAAGAGCTTCTACTCAACCTATCCTTTTAAAACTTACATTTAAATTAACTTAAATCAGCAATTGCGACTTCTCCGGAGAAGGGGGCGCGCGCATTGCTCCCTCCATACAGTTAGTGCCCTGTTGTGGCGTATTCCTGCTAGCCTATGAAGCGTTAGCACTGAAAGGACTTCAGTGGACGGTCTGAAGGGGAATTACGTCGGGAGGACAGGTTTCATAAGCCTAGCCTTCTGCGGTCGGCCCATAAAATGGGTTCGATAACGCTGGTTTAACAACGGATTGGAATGCAATTAAATCCGTACTTAAAAACACAAAATATTAAATAAGACAAAAATTGAAAAATTAGACCCATCACCTAAAATAAACCTTTAAAAACACGCCCGATAGAATCATCCAGCAGCAAGGGACACTGTCCAGGTTCTGCAATCCGTAGGGAGAATCTATAAACTCCCGCCAACTTTGCATTCCATTCCATTCTAGTTGACAGTCAGTCTGTGAGAGAGTTCTAAGCGAGCAGTTATTATGTGAGTTTGAAGCATGAGTATTCTGCGAGGAGGTCAGTGAAGAAGTGAATTTCTAGTGTACAAGTTTGACACGATTAAGGTGATGTCACAAGTAATTCCAGTACATGAAAACAAGAAGTGGTTCGGTGAGTTACTACTAGACTATAAGCGAAAGAAATAATGTACTAGAATATGTCTGTGAAAGAGATGTTTCATTCATAAATTGTTAGGGTAGTTTTATTTGTGAACAGCAAATGTATTTGCAGTAAAAATAATGTATACTTGTCTTATCTATTGTAAATATGACTAGTGGTTAAAAGTGTGATTAGCAGTCAAGCTAACGTCTTTTGATTGTCAATGGGTCTGAATTCTGGTTTTCAATATTTATTTATTGTTGAGTTGTTTATTATCCATATAAACATTGTTATTATTGATTTGTCTTATTTTACTTATCTTCTTAAACTAATAAATTGTAATTATATAAACATTTTCAATTGTCAATTTCTCAATATCCTGATCGATCCGCGAACATGCAACAATACATTTCATCACTTTTATTGGCAACATTTAAATAAATAAAAATTTTACATTTTTACTCAAAAAATAAAATCACTTTCAAAGAGCTGTAAAAAAAATATTTTTTCCATTAATGTAAGGACGGTCAAATCAGGTGCATAGTACATAGTGTATGCCATGGATTTTAAGATATATGCAAATTATTGTTTTTTGAGATCTTTTCTGAAAGCAAAATTGGAGCATTTCCTCAACTTGTATCAATCCTACTCTTTAGGGGCTGTATAATTTGCAAGAAGAAAAACCATTCATATAGTATATAGTAAGTATGGAATTTATTAATAATCACTATAGATTAGAGGTATTTCTAGATTAGTTATAAACTAATCTTAGTTACAAAAAAAAATAACTTACAGAATTGTCTGATACATCACTAAATACAGTTATTAAGATTCAGGTTATTTCATGTTCTTTAAAGAACTTTAAAATTTTAAAAGTCCTTCAAGTTGGCTCATACAGCTCCGGACGGCTGCACTTGGCTCCCTCCAAGCTAAAAGTAAACCTTTACTTTACGCTTGTTCCCAGACTAGAATAGTCAGTCTTCTGCCAGCCATCAATGACGCAACATGTGTTAATACGATATTGGTATACATAATCTTATTACAAGTTTAATATTATAATAAAATTAATTTACAATATAAAATAATAAAGACAATTATTTATTTTATTGAACCAGTAAAACAAACGATTTAGAATAATTAAACCTAAGATACTTCACCAAGGTGACAGTTATTCATCATTTTTGGTTCTCTAGCCATGGATACCATTTGAAATTTTGAAGAAACTTTTTTTTAGTACTCCAGCTACGGATACAATCTGCAATTTTGAAGAAATTAATTTGGATATAATTTGGAAGAATCATCATTTGGGTCTTACAGAATTGTGAATATAATCTGAAATTTAACGAATCTTAATATTCAACAAATTACTACAATAAAAGAGCTCGCATCGATTAGATCTACAATACCATTTGCGTAATACCTTTTTAATTTATTACATTTAACTTACATTGTTTTATCATTTATGTAATATCATTCGACTCATTTCACATTTAAATTGCTTTGTTAATAATTCACACTGTTAATTTAAGTTATTACTACTATTATTATGGAAAAGGAACAATTAATTAAACAAAGAGGCTTGAGAATTTACTGACTAAAGGCCTCTATATCTAGAATTGGTACATTTACTGACAAATTTGATTCTTCACAGGGTGATACGTCACGTCTTGCGAATAAAATTAAGGAATCTTCTTGATTTACAAGACAAATATGACATCATTCAATCAAAACTTGAAATGAATTTTGATGACGATGTTTTATCACTGGATCGTGAGTAAATCAAGGAAGACTTGTGCGGTACAGAGTGTGAATTACAACAATTAATAAATGTGATACTAATAATAATCAAAAATCATCTAATAAAGAAATCAATTTATATAACAATATTTAAACCAACACAACTACAACCCATTAATATACTTATATTTAGAGGTAATTTGTTAGATTGGCAGCAGCACTATTTTAATATATTTAATGATTTATCTAATATCTAAAAATTACATTATGAATGAAACCGTATCTTAACAACTGTATTTAGTGATGTATCAGACAATTCTGTAAGTTATTTACTTTTTTGTAAATAAGATTAGTTTATAACTAATCTAGAAATTCCTCTGTATTATAGTGATTATAAATAAATTCCATACTTACTACATACTATATGAATGGTTTTTCTTCTTGCAAATTATACAGCCCCTAAAGAGAAGGAATGATACAAGTTGAGGAAATGCTCCAAAGTTTGCTTTCAGAAAAGATCTCAAAAAACAATAATATGAATATATCTTAAAATCCATGGCATACACTATGTACTACGCCCCTGATTTGACAGTCCTTACATTAATGGAACGTTTTTATTTATTTAAATGTTGCCAATAAAAGTGATGCATGTTTGCGGATTGATCAGGATATTGAGATATTGACAATTGAAAATGTTTATATAATTACAATTTATTAGTTTAAGAACATAAATAAAATAAGACAAATCAATGATAATGACTATAAGAATAATAAACAACTCAACAATAATAATGATGACATCAGCAAACAATAATAATAATAAATGTCAATAATAAACAATTAATAATCATAGTAATCACAGCCACAACAATAATAATAATAAACAGTGATTACATACAAAACAGAATTTAAAGTAATTATCAGGATTTATTTACAGGTAGTTAAATATTGAAACCAGAATTCAGACCCATTGAAAAAAAGACACATTGACTGTTAATCTTAACACTTTTAACCACTAGTCATATTAACAACAATAGTACAATAGATAAGACAAGTATAGAGTTCTTTTACTGCAAATACTTTTGCTGTTCACAAATGAAACATCTCTTTCACAGGCATATTATAGTACATTATCTCTTTCACTTATTATGCCTCCAAATATAACACAAGTACAATTTTTATACCATCCTTGGTGACTTAGTATTGAATGTAGTCAAAATTTAATTATTGAACCTACAACTACCCTAATTGGGAAGGAAAATAAATATTTCAGCAGAATAACATTTTCAATTAGACTGCTTCAGCCTTTTTATGAAATGTTTTTCACATGTACTTATTAATACAATTATTACTATTAGTAATGTGAATGATAATTTTTCCATGAACTTTTACTCTATGTAAGATTTTAACACTGAAATATTCTACAGACTTCCACAGATTAGTTTATCATGAAACCCATTACTTCTATTGGGCCTGTATCTATGAATTTTAAAATTTTTCTGCAATAAATGATTATTGCTTCAAAATAATAAAGGTACATAAAATTGTAGATGATTAAAAAATTGTATGTTTCCTTATTATTCTTATACCACACAGCTAATTGTTTTCTTTTGTACCATGAAAACTTTCTTGAGATGATTCCAAAACAATACTGAATATTGCATTGATTGTTAATTAATCCAAGATGAACTGCTCTCATTAACTGATTGTCGCCAAGCCTAGATAATAACAGTATTACAGAAAGAAAAAAAATTGGCAAGTATAAACTATGTGGATCATTTTAAGAATGTATTAATAAATTCTCAATACATCTAAAAATTTCACTAATGATGATTGTTCTGCAGTATTGTTACTAACACGTAGTATTATTATGTATCATGTTATATAATAATGTAGATTTATTAGTAGTAATACATATAATATACTTACAATTCCCAGCAAATTTGTCCATTTCTGATGTACATTTACTTACATTAATGCACTTTGTTTCTGAATTATACTTAAAACAGATGGCTATACCTCTTTCTCTCTCTTTTTCTACTTCGCCTCTGAAAATATAAGGTTACACTTCAGAGGATATGTATGAATGTAAATGAAGTATAATAGACTTGTACAGTCTCAGGTTGACCATTCATGATGTGTGGTTAATTGAAACCCAACCACCAAAGAACACCAGTATCCATGATCTATTATTCAAATATGTAATCCTTAGAACTCTCAACTTCAAAATCAGCTGATTTGTTAAGACGCATTCACTACTAGACCAACCAGGTGGGTTCCAATCGAAGAATCTATTACACAAGAAGTGTATGACATTTCTTCTACCTAGGCTGTACAATCCAAATGTAAAAACAACTGCAAAATTTAAGAAAAACTTATTGGGCGAAATACATAGCATGGCATATACAGTTTGAATTATTTTTTTACATGTACGTATATGTTAGTAGTTTCACCATAAATAATTTTAATGGTCATATACTTACCCCTAAATTTTTATGAATTTTTGAAAACTAATTTTTTTTTTAAATTCAAATTTTCGCATCAAATAACTCTGATGGGGCTGGTGACAAAAATCTAAAATTTATACAACTTACAGTGTTTTTGTAGATGTTTATGAAAAATAAAAAAAATATAACCTCTCAAAAATCATGAAAAACCTGTTAAAAGCGATACCATTTTGACTCACTAAATAAGTGTTCCAAGGGGGTTTCTTGCCTTTGCACATTACATTTTTTATATTTAGCCCATTGTTGTTGAAGTTGATGTTTTCAATATATTTAAAATAGTTTTTTTTTTTTTTTTAATTATTAATGATAGGTCATAATTTAATGATTCAAATATGCTTGTAAAACTTACCCAAATTGAGATTTCAATGAGTAGCCTACATCATTTTTCAACAATTAATTTTTATTTTTATACTGGTTTATTTTTGTAAATTCTATCGAAGAAAAAATAAATTGTAGCAAAATTTTAATTATTCTTCAATGAAATAGCCTGTTTTTGTAGCAATGAAAGTTTATTATTTAGTGTGGTTAACCAACAGCTGTGATATATCTTCTGTTAATTCTCTTGAAATTGTGTGAGAACCCGTCACTGTAGTTAGTTCAAGAGATGTCAACTTTCTCAGGATTTTGCAGATCGGTTCCCACACTCTGTCTTGTTGAAACTCTTGAAATGATGCACGTGGTCCAGCTGGGTGGAAAAAATGAACCTGCTCATTGTCATTTTCAAGCCTATATTTGCTACTTCTCCAATCCACTACTGATTGTCATACACAAAAGCAATAGAGTCTTTTTTCTTAAGTGAAAGTGGTAAATACATGACACAGGATGGTCTTCATAGTCCTTGGAGTCTGAAGTAAATTAACATCATTTTTATAATTTTGATGGAGTGATACACCCAAAATGCTACAAGCAGCATCCAATTGTTCAATATTGTGATGGGATATTGTTTCAATATTGTATTGTTCTTGGTCTTTGCATTCATATAGTTCTTTGTTCTGCTGAAAAAAAAAATACTTTTGAAACAGTTAACACAAAGAGAATTTTCAGGAACTAAATTTAAATTTTGAAAAATGTGTTCTTTAAGAGCTTGCTCTAACGCTATTTATCTTAAGTTTTTCTTTATTTTTTTATGAGTTCTCAAAGGGTCACAACAGAACTGTCCATATGGTGATTTAATTTTGACAAAAACGTTTTTTTCATATTTACAAACACTAGTGACATCTGAATTAACATGTAAAAAAATAAGTTGGTTTTCATCACTAAATTCATAAATTTTAATGAGTTTTTTGGCACTGTACCGTACACTGTTTTATAACACTCTTCATTCACATAAAATTCCTATGGAACATTGTTCTTCCATTGTTTTATGTGAAATTACTTTGTTTTATAACACTCTTCATTCACATAAAATTCCTATGGAACATTGTTCTTCCATTGTTTTATGTGAAATTACTTGAAAATAACGTAAAAATTTAACTGATTTTAAAATTTGCAAATATAATATTAAGTAAAACTTATTTAACAAAACTTCTAAACACAAGATGGAACAAGAATGAATGAAGACATTTGGTAAAGCCATGAACAGGTAACTGACTAATGTCTGACTGACCGGTCTGTAACTGCAAAGCTAAATGATGCAATAAGCATATATGAGCATGTTGCAATATGAATTTTCCCGATGATTGTAAATGACCTCAAGTGCCTCTTATAACATGAACACTGCAGTTAAATAGTTCAAACAAGTCTATTTCAACTGTAGTAATAAGTATAAAAATATTAAAGTGCCAAGAAGACAAGAAACCCCCTTGGAGCACTTATTTACCAAGTCAAAATGGTATCGCTTTTAACAGGTTCTTCATGATTTTTGAGAGGTTATAACTTTTTTATTAGTACAATACACAAGAAAATTTTTTATTTACCATAAACATCTACAAAAACACTGTAAGTTGTGTAAATTTGAGATTCTTATCACCGTTATTTGAAGCCAAAATTTGATTTTTTAAAAAAAATTAGTTTCCAAAAATTCATAAAGATTTAGGGTAAGTATATCACTATTAATAATATTATTTATGGTAAAACTACTAACATAAATCTACATACACAAAAAATAATTCAAACTGTGTATGCCATCCTTGCCTCTTGGAAAAAATTACCAAAGTGAAATTTCACAGTTTTTCATGTTCAACTTTATTGGTAATTTTCTCATAGAAAGAATAGAGATAGGTAAATAAACCACTGAACCAATCCTACCTTGAGAAAATATGAATAAATTGCTTTTTGTTTCATCCTTCCAGGACCAATAGTTTTTTAGTTTCATCACAAAAATAGGTGTGTGCACTGTAATAAAAATGGCCACCATAGTTTTAAGGTCCTGTAGGACCTTACATGTAAGGACATGTATTTGACCCCTATTCAAATTCATAAACCTTTTATGGAGATTGTTAATTCAAAATAAACTGCCAGCCATTAGTCTTTGATGGATGACATGGTGAGGTAAAAAAGAAATCAATAATTTGGAATTTTGGTAATTTTCTCTAGATTTGATAGCAAGAAACTATCTAAATTAGTGTGATTAACATTTCCTCAAAATGCTACAAAAATATTAACAAAATTCTCTGCAAATTGTAGAAATTTAAAGAAAGTAGAAAATACATGCAGTATTCATGAGTGTCAACATACATCCTAAAATCATTTTCGAGTTATGGCTGGTGAAAGATTTTGTTCAGATTTCAGCAACCCTGGTTAAATGAGGTCATACTGAAATATTTAGGATATTAATCAAGGGGCAGAATTAGTGATTTCTTATAGTCTTTAACCTAAAAAATTGAATAAAATAGGTTCCATCTGCAGCATTTTTGAGAAATCTGGGGTGAAAACTAATAAATTGGGGTAAATAACCCTGTATATGTTTGATGTACAATAATTTTGTTAAATGGGTAATAAATACATGCAACTTTTTAACAAAACTTGTAGAGAATCTAATTCTGAACAAAATAAAGGTGTAATGTAAGTTGAATAAAATAAAGAAAAATTAGAAAAATTCAAATTATATTTAGAAACAGTACATTACATTTTTTAGAAAAGTATTTATTTAATGTAAACAAAAACCAATTTCTTTTTTGGTGATGTGAAAAATTTGTAAAAACAAAATTTACAAAAAACTTAAAATTATACACAACTGTAAAATAAAAATTATAATTTTTTTTATTCCTGACATAAATACAATAAATTATTTGAAAAATTATTTCAAAGTAGGCAATAAAATAACAACAGCTGACCAACAATGAGCAAATTGTATTAATGTTTAAATCACTCTGTAAGGTTCATTAAGTATATCTGGTACTGTGAACTGCACTGTTGTCAGCGTAGCTTGAATTTTACTTTGATCCTGATCGGTTTGCCATTGAAGTAATGCCGTACTTATTTACAACAGAAAAATATGCTGATATGCTATTCATTTTGGGCAGGCATGGCCAACATACGGCCCGTGAAACATTTTTCAATATTAGCGTTTTTTATCAGCAATTGAATAAAGGAAAATATGGAAATTTAAAAAAAAAACTTGCCAAGAAATGTTTAGTAGTAATCTTCAGCTCAACTTATATTTATGAACAAACCTTTCTTCAATGAATCTGAATAAAATTACTACAAATCCCATAATAAAATTTTTTACTTAAATGAATCGTTTTTGTATTTAACATTAATTTTAATATTTCATTTGGCCCATGAAAAAAGTTTTCTTTCCAATTCGGTCCAGAGGCAGAACTGTTGGCCACCCCTGATTTTGGGTGTGTGCAATGGTAATGCTACAGCTGCTGCAGTAGAATATAAATACGTTTTCTGAATCGCAAGATGCCAGATCCCAAAACAATCAACGCGACTTTTTGCAATCTTCAGGAATCAGATTCACTAGCTAGTATTCATATCAGCTACAAACCAATCTGTTCAACACAACGCTGTTATTGATGCATCCAGACGTCAATACATGACATCTTTCTAAGTGGATTGGAGTTTTGCATTCGATGGTTTGTTGGACACTTAAACAAAACATGTCTTATCCCTATAATAAACAGCCAGTTGAACATCTATATCCAGGAGATGGTTTGCTTTGTTTGGATTTCTGCAACTGGTGGAATATGAATCAACAACTCTACTAGTATGTTTTATTTACTGATAAAGCAAATTCCACTTGAGATGGTGTTAACAACTTACACAATGAGCTTACATGGGCAGAAGTAAATCTTCATGAAATGGTGGAAGGTAATTTTTAGCATCAATGTATGATGTGTGTGGCCTTCTTCATAATCAACTATTTGTACTGTCCAAATTATCTGGCTGCTTAAATGCCAAGGCCTACTTGCACTCTTTTCAAGAAGAATTGCCGCAGCTGCTTGAAGATATTCCTCTAGTGTTGAGACACAAGGTATACTTCCAGCATAATGGGGTGCCTCCCCACTTTTTCTTCTGCTATTCCAATCACTTAAATCATCATTTCCCTGAAAAATGGATCAGTCATGGAGGTCGACATTCCTGATCACCAAGATCGTATGATCTAACATCTTTGCGTCTGGGGATGTTTGAAAAATATTGTATACAAAACAAAAATACACTCTTGTAATTAATTGTCTGCATTACGGATGCAGCTGAGCAACTTAAGGGCAGCCACAAAAAACTAAAACGAGCAACAAAAGTAGTACAGAAGCATGCCAAGAAATTTGTTGAAAATGGCAGGCTCATTTTTGAACATTTATTATAAACTGGTTATGTATAATGCACTTTGATCTAATTTATTGTTTCTAAATAAAATTTGAATTTTTCTAACTTTTCTGTTTTATTTAACTTATCTTACACCATTTTATTCAAAATTAAATTCTCTACAAATCTTGTTTTAAAGGTTTATGTATTAATTATCCATTTAACAAAGTTATTTACGTCAAACTTAAATTTACGGGTTTTATCCCAATTTATTGGTTTTCACCCCAGATTTATCAAAAAATACTTTGGATACAGTTCTGGGACCTATTTTATTACATTCTTCAGGTCAAAAGCCATAAGAAATCACTAATTCTGCAATTCATTTCATAATTCAGATGTTTGATTATGTCTTCCAATATTTACGATATTGGCATCTACCATATAACTAGCTTGAAAAATTAATTAATCTATTAACTTATACATTTTTGAAAAATTAATAAAAACATTACAAATTCAATCTCCAACAATATATATTATTTACAGCAACGAATACATAGACAGCTCTTAAAAATTCTTGAATATCCTAGTGTTGATTACAAATTTTCTTATTTTTCCTATTCTAGCTGATCAGACTGTTTAGTTTCCATACACCCATACATTCATAAGAACATGCTTGGCATGTATCCAGGTATTGTCATTAGCACTAATGATTTTCATACTAGTGAGTGATTTTTACTGCAAATCATACTTTATTTTGAACATAACTTGGCTACCATATATACCTAAATGTAGGGTATAACTCAATCTACCTTTATTACATACCCTGCACCATTAAAAAATTATTTCCTTTAACAGCTACTATGAAAGTATGCGGAAAATATGTTTGAAACATTTTATAAAAATAGATTTATTTAAAAACTTTATTTATTGACTTCTCTATAAAAGATATGTGGTTCCTGGTATATGTAAAAAGTATATTTAGTATTAAATTATAAATAATGTTATGCTATCTCTTGACATGTTAAAAGCCCAGTTATAATTTCAGAGTTAATGTTATCAGATTCCATACTTACCTGTTCACAGGCAGGAGTTGTTACAGGAAAAGATAATAAAAATTAAAGGCTATTTGAAATAACTAATTTATAATAACTTCAAAAAAATCACACGTTAAAAAAGTGCAAATACTAAAAATAGTAAATATATAATCACTTTAAAAGAAAACAAATTAAACTTACAATGTCTTAGAAAAATCACATCATTATATTTTAAATATTTATAAACAACAATAAACAATACAACTTAAAAAAGACAAACAAATTTTATACAAAACTTAATTAACTGATAAATCAAATATAATAAACATCTATCAATAATAATAACAAATACAAAATTGAAGCAAATCTATACAAAATACATCTTAAAAGAATGCAAAAATCCGATGGATTTTGCAATAAAAAAATATAAATATAAAACAAGAAGCTTGTGATTAAACATTTTTTTTTTTTTAACATTAGTACTTCCATTTCAGTTAAAAAAAGTGTACATTTTAATGAATACCACACCTTTATTTTAAATTTGAATTCCACAAAATTTAAAAATAAATAAATACTGAGTGTTACCAATATTAAATTAGCATTTAGTCACAGTCATTATTTCTGTTAAATAAAAATTACACGATCTACTATAACACAGGAATCAGATTGCTGAGTAAAAATAAACTTAATTTTAACAAAGGTTTTTTCTAGAAGATTTTCTTTCAGCGAATGAAATTTGATAAATCTGCATTAAATATTACAATAATAATGAAGAATTTGATTAGTTGGTGATTAGAGTTCAAAGTGACTGAATATATTTTGTAGTTAGTCTCTATCAGAAGGTTGGACAGTACTTATTTTTAATCAATTTGTAGATAAAATTTATTCCAATTAAACAGTTAATTTAGTATAGTAAATTTATTTTCTACAAATAAGTTTGTTTCTCATACATAAACTTAATTTAAATTTAGTAAACAATTATTAAATTCACATAATGGGAAAATTGAAAAATATTTAAATAAAATGGCAGTGTTTTATATGTCAAAACTACTTTAAGAACATCCTAAAATTAGCAAAATGTAAAAAAAAATGTGTCTATGGTTTGTTTTTATGTTCAAGTGTTGAAGGAGACAAAGTTTATTGCATTTTTGGGTCAGATCTGGAGGTTTTCTTTCTGCTCTCAAACTAGAAGGAGGAGAAAGATAGCTATGTTGTCAGGTGAGGAAGGCAGGCCTTCATTTTAGTTACATTTAGTTGGAAGAGGCCAATAAAGAGAGGAAGAGAATGGAGACTGATTTACGAGGTGCAGTAGAATTTGGGAACCAGCTGATTAAAGACTGTAATTGAAGAACACTCTTTGAAGAACACACTAAGATGTTAAATGTTTGGAAAAGATGGCAGAGTTTATAAATGTAAATGCTAGCCTAAGAAATAAAATTTATACTTTGGAAAATAAATTGTATGATATGGGACAGTATTCAACATCAAATATGACTGAAATAATGGAGTGCTTGATGAGAATCAGGAAGGTGTGATCTGCTTTAGATTTACAACTAAGTAATGAAATGATTGTTGTAGTTACAGACATGCAATTAATAGATGTATAAAAAGATCTTCAGGAATTATTGTAAAAATCTGTAAGAAGATCAAATAAAACTCTACGGTTGCAAAAAAGGAAAAGTGAAATGCAACTTATCAACAAAGGTTATTTATTCTAAAGAAAGTCCAGTGTACATTAATGAAAGCATCTAGGAGGAGAATGCTAGCTAGCACGTGCTAAACAATACAAAAAACAAGTACTTTTGGATATGCGATGGTATGATACTAAAGAAAAAAGAAGATGGTGCTCCTGACATCATAATAACAACTAAGATGATCTGGACAAATTATAATTTTTTTTTGGAAAATGTTATAAGAGAAAAATAATTGTTTTCATTTTATTTTAGCTTATTATACTTTTTTGTTTTTTAAGATATAGGGCGTTTAAGAAGTATAATTCGGTTTTTAAGCAACAAAGGTGAGTTGTTTATTTTACATCAAAATATTTCTAGTTTCAGGGAAAATTTTGATCAGTTATTGGTTTTTATGAATTCTATTAATTGCAGCCAGATATTATAATTTTGTCAGAAATATGGATATATACCAGGAAGAACCAATTTTTTTTTTTTAGATAATTATCAAGATAAATGCTTCCATTTCATTAAGAGTGTTATCTCTATATAGGCTCTGTTTATGTTCTAAAGATTATTCTGAAAACTTTGTTATAAAGATAGTTGGGAAAATATATTCATTAAGAACTAAATGATAACTGGTGTTTGTTGAAAAAAATTAAACAGTACACAGATATCTAAATAGTAGACAAATAGTAAACAAAATTACTAGCTGAAATTAAAGATGAATCTTCATGTATTTTTTATAAGTAGGGATAATATGAAATGTACAGCCAATGTCTTTGATTTTGATGTAGCTGATCATAAATTGACTATACGTGCAGTTAAATTTCAAAAAGAAATAAATAAGCCAGTCAAAAATTCCAGTGTAGATGACAAAAAAATTATCAGAATAGATTATAAAAAATTAGAGTAGTCATATTTACTACTAAAAATTAGAGTATTTTAAGTAGTAAATATGACAGGGGGGAGGTTTTTTTGCAAACTATTTCCTTTGACAAATTTAAGAAACAGCTGTGCTCTTTAATAAAATACTGCATACAAGAAAAACCAAGTAGGAAAATCACCATTAAAAACCCATGGATTGACTAGCAGTTTTGTGAAAGAATAAAAAAAAAGAATTTACTGTTTAAGAAATTCAAAAACCAATCTTATAATAGGAAATTAGACAGGTATGAAACATATAGAAACTGTTTATCCAGTGATATTACAGAAGCTACACAGATTTATTACATAATATTACTTAATAAACATAGAAATAATAATGCAGAACAATGGAATATAGTAAATAGGATGTTACATAAAAAAAAAGAAAATTAATTCAGTAGAAAGTATTGCCTTTAGAGATAATGGTGGATAAATGATGAGAGAGCCTGTAACAATAGCAAATGAAATCATTAAACTTTTTGTTAATTGTGTTCAAGTTTGTTAAAGCTTTTTGTTAAAGTTAGTACAAATGATGCTAATTTTTAATACTAACATTGAGGTATATAGTAGGTTTTTCCAAACAGTTGTGAACAAAATTCATTATATTTTATTGCAGTACCAGAAATAAAGGTAGGTTGGCATACTGAACAATTAAATGTAAAGAAATCAACCGGTGATGAAAAAACTAATTCAAAGATCCTAAAGAATGTTCAACAATTTTATTATTAAACCACTTACTTATAATTAATAAGAGTCTATAAACTGGTGATTTCCCAGATAGTTTAGTCTACAATTGTAGTTCCAATTTTAAAAAAAGGAGAGATCTAACATCAGTAATTATTGTCCTATATCATTGTTACTAGTTTGCTCTAAAATTATTCAAAAACATATCCAAACAAGATTATTTTTTTTTTTTGAATGAACAAAATGGATTCAGAAACAGTAGGAGGACTGAAGATGATCTTGATTTTATTACAAATATGTGTAAAAGTATGAATGGCAATAAACTAACTGATGCGACATTTTGATATTAAAAAAAGGCAATCGATACAGTAAATCATAAAATAATATTAAAGTATATGTGGAGGGTAGGCATTGGAGTTATTTTCTACTCCTGATTTAGAAGCTATTTAACAGCAAAAAGGCCAAAAGATTTGTGTGGGTTCAACTGTCAGTAGAATGAAGTTTGTGACTTGCAGTGTTCTGCAAGGTCTGTGTTGGGTAGTCTTGTTTTTGGCATATGTAAATAATTTATGTACGGGAAAGTTTGAGGGTTCTCTTATTGGTTTTGCAGAGATATTGCTCTTAGTTATGAGGTAGATACTGTGAGGGAGCTTAGAATTAAGATGCAGAGAGACCTAGACCTATTGGTTTAACGCTAACTATATGGTGATCAGTGACAAAAAAAATTATGAATTTCAATGTACGTAAGCTACCAAATTTGATAAACCATTATATTACAGATGTTAGAATTGTATTGAAAAGAATGTAACTAATTGTATTAACTGTATTGTGATAGAGCAGACTGAAAAAATAAATTATTTAGGGCTAATAATGATAAAAGGTTTTCATGGTTCAATCATATTAACAAATTGAAAATTCAAATGAATAAAAATTTTATAATGCTGTATTTTTTACTTACCAGAATCAGTTTTAAAATGTGTGTATCAAGCACTCATAGGATTGCGATTGCAATAAGGAACTGTATGTTGGTGAAAGATATTTAGCAAGGATTAAAACTTTGATCACTGTCCAGAAAAGGATTATATGTTTCATCTGTAAAAAGCAAAGGTTAGAACACACTTTTCCATTATTTATGGATGTCAAAATTTTACCATTAAAACATTTGTTTGTGTATAAGGTTTTAAACATTTTTTTTACATCAGGAGCAGAAACAATATTCAAGATAATACTAGGGTAGCCAGATATAATTTACAATCTGAATTTCATTGTCTTTTACCTAAACCAAGTGAAATGTTTAAAAGAAATTATTCTTACTTTGTACAGAAGTTATATAGCAAACTATCAATATATATATATATATATTACAAAGGAAAATAGAAATTTATTTCATGTGTAGTCATAAGAACTGGATTTTTATTCTCCGATTTTTTGAAATTTTTTTTAATACAGTTAGACAAAATATATTGAACCAATTTACCTTACTGAAAGCTGTACTAGAGTAGAATTAAATGAAGTTTCCTGTCTGAAGGGAAGCTGCTAGTTAATATTTTATAACCTTACTCTTGAATATACAAGTTGTTAATCTATTCATAGTCCATATAGACTTAGGAAAAACTTAAAAAAGTGATTGTATCCTCAACTCTGGCTTTCCCTTTGAGGTATTTAAATTCCAGAGAAATTTTTTTTGATTTTTTTATAGCATGATTGAGCCACATTAGCAGTTGTTTGAATTTTACTAATGAGTGAAAGTTGAATGGTGCAATGTTTAGTTCAGATGTATTATGTGAATATATTTAATGTATAAATTTGTAATACATAGTGTAATTACTTTCATTATTGTAATTTTAATACTTAATATTGTAATCTACATTTAAATCTAAATGGTTATAGTATGACCTTTAATAAATAATTAATCTACTGATTTTTAAAATTACATCTCTCATTAAAATTTTGAATTAGTGCTTCATTGTAATTAGCAACAACAGGTGCTACATTATGATAGTAAAAAAAAAAATCATCATTAAGATTCATTATTCAGTTTTTTTTTTTTTTAATATATTGAATAGTATTATACCTGAATATAATTTAGTACATAGGTGTGAATACACATCTGTTATAGATTTAAAAAGAGACATTTAAAAAAATAGAACCTCAGAACTACATGAATATTAAAGTCAGAGCAAAGAAAATAGACAAAAATTAAATTATTACAATTATTTAATTTACTCTTTCCAGTAACAACAGACTTACAATGAATTACTGCTATCAACCTCCTATATGATGTTTTTGTTTTTATAAGAAAAGAACTTGTTACTAATTTCTGAATTCTATGTAACAGTTATAAATTAATTTTTATACTATGTTATAACTTGATAGCTTTCCATTAACAAAATTTTATTAAGTCTGAACTGTCCATACATAATTAAATTATTTCTATTATTACAAAAACCAGTTTTTCTGTAGAATCAATATGAAGAAATTTAACACCTTTACCATTATCATCAAAGCTAACTGAAGGCACTGGCCAGTATTATTCTAGCTTTTTTCCAACAAATTTATTTCAATCTGTTTTTAAAGAATTTATCTCTAAGTTTATATGAAATCAATTTAGCTTCTAGAAAATTACTGGCCTAACACAAACACACAAAATACCTAAATGTTCAAATTTTTATAGACATCCATTGATCAGAAACACATACTTCCTTCACTGTTTTATATATATGATTTTAAAATATATAGTTAACTTTTTTAAATGACTATTATTCTTAAAATAAATAAGAAAACCAAAAAATAAAAATGAACAAAATTTAAATTACCTTTTTTCTAATTATTCCATTAATCATTGCTAAACTTTTGAAAGCCCACAATTATAAAACATCTGCTTTTTAGGTGCCATAACTACTTTGTTAGGTGATCTTTTGTGACACAAATTACTCCTGAAAATGACGTAGACATTCTCAAGAATATCAAATTTCCCATGCCAGGGTTATTACAGAAAATGAAGTGTGAAGTGATTTTCTGTTGCCTTCTTCACTGAACTGAACATAGTGTAATTGTCACAAGGGTAGGCTTAACATTCAATATCATTACTCTATGAAAACTAGAGTGTATCATGTAATTCAGCTGCTTTACAATTGTCACAGCCATAGAAAAGTATGGGACATTCTAAAGAAACAGACTAATTAATCCCTTCAACAAAACTATGCATCATATATTGCTTTCCCTACTCAGTAGGGTAAAATTTTATTATATATTTTAACATTTAATTAGTCACAAAATTTAATGATAACATTGTTAGCTTTACAGGTAAAATAAAATATATGACTGCTGATTCAATATACTAACAAAATTATCTGATGTGCATCTATGATTGCAAAGACTGTAAATAACACTGTGCTTAAACACTGAAGTAAGGTAAAGGTACCAGTCTTAAAATAAAATAAAATAAATTTAATTAGCTACATAGCGATATTGAGGCATTCAAACTCAAGCAGTTAAGTACTATGTTCTGGTGGACAACCAGAGAAGATCCTTCCTGTCAAGCATTATAGGAGGCTTTGGCTGAGCCTTCAGTAACAGCTGCCTGTTCTCAACACTAAGTGTGCTTCTCTCACTAAGGAAATATTTAGGACAGTGATCCTTATTTAACTTGTTACTTCAATCTATTATTCTTTTTAATGATGTTTTTTGGCGATTTGTATTATTTATGAGTGGCTCTTTTGTGTGCATATTTTAAATTTGACAACAGTTAATTATTTAAGGTTTTAATCTACCATGTCAAGCGTTGGTTTACTGAGTACTAACCTGGATCAGTATTTGACAGCCCTGTCACTTACTGGTTAATCGATTTTCACTTGAAATTCGTTATTTTATAAAATAACACAACATATTTTTTTAAATAACTAATATCTGGCTTGTGTCCACTGAAAAAAAAAAAACACATGTTACCAGGAAATGACAGGGGATGTCAAATACTGGTTTGTTGACATGTCAATTACTGGTCTATGATATAAATATTTTTCTAGTTTCTAGTCACAAAAATTTAAAAAAAAAAATAAAACGATTGCTTCTTTAACACTGAGAACCCACAAACAAAACTGACTATATCTTGGTCCTTATTTAGATATGATAATTCAATAATTGTATCAAACATTTGCAAAAATAAATAAAATGTAATTTTTGTTTGGTTTTTACCTATTTTAGAAAATGATTAAGCCGAAACAGAAGAGCTGCTTTAATTACACTCCTGAGCAGATGGAGAAAGCCCAGGAAGATGTGAGATGTGGATCATTGGTGGCTTCAGCAGCAAAGTGGCACAGTGTTCCCAGTCATTCTTCTCTATAAGAGAACTGGGAAATCTCCGATAGAACAGCAGATGGGACCTGACCCCATTTGTCCAATTCCAAGGAGTTAATTATGGAAGAGTGGGTAAAATGTATGGCAAAGGCTGGTTTTCTATTATAAAAATATGAAGTTATAAACAGTGTCCTTTCACTACTTCAAAATTACAACAGGAGTCTGTGTTTAGGTCTCGACATAAATGGTTCAAATCATTTTTAAAGACATACCCAGACTTATCGATGAGGTAAGCCGAAAATTTCAAGATCTAATGTCACGTCAAGTGAATTAAATGGTTGGTTTTCCTACGAACGCTCTATCTAAATGACCAGAATCTTTCGACAGTTTTAGAAGATACTTGTAGAAATTTTAATGTAGATGAAACTGTTTTTTTCTTGAACCCAAAGGGGGATATAAAATCTTAATCTAAAATAGGGACAAATATGTGTACCAGGTCGTGAATTTGGACAAAAAAGAATGTTATACGGTCTTAATAACTGCAAATGCTTCTGGAGTTATGGCGCTGCCCTTAGTAATTTACCGATGTGAGAGAATACCTAATGATATTGCCCAAGGAGTTCTTTCCAGTTGGGGAAATGGGAAATCTGGAAGTGGCTTAATGACTAGGATGCTCTTTTATGGATTTATAACAAATATATTTTATCCTTAGATTAAAGAAAATAACATTCCCTTGCCTAGAAACTTTTTTATGGATGGGCACGTGTCACACATGACACTTTACACAAGCCAGTTTTGTTCTGAGACTGGTATAATCTTGGTTGCATTCCTCCCAAATGCCACACACATCATCCAGCCCAAGAATGTATCAGGTTGTCGTTCACTGAAAGGAAAATGGAAGGAAAGGGTCCACCAGTGGCATTTGGAACACATGAATAATCCGATATTGAAAAAGAAAGAATTTGCTCCTATTTTGAATGAATTGAACCCAGAAGTAATTGTAAATGGATTTAAAAAAAAGTAAGATTTATCCACAGGATCCCAATGTACCTACCGAAGTACGCATATTACAAGTCCACTTAGCGTACCTTAGAAGTCAGAATAGTGATGTAGACATTGCACTGATGTTCAAGTTATAGATAATATTGAGTTTGGATAACCAAATTAACTTACCAGGAAATTCTGGGGACAACTTAAATGATAGTTGGGGGCCAGTACGCAATGAAATTGATGATGGTGAATGGGAAGAAATACAAGAAGGAAAGCCACTGGGTTCTAACATTCATTTGATTTCAATGAGGTATCTGGGCCCAAACATTGTCCCCCTCATACCTCTCCTATCCCATTGAATATTTCAATCTGTTTACTTCTAATTAATCTTTTTGTAACAGAAACTAACTGCTATGCCACTGAGTTTTTTCATGGGAAACATAATATGTCACCTAAGTTATAGTCATGGAAACAAGTCACCATACATGAATTTAAAGCTTTTTTAGTCATACTTGTAAACAAGGGTTTGAATAAAAAACCAGCAACTTACCTTTATTTAGCAATTTAAGTCATAAGAAAACAGGTCTTACATTTGTAGATCAAATAATATATTTTATTATTTGGCTGGTTATTTTATTTTAAAAACTTTTTTGTTTTGAAGAAAGTGTTTATAATATAAGAATGCATTTGCTTTGAATGTAGCCATCTCAATTGTATTATAATTAACATATTGACTGCTATAATAGCTATTTACAGATTGTATGCTTGTTAGTTACTTAAGGTTTTTTTTAAATATGCAAAAAAGTAAAGCACAGCTCAAAAACATATTCCTGGTCTAACATAATTTGTTTTAGTGGTGTACCATTTTAGATATCATCCATGTATTTGAAAACAAATGGATCATGTTTACTAAACTAATAAAACTAGGTACAAATTCCATTTAAATGTCATCGAACAGTTCTATGAAGCAACAGATCTGTCACATTGGTCAACATGTTCGTGATGTAATTTGTCAAACTGTTTGTCATATCCTATTTATTATTCGAGCTACAATTAATTACACATTCCTCATAATTTACTAAACAAATTCTGAAGGACAGAAATGACCCTTAAATTTGTGAGTGTTAACTATTTTTACGGCACCTCCATCTACCTTTGTGAAAGAGCATTAGAATCTCTGCGCTTCATTTGGAAGATTCAGGTTCAAAATCTGGTAGTCAGGCTTGGCATTTTTACAGACTTTACAAAATTTTATAGATGGAAAGCTACCAAATTCTAACATACATAAAAATTAATTTACAACTATTATATAGAATTTAGAAATTAGTAACACTTACTCGATAGCACGAGGTCCATCGATCGGCATCGTATGTAAAACTTCATCCAGTAACTGTAAAGCTCTGTGAAGATGAACCTTTAAAAAAAAAAGTAATTTAAAATACACTCATAATTCTACTTTCTATTAAGTTTTGAATGACAAATTATAATAATTTCTCCTCATGTGAGTTTATTTTCATCAAAGAATTTATAGGACAGAATAAATAATAGTAACAATGTAATAGTAGAGCATGAGAATTACTAACTACTTTTAGTAGATGCGATTATGATCAGATCATATTGGATCTAAAATGATTAATATCTTTAGTAATGGGATAAATTTAGTAATAGAAAACGTAAGAGATTTATTTTAAACTGCTACTGTAGATGATTATTTTCTAAGTAATTTCAATTTAATTGTGAGAGCATGAAACAGTACAATCAAATTCTTTGAATTTTATGACGCATCAGCCAATGTAAATTATTATTGAACATATATTAATCCATAACTAACAGTGAACCTGGCAGATTTATAAGCAGTAACTTGTTCAGATTCTGCATCTAGTATAATTTTATTGGGAGTTATACAATTTTTATTTATCTTTATGAAATTTTTAGAAATGTACTCATCCCAACAATTTGTAACTTTATATTTGTTATAAGTAGTTTACTTTTATGGTCCTATTTTACTTAAAATATTTGATATCTAACATACAAAGATGGCATGTTAAAAATCAACTTCTCATAAACACATAAATAATGTAAAAGTAAAAAGACTTAATGCAAGTAATAATTTTTTCTTTCATCATAGATTTCAAATGAATTTGCTTGAAGTACAATCGACTACTTCTATTTCCCTTGATTCATTACTACTGATGAAGTTTATTTTTTAAATAAATCTCATAAAATTATTAAACAAAGCGTATACAATTTTTTCATAAATTGTAACCACCTAATAACCAGAAACAAATTCAATAAACAATATGTTATTTCAAAAATAGTAAAAAATTATATACACTGTTTATTCTACAATTTATTTACATATAATTTTTCTAAATAGTCACCTCTCTTGTCAATGCACTTGGTACAGTGGTCTACAGGCTTGTGAATTCCGTCTAAGAAGGTTTTCGATGATTTGTGAAGCCACTTTTGCACAGTTCCAAGCATGTCTAAGTCTGTGGAAAATTGATGACCTTGCAAAGCATTATTGAGCAGCCCAAACAGATAAAAGTGGGGGGTAGCAAGATCTGGGCTATAGGAAAGATGTTCTAGTACCTCAAAATTAAACTTGATGATGGTATGAACAGTGTGGAGAAGGCATTGTCATGCAACAGTAACACTTTCTTCAAGAACAGACCTCAGTGTTTGTAGTGAATTGCTGGCTTCAGTTTGTTTTCCAACATTTCACTACAACTCACACTGTTGTTTGTAATCCCCTCTTTTGTGAAGTCTTCCAGTATAAGCCCTTTTGCATAACCCGTTAGCATAATCTTTCCTATTAATGCACATTGTGATATTTTCATAATTTAGAGGGACAAAATTATTTAGCCCAAACTCAGTGGGTTAAATAAATGGTTAAGGGTTTTGGGTGAAATATAAAAGCACTAAAATAAAGTAAACCATAAAAAATGGTAAGAATTCATTTGTAATTACAAAATAAGTAGAAAGAAAGAACTAAGAAATATAATACAATATTATACATGTAATATTAAAAGAGATGATTATTTGGAATCAGCATCAGATGAATCTGGAATCAACTGGATCTCTCACCTCCAAGAGCTCACATACTTCCCCATTGATTTCACCACATTTGGTTTTTGGGGAGCACATACATAATAAGCTTGCTATAAGTGGGTCTGAAATTAATAGTAAGCTATTAATTAAATCTTTATTTGTATCAACCCTTGATGATTTCCTTGTGAATAGTTCTCTAAATTTCCTGTTGTCCTTATTTCTGGCCTCTTGTGCCTCTTTTGAAAGTTGGCCTATTGGAAGAATGCACAATTTCTATAATAATAATATCTTTGCTGTAAAAGAGAATTTTATGTATGCTTATGGGCACTGCATACCATGAGTACTCTCTTATAATTCTCGTGTTTCTTCTAGGCATTTATAAAATTTTTCACTATTAATTAAATAATATAACGTAACAAAGCACCTGTTCTTGATTCTCTGTCGTTAGCAAACTAAAATGTTGAAAAAACTTTTGATGCTAAATTTGTGTAGCCATCTGTAATTAAGGAAAACTTGTATGAGAATCGAAAATATGCGCAAGCAAATTTAAATATTTCCTATAAGTTACAAGTAATTCTTTAAGAAAACAATTACACATTGGTATAATGAGATATAATAAACTACAACTTGACTTCAAGCTGACTTAAATGTTTTACTCAAATGGAAAAAAACAATCAATTCTTATGGCGGTCAATAATTAAATTAAAGAACATGGTTAAGTAAAATCTTACATAAACTTACCTTGATATGTCTAGAAAAATAATGACATAACCGCTACTAGTAAACAGAAACACAGGATATTCATCGAGGAAACTCAGATAAGTGACATGATGTCTTAGAGCACTTGGAATTTAACTCTTAGTTCCGGGTAATATGGTTTGTTCCCTTTGTAAATAAACAACAATTTAACCTGCATAGATAGCTAAAAAAATTCACTTTTGTTCCCTTAGATTACAAAAATATCACTGTGTGATGGCTCAGTCTTGAATTTTTTCTTTGTCAGAGATCATGAGTGTTTCCATTCCATACTTTGGCGTTTAGATTCTGGTTTATAATGATGAACATATGTAGCATCACCAGTGACTACTCTGGTTAAAAATGTTGCCTTCCTTCTTGAAGTGATCAAGTAAGGGTTGGGAGATACCAACAAATTTGAGCTTGTGTTCTGCATGTTCTGCAGTAAGCTGTCTTGGTACCCATTGTGCACAGACTTTATGAAAGCCGAGCTCATCATGGATGGTTTGATGGACAGAAACGTAAGTGATGTTCAAAGAAAATGTTATATCATCGATGATAACTATCCTATTCGCCAGAACTATCTTGAGCTTGCTGAGTCTTGTCATCTGTGGTGGAGGTTGAAGGATATCCTACTCCCTAAGCCAGGAGATATAAATACTGCTGAGCATCAACAAAGTTACAGTTCAGTACAATGTGCACATTTGTGAGTGTGTGGTAACAAATGAGCAAAGTGTGTCAAGAGTATTCATTTTGATTAAGTACAGTAAGGATGGTGATTAAGTACAAGAAGCTGTTCAGTAAATTTGTTGTGAACATCACTTATAAAAGTGTACTAGTTTCTTTTTTTTAAACACAAAGTAAATAATTCTTGTATAAAGTGAATTGTTGATTTCATAATTGTTATCTTGCTGTTATAATCTCTTGTTAATATCATATTAATTTGTTTTAGCTATTGTACAATTTACAGTAAAATCGGTACTGTATTTTGCTATTTACAAGTAATTTATTTTCTACATTATAAGTTATTTAAGAGTAAATAAATTGTATTTGTAAGAATATTTATATGTACTATCTCTCAATATCATTGTCAAATTGCAAAAACGTGACAATAAAAGTGAAAAATTAAGCTTGGGGCATTTAGAGTTACTAACAAAGTCTTCAAATTATCATAAATAAAGAAAATTAACTTCTGCTTTCTGTTAATTCACTTTATAAAAACACAGGTAAGCAGGAAAAAATGCCTGCTTTTCAAATAAAAATAAGAGATTGGGCTTTTTGTTTTTATATAATTGTAAATAATTCTTTTTTAATCATCTAAACAAAATGACCAGCAATGTGATTAATAACTTGATTTACATTGCTAAAGTAAAAATAAATTTAAATTCATTTTACAATTTGGGACAACAAATGATACTTCTTTTAGTAAGTCCGATGAACCTCTGTGCTGTAAGTTATGTTAATGTATATATTTTTATCAAAACATACATGCAGTTCTAAGGATGCAATTTTTAGCCTGCTAATTCTTAAGTTAGTCTAATATTAAGCTCTTCCTAATATATATTAAAAATAATAACTTAATACTGGTGAAGAATGTTCAGTTATTGTTATGTTTTTTTAATTAGGGAACTTACAGAAAATCTTTCCATCAATTTGAGTTTAACATTATTGATTGCAATATGTTATTTGTTGACAGCAAATGCTTTTTCATAATAGCTATAATTTCATAAAAACTATTCAGAAGAATGTTATGGTGTTCAACTTACAGAAAATGGGTACGAAAATATATTCTTATCAAAATTGTTTTAATTTTAAAATTAATCATTTTCAAGAAAGTTCAAATTAGGTGACCCTGACATTATGGGGGCAATCCTTTTATCTACAGATAGTGATTGTACCTAAGTATGAAAGATATGCCATTCAAAGAATTCTAAGTTATAAAACTGTAAATACTAATATACAGAAGGGAACCAAAAATTTCATGTTCTATAACACATAAAGGTCAATCAACATCCCTTGAGGGGGTTACAGGTGGAACCAATTTGAAACTATGAATAAGCTTGTAAAAATAGTCCATTTATTACCTATAGACTGAATAACTATGATATAAAATTACTAAAATAACTGTTACAAGCAGGAATTTAAGACTTCCACCTGAAGGGAAACTAGAATCAATGCATTAGTCTAACTCTTTCAAGACTAAGCTCATGAATCTGTTTTAATCCCCCAGACTGACATTTTTACATTAAGGTCCAGAATTTGTGTTTGTACTAAATTAATACTTAAAGCACCTTAGGTTCTATGTTTTTCAAAATTATTTATTGAATAACGTCACGTTTCCCTATTTTGAAAAATTTTTAAATGAACTAATAAGGAAAAATTATTATCATAAAATTTATCATATAAACCTAGAATAACACACACACATATATATAACAGTGAAATTAAAAACCACCAAAATTCATATACATAAAAAAGGTTTTATAGTGCTAGTATGTGATATAAACAAACTGAAATAAGTTATCTTGAAAACTAGTGAGTGTCTGGTCATGGAGATTGAATGCTTCCCACATAGAGAACAGCTCTAAGCAATATATTGATTATAGAAAACAAAAAATTGTTAGAATTAACAGAACTTGCAACTAGTGACAACAATGTAATGAAAGAAAATGAACTGTATTGGTTGATACTGAAATCGACAAAAGAGTACAGCATATGGGAAAACATATTTAGAACAATGAAATCCCAGCACTCTACCTCATCCAGTTGCTGACTAATGAACTAAGAATCATGCTGTTTCACATACGGCTATTGACTGGAAAGCATTAAAATATATTCATATAATTAAATTAAAGTAGATTAAAATTTGCCTACAGTAATTAAATCATTGTTCAAAATATAAACACCAAATTTTCAATAAATTCCATGTAATTAAAATAGTAGGTCATCTGTTGAAAATAATTAGCATTTAACTCAATAAAACTCTGAACTTCATCAGAAATAAGAAAAAATTGTGATAACCTAATAAGCTAAGCTCAAACACGACCGACATAAGATGACTTTTTCTTGTCTGTATGCTGACATTTTTGCAGAAGTTAGTGTTTCACAATATAAAATACTATTATATCTATTTAATTTGTAACAGCAATATCAATTTGTTAACAGCATATCACATCACTTGCTTATTAAAATTTCAAGATTATCATATTTCTTCTTCATATTTTAAAATTCTCTTAAAAATGGTCTAAGAAGGGTAAGTTATTGTTATTATTTTCAAAAACCTTCTACGAGATACTAGAAGCAAATGAGATAAAGATCTATCTTATTTTGTTACAATGTGGGACTTCATCTTGGTTACAGGCTATAATTATTGACCAAATTAAAGGAAACAGAAAGTGCAAACAAAAATAGCAGAAAGCCATGGTAGACTTAGTTGATTCCAAAACCAGCAATATAAAAAATTGGCTATATTTCAGGCAATACAAAAAGTTAATACAGAATAAGCACATAAAATTTGAAGTTTTTGAAAGTAGCTATAAGTAAAAACTGTAGATATAAAACTAAATATTTAATAAATGATTTGCTATAATCAGCTTATTAATTATAAACTTATTATAACTAGACTTGCACTGTGTAATACATATTTATTTATTTACAAGATTTAACAGATAGCATTAATTAATTATCTACATAATGCTGTTTTTAGTTATTCCAACAAAAAGTAAACTAAAATATCAAGCAAAACTTACTTCAATCCAGCAAGGCGTTTCTTTTATAGACTGTCGAGGATAATCTGGGCCCCAGCCTTTGACAAAACTCAGCCGCAGAATACAAAGACGTCTTAAATCGTCAACACCTATACCGGCAGCAGCACTTAGACCTATCATATAAATCCAAATAGCACAAAACATTAAAAAAAATAATTATCATTATTAAAAAAAGATTCATGATTTTTATTGCAATATGTATCAAAAATACAACATAGAACAAACTTAAAATTCTACTCAGGCAGTTCTTGAATCAAGTAAATAATGACATCTTTAAACATAAGATATATTTTTCTTATGAGGCTGGTAATGCAATCATAACAAGCAAATTTGTCATAACAATATAAAATTGATCAATATTGTAAAGACAGTAGAGGGGAGTTTACCTTTACATATTATTCATTTAACTCCGTTCTCCATTAACAAATACTTCCATTCCTACTACATCAATTTTTTTCCAATTTCTAATTCTCATAAAACCTGTACAAATGACAGTCATATACAGAAATATAACCCTTAGTGAAAAACATTTATTGTGACAGACAAAATATAAATCCACACTTGGTGTGGTAATAGTAAAGTGCATAAAATTACACCGATAAATATAATTTTTGTTTCGTAACATAGGATACATGATTTTAATCTGTTTTTGATGCTGAAAACAAATATGAACACAGAATCTTTCTATCAACCACCATTTTTTTGAAAAATTTTAATTAAGGATTTTTTCATTTTTCAACGTATAGTAAGATTTTTAAGCTCCTGTATTGTATTTTGTTAGCTCATTTTTTATTGTTTAACTTTGTTAGGTATAAATTGTAAGGTAACAATACTAGAAAAAGAATTAAATGATATCATAGTCACACATTATGACATATGTACCTACGGTTTGGCGTGAACCAAAGGATCATGTAACTGATTGTTACTTTTGTTTAACAAGTGTATCTGGAATTTCTAAAAAATCTAAACATACTGTAATCCTTCACTGCAATCTGCAATCAGGCCTTTACTTCACAGTGAAATTATTCCAATTCCTGAACCCTCTGTAAATGCATGTTTCGAAAGCAGCGATGAAGAATCACTTCGGCACTACTGAAGAAGACAAAAATGACTTTGATTTTGAATTATCTTCCAATAAGTCACATTTTATATCACAAGGTGAATTAAATGACTTGGTTAGGAAATTAAATTTATCAAAAAATCAAGCTAGGATCAAGACTGCAAGATTGGAATTTACTTCAAAAAAATACAAACATTTCAGGCTTTCGAAGCCGACAAAAAGAATTTTCTCAGTACTTTATTGATGAAAATAATTTGGCTTATTGCACAAGTATTGATGAGCTTATGTTGGACTTAGGACAAGTTCATAAACCTGACGACTGGCGGCTTTTCATAGATTCGTCCAAGTATAGTTTAAAAGTGGTTCTACTAAACAACAGTAACAAATATCCTTCAATACCAATCGCTTATGGAATTAATTTGAAAGAGACATACGATGTAATGAAAGACATTCTTGAAAAAATAAATTATAAAAAACATAGCTGGAACATATGTGGTGATTTGAAAGTTATAGCTATTTCCTTAGGCTATACTAAGTACACGTGTTTTGTTTGTGAATGGGACAGTCGAGCTATGGATAAACATTATGTTACCAAGAGTGGAAGAATAGAGACTACTTAACTCCAAATGGGAAAAATATTAATCATAAGCCCTTAGTTGAACCCAAAAAAATATTTTTACCCCCTCTCCATATCAAGCTAGGATTAATGAAAAATTGTATAAAAGCAATGAAGAAGGCTAGTCCTGGGATTTTTGTACATCAGGCAGAAATTTCCAAATGTAAATGAAGGGAAACTTAAAGAAGGAATATTTGTTGGTCCTCAAATAAGAGTTGGTCAAAGATGATGCATTTAACTCAATGTTAAATAATGTAGAAAATGCAGCTTGGACTTCATTTAAAGATGTTTGCAAAAATTTTTTATGACAAACAAAAATCCAACAATTACCACGTAAATTGTATTTACAGATCTGTAATGTACACAAATAAGCAATTCAAGAAATGGTGTTACACTTAGAAACATTATAAATTTTTTTTTTGTCTATCAGTATTATAAGTGAATCCAAAATAAAACTGTACTAATCACATGTATGGTGTGACTGCCTGCTGTTGAGATTATGTTTTAATACCCACAGTAATTTCACTTCATAGAGTGCAAAAAACTTTAACATTCTTTAACCATGAAAAGCACACAAGTACAAATTTGCAATCCAAAAATGAACTCTTTCATATAATGTATGTTTGAAAGAAATATTTAAGTTCTATAAAATTAAAGTAGTTCTGAATTACTGTGCATTAACTATTTGTTCTGAAAAAAAAGAAAAATAATTTTCTTAAAAAAGAAAAACAAATAATTTTCATGTTTTCCTTTTAATATACATTACAAAAAATGCGAGCTTACAGCCCACTGTTTATGTTTATGTTTCATTACACATGATTTTGTTAAATTTTTTTGCCAACTGCAATTAAATAATGTTCATGAATTTAGCGTACTAACAACAAAAACATTTAAAATCCTGAACATTTTTAGCTATTTCTTTAGTTGTGGTTTTTTAACACAGCTCTAATCCCCAATGTCTTCCTTTTTTATTCCAAACACAAATATAATTTTATATAAATCGTTTGTATAAGAAGTATATATTGTTTGAACGAATGACTCATTTGAGAAGTATAAACTGTACAAATGAATGAATCATTCGTGTGCTGCACGCAACTGCCAGGCGCACCATGTAGTCTGTTCTGTGCTAATAACAGCTAAAATAAAAATGCGAGCACATACATCAAACAAACAAACCCATACACCATCCTTTTTTATAGGAAAGATACATATTTATTACTATTTCTTAAATTTTCTTCAACCACTGAATCAAATTCACAAGATGTGAAAAAAGCCTTGATAAAAATCAAGTTTTCGCAGTAAGTGATGTTATCTTTAACATTAACTGAGCCTACAAAAAGGTAGGTAAATATTGTCTGGTCAACTGACTAAAAAGCTTGCCAAGTATTAATAAAAATAAATATTTGTTCACTAAAAAAGAAGAATAAAAGATGCTACTGATAAAATCCATAAATCCTAATAAACTAATTAAAAATTAGAAAGTATTTTAACAAAAAAGAATGTTTTTCCTTTTTAAAAATAAATACAGAACATTGATATTAAAGGACATTTATTTTATGTGATTTACATCACATAAAATAAAAATAGTTTTTTTAAGGAATGAAAAATTAAAAGAAATTGCCAATCACTGTTTTTGTTTGTGGTTAATTTTTTACTGAACAGTTAAGGACAAGATGGAAAGTGTGAGTTAAGGAAAATGTGGAAAGATACAGGATACATCTTAATATAACAAAAACAAAATAAATTATTAAATGAATGAAACCAGACTGAATCAAATTTGAGAACTATCCAAAAACTCAGACAGGGAAAAATACAGCAAGATATACATGTACAAACCATTATTTATATTTGTTAATTTAGATGAATTAGGAGCAGTAAACTAGTTTACGCATAATTTAGGGGTTTGAACACTGACAAATGATTTACTGCTGTAAAGTACATTTGCTACAACAGAGAACATGAACAGATTTTATTTCTTTAAATTACCATTAGGAAAAATATGCCACAGAACAGAGAAAGAAAAAAGAAAAAGAGAACAGAAACTAATACTAACTGATAGCTGGAGCAATGCCTCCAACAGAATGAGGTCCTGGTATATGTCCCGCTACAGCTGCAGCTTGAGCAGCAGCTGCTGCTTGTGCGGTTGCTGCCTGTTGTTGCATCTGCCTATGACACTGCCTCAGATCAAAAACCTTTTAAAAGAAAAATAATAGCTATTTACAAAACAATTCAAAGTAATTTGATGACAATTTATTAAACATAATAAATTAGCAGTAGAAATAAAAATTAATATAAGAGTACTTACAAGAAAAAATAAAACTTCACAATTTGAAATGCCATTACCAGACTTACCATTTTCCATTTATAATCTCACCATATTTTATTAAGTAAGTTCCATTTTCATATAAGTTCCTCAGAACTTTACCATTAGTTTCCTTTTAAGAAATATTTATTATTATTTCTTTTTAAGAAATAAAAGTAAAGGATAGAACTAATTAGGGAACCATAGTTTAGCAAATCAACATACCTGATAGTAAGTTCTGGGATATCCAACTACTGTAATTTATTATGATTACAACATTATTTTAGTAGAAAAAGATATTTACATTCTTTTTATACTGAATAATTATAATTTTAAAAACTGTTGTAGTACACTTTTATTTTTGAACAATGAAACAAATCTGAAAAAATGAGTTTGATAATACAGGAAAAAAAAAATTCCATCAAATGTATATAAGCCTTTTTAAACACATATTTATGGAACACCTTTAATGGTTGAATGTAACTAATGGTTAAATGTCAGAACACTGACAGAAAAATTAAAAGAAATTGTCAATTACTGTTTTACTTTGCGGTTGATTTTTCACTGAACAGCTAAGGATAAAATGGAAAATAAGAGTTAAGGAAAATGTGGAAAAATATATCTTAAAACTGATGACAGTTTGAGAAGGAGAAACAATGGGAAGACAGAAAATGAGAGGAATAGCATGTATCATCTGATGACAGCAATAATAATTTATTAATAAAATAATTAACAAATTTATTAATTTTTTTTTTAATAACTCAAATAAATAATATTAATTATTAATATGGTAAGTTTAACTTATCTATTTACTGTATTTTGGTGGCTTGAATTTTACTTAATATTAAAAGTTACATTTATTTTAATACAAACCTTAATGTAGGCGCTAGGATATATTTTATGAACAGCGTCGCCAGGTGCACGACCAGCCTCCCTATCAAGGTAATATGACTGAACAAACACAGAATGGTCACTCAGACAACGTAACCATACATCACCTTCACCTCGCAAATCAAGTTGCACTCCTTTACCAATATGTAGCCTAATATAACAAAAATTAGAAAATTTAAATCATTAACTTCATACAATAAATAACATTTTAATCATAAAAACAGGAGTGCAAATTTTTTACTACTGAAAATTTAATCCAGCTCTTCTCACATTCTTACCAGCATGTCAGGTGTAATGGATGCTACTGATGCAACAATCCTCTACTATTGGTGGTTGATGACACAAAGTTTCTCCAAATAAACAATGTTTTACATACGCTTTCACAAAAGGAAATTGTGGGGTTATGTCTGGGCTCCTTGCTGGCCATGAGATCGGACCTCCTCTTCCAATTCACCTGTTTTGAAACCGAATGTTTAGTGCAGCACAGACACAGTTGTAATGTGGATGGTTGTGGACCAACTAGCTGACAGAAAATTAATCTTGTTTCTTCTTCAATATTGTCAATCTGTGGAAAGATCTAAAGTTCAAGCACATCACAGAAAATATTTCCTTTAATTGTGCTTTCTATATAAGTGAATGGGCCCACAACACGGTCATTCGTCAGTCTATACCAAACATTGACTTTGGGAGAGTCATACTGATGTTCGATAATTTTATATGGTGGCTCTGATCCCCAAATTCTGCAATTGTGTCGATTTACTGACCCACTAATGTGGAAGGAATGTTGCCTCATCTGAACCGATGCTTTATATAGCTGCAGTAATATTTCTTTATCTGAGTCCCAATTGATGTCTGATAAACATTTAAAATGTTTAGGGCTTTCTTGTATTTAACACTTAAGTATGTAGTTCCTATAAGGGATCTATCTAACAGTAAACCTAAAAAACACTTGTAATCATTTTTTGAAAATTCAAATAATTCATTAACAAACCACTATGCTAATAAAATTTAAACCCCCAAAACACAGTAAATACATAAGTTAAGCTTGCCATATAAATTCCAAGAATCATTTATCGCAGGATCCTGCTTCTTCAGTAGTTCTATAATTACATAAAAATAAATTGTTTTTAAAATTTTGAATTTGCTGAAAATTAAATTGTTTTATAAATTTTGAAGTTATTATGGACTAATACAGAAATTCTTCTGTCCACTACTGGAATGATGTAATATTTAAAACATTGTATTTTCCTTTCTTCTAATCTACTATTGGCAACTGTTATTGCATTTTTATGATTTTAATTAAATCATCATCTTTGAATTGTGATTCATCAATTTATCTTTTTTTTATTTTCATAAATGTAATATTTCTCAAGTATATTCATTTTTTATCATTATTACAAACTTCCAAATTCTCTAAATTATTATTTTTGTAAAAGTAATACTATGTTTGCATTTTAATGTATAGTCAGTACAATGGATATACCTCTTTTTTGTTTATATTTATTTATTTAGAATGCTTATATTTTTTCCACCATACAAAAGTTAAACTTTTAAGATTGACATCTATACAAAAAAAACAAGTAATATCTTTTGTAACATCATTAAATTTATTTAGTGTATTGCTAGCATTTTGAATTGCTTAATTACTGATCTGATTTACAATTTTTCAAATTATTAAGAAATTTTAATTAACTGTTAATTGTAATAAAAAAACAACATGTACTATTTCACTTTTTTCCTACCGACATAAAACACAACTTTCAATTATTTTAACCACATTGCACAATCATAAACTGGTTGAAAAGCACAATTATACTGTAAAAAATGCATGAAAAGACAAAAAATAAAAAAAATGTTTATAAAAAAATTACCTGGCTTTTTCACTCTGTTCAGTTCTGTGTACATTACTTAGAGCTCCCAAACAAAACCGATTACCACCAGATGGATCAACGTACCCATCCACTGTTACATTTGGACATGATGAAGAAACCTTGAAAGTTTCACCGACCTAAAAAAAAAAACAAACAGTATTCTGAATTAAAATTAAAAAACTTTTTTAACTACAATAATAGTTAAAATGAAAACAATAACCCTCCAGCAAACTATGTAGATTTAACAAATAATAACCATAAACAATACACATATAAATTTTTTTAAAGATTTTACTGCTTTATAATACAGGCAGAGACCAAATTAATTTTAAAAATTGATACTGTTCAGTCTTTTTAGTGTCTTTAAGCTTTAAAAACAAAATATATCAACACAGAACAGTTGATCAGGAATGATAATAAAACTCATAAATCTATATACGAGGGTTATTTTTTTTCAAGGCCTGATCGGTCACGAAATTAAAACCACGAAAATAAAAAATTTTTTATTTGTAACAGTACTTACATCGTTATGCTATTTCTCTACATAGTTGCCACTCCGATTTAGACATTTGTCATAGCGTGGTACCAACTTTCCAATACCCTTGTCATAGAACGGAGCCGCCTGTGTTTTCGGCCATGTTTCTACGCTGGTCTGCAGCTTGATGTCTGTGCCAAAATGTTGTCCTCCTAGCCAGCATTTCATGTGAGCAAAGAGGTTTAAATTGGATGGAGCCAAGTCCGGGCTGTATGGTGGGTGATCAAACACTTCCCAACAAAAACGCTGCAGGAGCTTCTTTGTTACAGCTGCAGTGTGCGGTTGAGCATTGTCATGGAGAAAGACAATGCCTGATGACAACATTCCTCTCTGCTTATTCTGAATTGCCCTTCATAGATGTTGAAGAGTCACGTAGTATGAGGCTGCAGTGATGATCGTGCCATGTTCCATGAATTCCACCAAGAGAACTCCATTCCGGTCCCAGAACACAGTAGCCATACATTTTCTGTTGGAGAAGGTTCGCTTGAACTTCTTCGGTTTATTGGGAGAATGAGAATGCATCCACTGTTTGGATTGTTCTTTTGTTTCTTCAGATTTGAAATGGACCCATGTCTCATTCCCTGTGACAATTTTGTTCAAAAAATCTTCTCCTTCATTGTGGTAGCGCTGGAGAAACATTAGGGAGGCGTCCATTCTCATTGTTTTATGATGGTCGGACAGCATCTCGGGAACCCACCTCGCACACAGTTTGCGGTACTGAAGTCTCTCACTCACAGTGGTGTAGAGAGCTGACCTTGAAATTTCAGGAAACAAATCACTCAACACAGAAATTGTGAACCGAACATTTTCTCGAATTGCCTCATCCACTTGCTCAATGAGATCATCAGTTGACACTCGCTTCCTTCCCTGACCGCCTGCATCATGAACATGTGTACATCCTGCTTTAAAGATCCTGCACCATTGTCGCACTTTGCTGTCACTCATTGAAATCTCACCATACACATTACTTATTTGATTATGAATTTCAGCTGCATTACACCCCTCAGCCTGAAGAAATCGAATTACGCATGCACTTCAGACTTGGCAGGAGATGCTATTGTTGTAGACATGTTTACATGCTAGCTGCGTGTTCAGAACTAAATGAAGTGACATGGCGTGATTGAAGGCCATACTAGAGGCATTGTGCAACACATATGCGCAAAAGTTCATCCAATTTTTGCGCGGGTTTTTATTTCGTGACCGATTGGACCTTGAAAAAAATAACTCTCGTATTTCAGTTTACTTCAAGAAGATTGGTTTTCATTAATTTTTAAATTATATAATAATACTCTACAACATGCTCTGTTCAAGTTTTATTTGCTTTTTTCTGTACTAACTACCATAAAAACAAAACAAATAAAGATGCTGCATTAAATCTGTTATACATATTTTTGCAGTCTTTATTTTTTGGACAAAGATTTAAATTATGAACATTATGAAATCACAGTTTTAATACTGTACTTAAATGAAGATAAATAACAAAAGTAAAATAATTAACCAAACCATATTCATATATACCTAAACAAAAATACAACAAAACAGGTTATCATCCAAGATATGAACTGAAACTAATTACCCAGCAGACTGTGTCTCTAAGAACGATATGATCGACTTACTGAACTGAACCCTGCTATTAGTATGCTTCATATTATCAGATAAACTCTTACCACAAACACAGTTGTAACAATTGATCTATGCCATGTAACTGATTATAATCGGTATATAATACTCCTAGAATATTCCTATAACTTACATTAACTGCAAATTTTGAGTGAATGGACTATTTATACATTAGTTGACCTGATTGAAGTACAGAGTGTTGCAATATCAGTACAAATGGTTCACTTTTAAATAAATAACTAATGAAATATCTTCATTTATCACATTTTATCACCACTGATTTAACAGAGTACTCTAAGAATGACCATTCCATATTAAAAAAATATATATATAACATTAACAATAATTTTCAGCTCTTTGAAGCTAGATCCCTAATCTAACTACATATCAGTTGATAAGACATCACATAATTTAAAGCAGGTTAATATAAGAGATTTGGTGGAAGTGACAGATCAACTTTTATAATTATTGTTCAACAAGGTTGGACACTGACAAATAACATAATGTTATTAATGTAGAAACAATATTAATACAATAGGAAAAAATAAAATAATTTTTTTATTTATAATTACTAAATGTGACCAGAATAAATATGTAATAACTATTTATTATACCTTATCATTTAATTAAATCATTTCTACCATTTTATTAACAAATGGCTGCTACCAAGTAGCCATTTGTTAACAAATCTGAACCATTAACAAATAACTTAGGTTAAATTTTACATTTGTAAATATAATATGTAAACTTTTCAAATATATCTATGTATTTATCTTATTAAATTGGCTATTTCCATTTTTATAATACATGTAGCACTCTAACAATATTTTCTTTACATTAAGGCTTTATTTCTGAGTTATAATAAAATACATTTCAAAATTTAGGCCCCAGGAACTTTATAAAAACTGTTTTTATCAAATGTAATCACTTCATAGTAAAAAGAATACGGGGTATACTTTCTGACTGAATGGCGGGCAGTGTTTTTCAAATTTTAGTAATGTTCTGGATATCTGTAATGTAAAACCTGCAGAATTGAATCAATATAGTCTTGATTTAAACTTATTGACCATGATACATGGTCTCTCTCTTGGGTGATGAGACATAATGAATATATGGTTTGCAATTTATAAAGCAAAGCTAAATAAGTGTAAAAAATAAATGCTACAAATATTGCAGCTACATATAAAATAAATTAATTAATATTAGCCGTCTACTAAATAATAACTTTACAATTTAATTTATTTCCTTAAGCAATTGCAGTAATATAAGCAGCACACTCTTTTGAAGAGTACAATAATTATTTACATCATTAAAATTCTAATTGTTTATTTACCAATAAATAATGTTGTATCAAACAGGTAAGTGCACGTTTCTCAACATATAATTTTACATAACTCAAATTTGTTTCATGGTATTCTTAGCATTACATTCTTATCTAACCTATGTGATTTACCTATATTTGTCATGTCTTTAAAACCTCTTCAGTTTATAGTTTCTGGTGAAGATGTAGATATTGTTACTGACATTTTACATTGTTAAAAGTCATTAATAAAGATATTATTATATTTACTGTGGTGCATATCTAAATAAATTGATATGTACAATTAAGTCAATATTTAATATTACAAGACAAAAAAAAAATTATTTACTATTTTAATAATGATTAAAAAAATAAAAATAAAAATTGCATACAAAGAATAACTGCTATAGTGATCAGTTTTCCAAAATTAATGAAAAGTATTATTATTATAACAATGATATATTTTATCTATATCTAATAAGATATATTCAATAAATAACACTGAAATAGCAATAAACATACGTATCACAAGGACTGCAATACATGGTCTGCCATAACTTTAAATTAAATTTAATTGCCAAAGCTGAATGCATCACTACTAAATAAATCAGCTTTACAAGCTTTGATAGTTCAATTTAAAAAAAATCTATTCAATGTTCTTGAAACAATTTTAACATTTAAAATTAATGAATAATTTGTTATTTTATATTTCTTAAACAAGTTAATTACAAAAATGAGTCTTGAAAAATGGTTCAATTTGTTTATTATCAAATGAAAAACTAAATTACTACAAACATATAAAATCAGCATCCAATAAAAAAAAAACTAATTTAATGCAATTTTCATTATTTTTTATACTTTTAGAAATACTAGATGGCGAGTACACTCATACAAAATTGAAAACCTACAAATGTGAACTCTGCACAGAATCAAAAGGAGATTTTTGTTTATTCAATTTTCTTTTCCATCAAGAAAAGTTTTATGTTGATCTGAACATTGCAAGGCATTTCTCTTATATGTAAGTAGTCATGTCTATAAACCTAGCTTAAACATTCATTAACTTCCCAGTTTTTACATGTTTTAATTTGTTTATCAGAATGGTTATTTTCAATGATAAAAATATTCCTCATGAATTTACTGGTCTGTTCACGATGATAAAAACATTCCTCATGATTCACGATGTAAAAATTGAATGAAAAATAATTTTATAAAACTGAATACTTGTGTCCTTAGTTTGAATAAAAGAGTTCAAGCTAAAATTCAGCCTTCAATAATATAACAGAATAAAGTTAAGGGATTTTTTTTAACAAATTACTTAAAATTTGCAAAAAAGTTCAGGAAGTAAATTTTCTGAAACACTGTTTTAGTCACCGCTGTAAAAAAACTAACAAAATGCCTAGAACCAGTTCATTGTTAAAAAAATTATTTACACCAGTATATTGTAATAATAATAACAATTTTACTGACTGTCCAATGCTTCAAATTTAACAGCTTAAAAAATGAATACTGTATGCTTTTTAAAGTGAAAGAAAGGAAATCAAATGTGAATGGCCAAAGCCATGATAACTCAATCATGGCTTTGATCACATTAATTAAAGTAATACTGTAGATCACTTTAATTAATGTTGGGTGCAGTTCTTTCTACTAAATCACACAAGTACTACTACTACTATTTATTAATGGATAATGACCGTAACAACAAAATTTATTAATTTAATAAATTAAATAAATTTAAAATAAAGTTTACTGAAAACTTATTTATATAACAACAATACTGACTTTAAAGACTATGAATACATAAAAGCAGAAAAAACAAAACACTATTCAAGCAACAGAATTGCATTAAATAAAAATAAAATCTTTTTAACTGAATAAATTTAACAAATAACTAAAATACAAATCATACTTGTATGTCCAGTTCAAAATATGCTACAGAACACCAATATTCAGGAGCAGGCTGTGTTGATAAAAGACCACCAATGGACACTTCAGAACTAACACCATGTCCCCCTGAAACATAAAATAATTTTATCCGTAAGAAATTCATTAATTTCTACACATATGAGCATCATTACTCAGTACCATTTAAAGCTACTGAAATAATATTGCTTATAAGATTAGTTTATAGAAATTAAGATACTCGTTCATCAATTAATGCGTCAGGAATAAATAATAGAATAAGGCTCTAGGTAAGATATTTCTGCAACCTTAACAACCTGATGGTTCTACTATCATCAAGAATGTACAAGGGTAACATTATTGAAATTGAAAGTACGAAACAATCAATAGCCAAAACCATGTTCATTACCAAAGTTAAGAATGTAGAAATTATGGCAAAATGTTGGTGCCTTTAGTAGTCAATGCTAGTTGAATATTTCCTATGAAATAAAACTACTTAACTGACAAAAAAAATTTACAACAATCCATCCTTACACGAACATTTCTTGAAATTCTTATAGAGCATGCAATTTATAAAAAAAATAAATGTTTGTTAAGAAAAAAATTAAATATTTCCAGAAAGATAAGTAAGCAAACTATTATTTCAGGATTGGAGGTAAACTTAATTTCTGAAGACTCTGCAGGGTGGGGAGCCAAGGAAACTACCCCAAGCCAATTTTTTATGCAATTCAATTCATGTGGAATGTAGTATAGGATCATCACACAATGAGGAGTCTGTAGTGTTTGTGTCAAGAGAGGAACATTTAATGTAACAGCATAATACTGCTGCAAATGTACGTAATGTAACAGCATAATACTGCTGCAAATGTACGTGCACCATACATATTAAGTAGACGCTGTATGCTCTGACTGGTCTCTCAACAGGTTCTACTCCCCTTGAATTGGATTTCACTAAAATATAATGCACTGACAATAACTGTAATAACAGTAATGAAATGTTTCACAATACTGGGAACTAAAATAGGGGCCACTAAAGCAAAAGACTGTTATATTAAAAACCATTTGATGGAAAAAAAATTTGATTTTTATGATATGTTAAACCTTACTCTTTTCTGCATTATTCTTGAGAGCTTCAGTTTAATTAAAGAAAGCCTGAGGCAATTACAGCAAATTGTACATAAAAATTACCCTGTATTTTAGCTGTTTCATGATAGTATATTTTCAATGTTCAACAATTTTAATAGGTTATATATATATATATATATATATAAAAGGTATATTTATGAACAAATTTTTTTCATCTGTTATTTAAACATTAGAAAGTTTTTCAATGATGATTTCAATATGGTGCCCGTTAATTAAAATAACTACCATTTTGTTTCTCAGTAAATATAAGAATTTATTTTGCAATGAATGATATATTTTGACACTGTAATAGTATGAAAAAAAGATTACCAAAGAATATAAGTCAGATCATGTAAGCATGAAATACTACAGTGCTGACACTGTACTTTTGTACAAAAAAAAAATAGCAAGTTGAGATTGCAAAAATCTTAATGGAAATTTTTGTTTCCTTCAGAACCACTTTTCCATCTAACATTAAATGAAATAATGTATATACCATAAAAATGTCGTAAAACATATAGATTGGTTCAAAAAAATGTCCTACCTTTATAAATGGTGGAATAGTTGTGTTTTTAAAAAAAATTGACTGATATCCAGTAAAATTTCTGGTGTCTAAAGAAATTTAAAAAAAAAAATCTTAAATGATTTATATAATAAATTATTTAGGCTATTTTATTTATTATAAAAAATAACTTTGTTCTTAAATTAAAATTAACATTAAAAGTATTGACTGTCATAAAAACAGGGGAAAAATAAGTTATTTGTTGTAATTCTTAGAGATTTTAAAAAAATAAATTGAAACTCTAGAAAATAAAGCACAAAAAACAAACATTAATAGGATAAAAAATTTAATACACTACTCACAAGTGGTATGCAGGATATAATTCTTCAAAGACAGAATTTTTCATTTATGACAACTACTGTGGTTTGTGTACTTTAAAAGGCCAAAGGGATAACCACTTGTCTTGCTTAAGAATGTATTACACATTGCTATTGGATAATTTATCTAATTAAAAAAAAAATTTTATTGTAATATCATTTTAATTTTCTTAAAACCCGTTATTTTCAAAAATGAATTATAAGGATTATTTTTCTAATCTTAATTACGGTTGAATGGTAACCTGTACAAACTGATGATAAGGGATCCTGTGAAAATAGACTATTGGTATTAGTGTTTTTGGGTTTTTCTGTTACTTTGTTTTATGGTTAAGTTGTTATTTTTTGAATTTAATTAGCATGTTATCAATACGTTGGTGAATTATTTGAATTTCCAAAAAAATTATATATATACATTCACAGAGTTATATATAGAGTATCACAAAGTTCTCCCAGGACTTTCATAACCTATTCTACTTGTGAAAATAATGTAAAAAGTTCATACAAACATGTATCCTAAAATGCTTTGTTTGCGAGTTATGGCTAGTGAAAGACTTTGCTTGTAACTTGAAAACAAAGCATTTCCAGACCTATTTTTATATGAATTTTTATCATTATTTTCATCAATAGAACATGTCCTGAATGTCTTATGTTTCTTCGTAGGATACCTTTATATACCGGGTGGCTGAAAAGCCCTTCTAACTTTTTTTAAATTAAGATAACTGGATGCAGTTTGCAGCATTCTTCCTTGAACCACAGGGCTACTTCAATGAACGTATATTTCTCTTTTTCTGATTTTTAGGTGACGGGGGGGGCAACACAAAAATTTCAAAGAGAACCAATGGTCATTTGATATATTATTTTAAAGAGCTCAATAGGACAAGAAAAATCATACCATCAAAACTAAACTGTGATCACCCAATCCAAAATTACAGCCAACAATTTCTTTGTTTCAGATAGCTAGAACAATGATCTAGCTGTTTCTGTTCTTTTAGCCATCTATAACGATCAGTTCATGTTGATCGGTGCAGTGAGTATACGTATGTGACGATCCGCGTAACATGTATTAGATATTCGATTACCATGTCCAGCATGGATAAAAGTTAGAGCAATGTTGTAATGTGAAATTTTTAGTGAAACTCTAGAAGAACCAAAAAGACACGAATGAATTATTAACTGTGGTGTAAGGTGAAGATGTTATGAACCAGGTGACCTTCTACGAGTGGTATAAAGCATTCGAGGAGGGTAGAGAGAGCATCGCCGACAAGCCACGCAAGGGGCACCCTTCAATGTCTCGCACCGAGGTTGTACAGAATAAAGCTGCCGCTATTGTCCGTAAAGAATGACAAATTACCGTTAAGGAGCTCGCCACATGTCGAGACATTTCAGTTGGCAGCACATTTTTAATTTTGCATGATGATTTGGGCATGTATCTTGCAGATGAGTGCCGCGCTTGCTCACACTGGAGCAAATGCAACATCATATATTCGTGTATCAAGACCTATTATCCTGGTTTGGTGGGGGAAGCAAACTAAGAAATGAATCGAATCATAACTGTAGATGAATCTTGGGTGCATCACTACGATCTAGAACTGAAACAACAAAGTTTTCAATGGAAAAGGGCACAGTCACCACCTCTAAAAAAAGCAAAGATGAGTCGCAGTGCCGATAAGATTATGATGATAATTTTCTTCGATTCCAAGGGTTTTTGTACCAACATCATACTGTCCCTCAAGGCCAGACAGTCACAGCAGATTATTACAAATCAGTTTCATCATGATGTGTCATTTTAATTAAAAAAACAGCCATACAAGGAGATTAAAAAAAATTTTTCTGCATCATGACAACGTGCAGCCCCACGTTGCTCACATTGTAGTTGATTTCTTGAACACTTGTGGCATCGCAACTGTACTCCACCTACTGTACAGTCGGGATTTGGCCCCTTGTGACTTCTGGCTGTCTCCAAAGTCAAGTTTCTGCTCAAGGGATGAAAATTCATGATCAATCACGAGGTCATCAAAACTGTGCAGGCAAGGAGCTTGAGAAAGATGGTCTGGCATTTGTGTTTAAGAAGTGGCAGGAATGGTGGGAAAAATGTATTACAACTGTCGTGGGGGGGGGGGGGTGTTACTTTGAAAAAGAGCATGTAAATTTGGAAGACTGAATAAATATGTTTTTCTGTAGAGCATTTTTATCATTACATTTTGAACAGCCTCCATAGATTTACTGCAGCATAAGTTTCATAACATCTAAATGGAATCAGCAGGTGGTGGTGTGCAAAATCAGTTAGCAAAATTTGGTAATATACAAACAAAAATTTTGTTACTTGGTAATCCAGTTGTCAAAAATAATGTGATTTAGGTGTCGATTGTTGCAAACTCTATCAAAAGATTTTGATTATATTTATGTCACTTGGCATGACTTACCTAAAGCAGAGACAATATGGGTGAAATTACAGAAGAAATGTCTGAAATATGAATTTTGATTGACAGAGATGTATATGAAAATGTGGCTGCAGCAATGATATCAAAATCAAAATCTAATGAACTGATTAAAAAACAAGGAAAATTGTAGGTTAATCAGTAGAAAGTCTTTCTGTCCAAAGTTTTGAAACAAATAAATGATCAAAAGTAACATTTCTCATGTGGAAAAGTTGGACATTTATCACTGTATGATTGGTATAACTCTTTCAAATTTAAAAAGAGTTATCAATAAAATCTTTGTGTTAATTGATATGAAAATAAAGATTATGCCATGATATCTGCTAAAAATAAAATAGAAGGAAATATTTAAAAAAAACACATTGTGAGAGGTATTTACAAGTTTATTGATTATAATTTTAAAATTCATTTAATTGTTCCAGTTGACATTGAAAAACTGAATTGTGATGAGTAATGAATTGACAGTGGAGCACATACTATGGACAAGTTATGATGAATGGTATGATAACTTCAAAACTTTTTAAGTTATATAACTTGAACCTATGATAATCTTTGAACTTTACAAAACAAATGGATAGTGCTCATCAAAGAGTTAAATTAGAAGCTTTTGATACTGGTTGTATAAATGTTAAAACTTTAATTGTCAGCTTGGTCCGATTGATATTTTGAAGATGTGTGGTACTGTCCAGATGGGATTAGCAATTTGATCTCAGTTAAAAAGGTTGGACAAAGGGGAATTGACTAATTGATTCAGAATAATGGAAAAATTATGTGTTTTCCATTGAAATGGAGTACCCATTGCTATACCGATTTCATGTTAATGAACTTTGTCGGTTGGCAGTGAGTCACTTGTCAAGAAAAATCTTAAACTATTTGTAAGGATACAGACACACTGCAAAGTTGACATGAAAAATTTGATCATCAAAATAAACGACTAGTGCAGAATTTTTTTGAAGATCATGGAATACCATTACAAATGGGTAATGAATTTTGTGAAGGATATATTGCTTGGTAAACCTCATTGACTCAGTTTTGGTGAAAGAAATGAAATATGAGTACCATTTACTCTTTTAAAGTACTATTTTGAAATTCTGCCGCTGCTTTGCTGCGGTCGGCATTCCACACTTGACTGTGTACCCGCATTTGTTGGCAAGCCACAGACGCCATTACAGAAATATTCGACTATGTTTATGTTTATTTGCGAGTATTTAAAATGCCTCCACTGATCAAGGATCCCGCCAACTGTGAAATATATAGTGTGATTTGTTTTCATAGTGCTAAAGGTGTGAAAGTGGCTAAAAATCATCATCAGATAGGTGAAGTGTATGGTGAAAACATTATTAGTGATGGAATGGTACGAAAATAGGTTAGAGCTTTTAAAGATGGCTACCAGAGTGTTCATGATGAAGAATGGAATGGATGACCTTCTGTCATTACTGAAGATTTAGTGCAGAAAGTTAATGAAAAAGTGAGAGAGAACAATCTCTTTACAATTTCTTCGCTAGCTGAAGAGTTTCCTCAAGTTTCAAGAAGTATTGTCTATAAAATCATGACCGAACACTTACATTACCAACGATGATGGTGTCAAAGCGACTGTGTTGCAGTGGTTATTAAATCAGGTGGGAGACTTCTATGACAACGCTGTTTAAAAGCTGGTTGCATGATACAGGTGCATTAATATTGGTGGTAATTATGTAGCAAAGGAGATTAAAGTACAGGCTTTCAAGTAAAAATAAAATTAAGAATAGTTTTTTTTTTAATTTCAAAACAGTACTAACTTTAAAAACATGCTTTGCATCTACTAAACAAGGAAAATTGATTTTTGTTGACATCTGTAGCCCGATGGAGGAGAATGATTTGAATGGTTGGTTATTTTCTTACTTTTAAAGATGATTATTTCAGTTTCAGAGTTACATATCTATTACATAAAAAAAATTAATTGGAAGGAAAATTACAAAAAATTCATTGAATTAGTGAAGACACAAGCCAGATTTATTATAAAAGAATTACACACTGATGGAATAATAGAATTTGATAACAAGGATGTAAGAATGTATGCTGAGATGACTGGACTAAAACGTTCAATAATACAGTTCGCTGTACATTCGTTCAATATTGCAGTTCACAACAAAGCGGAGTCGCTGAATGTGAAAATAAGATTATATGTGAGGCATGTTTATGGCTTCAGCTGTTCATCGTCCAATGTTATTATGGAGTGAAGCTGTACTTGCTGTGTTGTATACATTAAATAGAATTGTATCAACAAAAATTTAAGAAAATCACCCACAGGATTATTTTTGAATAAGAACTATTTTCACCACTTGAAGCTCTTTGACACAGAATGTTTTGTATGGATTCCCCAACAGAAGTGATAGAAATTTGATGCAAAATCTACTAAAGGATTTATTGTTGGTTACAGTGACTGGTTATCAAATTTATTTTCCTGAAGAAAAATCTATTTGTGTTTTTAGAGATATACAATTAAGTGATGAATTTTCACACAAACCAAAGAAGATTACCATATGAATAAACAAATAGAAATTTCAAGTGAAAGCAAGGATGAGAGTGGTTTGCCAAATTCAAATGATAAACAATCTGTGGATAATATTCACAATTTGAGGTACATGAGAATGAGAACAATTCACAAAATTCAGTTACTGTGAACTATGCACAAAACAAGGATGTCTTTCACAAGTTAAGCATGAAAATGGACAATATTAACAGATTACTGGTGATAACTATTATAATTACAATCAAAACTATCATTATAACCTAAGGCATAAATAAGAAATTCAAGAAACAGCACATATCGAGGTGAATCATTTCAACAGAACCCAAAGTTATAATGATAAAAGTAACAATAAATTATGATGAGGCTATGAAATAAAAATAATGTTAAATGTTGGAAAGCTGCAATGGATAATTATACAAGAATAAGATGTGGGAATTAGTGAATTTACCATCTAAAAGTATACTCATTGATAATAGATGGATTTTTTCCATAAAAATCAATTCCAAAGATGAAATTGTTTGGTATACAACTTTTTAGTAGCTAGGGGTTCAATCAAAGAAAAGGATATGATTTTAATGAGATTTTCAGTCCAGTTGCCAGATTATATACCAACAGAGCACTCTGCTGGGTGTTACTATTCAGTGTAATTGGAAAATTAAAAAATTTAACGTGAAAACTGCTTTCTTGATTGTACATTAGAAGAAAATATATACATATATGTAGCAACCACAGGTATATAATATAATGACAAGTCGTGAGTGCAAATTACTTAAATGTTTGTATGGACTGAAACAAGCTTCAAAATTTTAGTTTAATTGAAAGGAAATTCCTTGGAATTTCCTTTCAATTAAACTAAACTGCTATGTTGAGTAGAAACCGTTGATACTTGGACAACAGAACTGCTCACTGAGAAAAGAACAAATACAAAAATAAGAAATAATCTATTTTCACACACATAAATTCTTGGAACTTGTAATTTACAGGAGAGTTGTGTAGATCCCTATAGGTTTTATAATGAGTAATTGATACTATTTTTCCATGTGGATGATGGATTGGTTATGGGATGAGCGGAAAATTCAATGAATTCATGATCAGATTAGCTCATAGTTTTAGGATTACTTCAACAGAAGTAGACTGTTATTTGGGAATGTGCCATTGATGTTAATTGATAAATTTCATAATTACATTACAACTTCTCAAACTACATAAGCAAATAAAATATTTAAAAAAATATGGCATGAATGAAGCAAAGCCACTAATGATCTGTATTGAATCTGGAAGGGTGTCAGGTGATTCACCATTGGCAGAAGGCAAAAATGTCTATCATGAAATCATTGGTAGTTTAATGTATTTAATATTAGGGAACAGATCAGGTTTAATCTAAACAGTTAACACAACTTCAAGGTTTCATAATGTACCAACTCAAGTACACCTTAAATTAGTGAAGCAGATACTCAGACCATCAATTATGAAATTGAATTTAAGAAAACGGAGCTTTTAAGAATTGAATCTCATACAGTGATGCAGACCCATGCTGTGGATAAAATTGTAAAACATTGCATGAGTGGCAGATTAATAAAAATTCAGTAGTGGACCAATGATGCAAGTATAGAAGTAAATTGATAGTTATTATATTTACATATGAACATTTTGGGAGAGTGTCATAGGTATATGCGTAAATATTCATATTTAGACATAAATTATGCACCATTAAAAACGATTGATTAGTGATTTACTTATGATTAATAAATTTCATATGATTTATTCATGTGAATGCTATTTTGCTGTTATACTATTATTAGATTGTTATTATGTTGTTCTCTGAGTTAATAAAGTATACTGAATATACTGAAGTTAATTAGATGTTTTATTATAAATGGCTGAGGATTTTCAGCAGTTTTAATGGAAATTTTGCTTTCCTTCCTGTTTTTAATTGAAATGATGAAATATTTACACACCATAATATTAAAAAGTGAGAAAAATTCTTACCATATATGGGATCTGAAATAGCTTTTTTTTTCTTTATGGCAACATACTGAAATAAAATGGTGGTTTCAATAAGTAACTGATTGAAGTAATATGAATTAATAAAAGAGCCAAATAACATAAATATACTGACAAATTTACTATTCCACTATTTAGTAACATAATTAAATAGTAGACACTGAGTTATACTTAGGCTTCACCTTCAAAATGTAAAACTTTTACCAAAACTATTATTATTTCTTATCACTAAACACACAATTTTACAAAGTTACAGGTAACGTACAAAAAACAAATTGAAAGTTTTATAGTTAAGTGTCACAAATCTACAAGAGAAGAGAAACTATTAAGATTTTAAAACATTTAGCGACTAATTATATAATGTGATGCTGCTAAAACTTAAAAACTAACTTTGTTAGTTGTTTTTTAAATAAAAATATTTAAAAAAATAATTAATGCTTACAGAAAGATGTGTGATGAGGTGGTTGCATACTTTGAGTATATGTCAGTGTATTTGATCCAGTCCAAGTTCCCTGTGAAAATGACTGTTGTTGCGTAGGAGCAGTAGCGGGAGGTGATTGTGCTTGGGTAGCTGCGGTGGTATTAGTAAAACCATTTTGATGAGGAGGTGAAACTGGGCTTTGAGGGCTGCTTTGTTGAGTAGAAACCGTTGATACTTGGACAACAGAACTGCTCACTGAGAAAAGAACCAATACAAAAATAAGAAATAATCTATTTTCACACACATAAACATATTTTTTATTTTAATATCATATTTTTTTTGTTGTTAATGTGGAAGAAAAGCATAATTTTTATGGGTTTTACTTCACCTCTCATTACAAATCAACTCTAGTGTTACATGACTGTAAAGATGGAGGTACGTACTTTAGCTTTTTTCCTTTTTAAGTAAGTAGTACAATAACTTAAGGAAAATTTATTTTATGCCCAAGAAAATTTTCTTAATATTAAATGAAAAAAAGCTACAAGTAGAAGAATTATTGTAAAGATATTGCTAATTTATTAATTTAATTATATAATATGAAGTATATATTACTATATTAATATTTAATGAGTAATATTTGTTGCAAATATATCTTGAATAATCATAGAACATGATTAAGAGTGGACTAAAGTCAACCCTTATAATTGCTTCTATGGGGTTGGTAAATTATTTTACTAATAGTTTTCTATGGGGGTTTGCAATTCTTTTTTTTTTGCTTTATTTGATTACAATCTTTAATACACACAAAAAAATACTATTAAGGCTGTAACACATGCTGCCACCTTGTAACACTTTATGAAATATGACTGTCCAAACACATTAAGCTGTTCATAGTCATATAGTTTTGTTCATTTACATTCTTACTGTATATAAAGTGATGCTTCTTTCTAAGTTTAAAAAAATTGTGTTTTATTGTTTTAGGTATGGTAAATTAATTTAATTTTACATACTTACAGATGGGAAATGGGTGTTAATTTTCCTAGCCTTTTATTCAATTTCATGCTAAAACGTTTTCAATTCTTTGTTTCCTTCTTAATAATTAGCTTTTACTTTATATATTCTTATTCGACATAATTTTAAAAGTGATTTGACATGAAGTTATTTTAAAAGCGATTTATTTTATTCAACATATTTACAAAACCACTGAAGAGGGTAAATAATACCTTAAAAACTTTATGCCTATATTTGTGTTATTTGATATAAAATAATGAAAAATACAAAAATTTAAGTTTTGTGTACCGATATTTTTTTCTTACATAATGAGTTATCAGTCTGTGAAAGTGAGTCTTGTGTTGCTGTAAAAAATGAGGCAGATGAGGCTACAGATCCAGGAGTTTTTGCAGAGTAGTATGTTGAAGCCGTGGAGGCAACAGATCCAGGAGTTTGCGGAGTCGGCACATTTGTTGACTGAGTAGGTGATGCCAATGGTGTGCCTGGACTGGATTGTGTCTGAGCACCATTACCTGGTGATGCTAGACTAGCTCCTGGCCCTAATTAAACAAATCTATTATTAAACTCAACAAAATTAAACAACTAATTTATAATATATGAAGAATTCATACTGATGTTTGTAGGCTTTAAAAACATATTTAAAGCAATTCATATGCTTTTAGGAATTTATAAATAAAAATCTGATACATTCAAGGAGAGAAAAAACCCAAACAAATTAAGCATACTTTCACGTGAAAGAGAAATTATAAAATGAAACTATTTATAAATAAAATAAAGAGAAACATTTAGGAACAAGGAATTCAAGATAAATTTAAGCACAATAACTATACTGATCTCTCTTTCTCTCGGTATGAAATGAGACAAGAGACTAATTAATCTACTAGTATCACCCAGCTATAATTTATTACTTCTTTAAAAATAAATAGTCTAAAAAAGCTTGAATAGTAGATTAGTTTCATTACTATACCAACAACATACTGGTCCTTCTTACAAAGGGCACTAGGAAAGTTTTGCAGTATGACGAAAACGGATCATCACAGGTGGTTTAAAATTTAGCGCATTTTTAGGTAGTACTCAACTGCATTATAGCTGCTCTTGTCACCGTTTCAGTGTTATTTGTTTTTCAGCTGTGTTGAGGTAGTAATGATGCTATCAAAATCTAAATACATGCAAAACTGCCCACAATTTGACATGTGGATTAAGTGATGTTCAGAGGAAATTACTCCTGTGCTTGGAGAAGATTGTCCTCAACATTCAACAATATTTAGATGGTACTGAGTTTGAAAGAGGAAATTTTGGCCTTGAGGATGCTTGGTCAGGTCAACCGCTTTCAACTGTGACTGAGGGAAATAATGATGCAGTACAAAAAATGCTTGAGAAAGACAGGTATACAACCTAACACCAAATAGAGATGTTCTTGGGCATTAATGCACTGGCAGTTCATGTTATTCAGCAAGTTAGATAGTTTTGTACTCATTGCCGCGTAATGACTGACAATCAGATGGCACATTGTGTTTCATAGGGTCATGAAATGCTGAAAAAGTTTGAAAATGGGAAATTCCCTATTTGAATAGTATTGTGATAGGTGATGAAACTTGGCTGTACTGTTGTGACTTCCTAACCAAGATTCAGAACAAAGGGTGGGTGTTTGAAGATGAGATTATCTTGGCTCAAAAATTCAGATCAGTGAAGAGAACGGACCATACTGCTTATTAGTGTGAGAGGAGTTTTAGAGCAAGTTGTGTTGAAAACTCAGAAGACAGTTTCAGGGAAGTGGTATACCAAGAATGCCTAAAGTTGTTGAAGCTCTGAAGAAACTGTAAACCTAACTCAAGGATGTACAAATGGTTTCTTTCAACACATCAAAATTTTGCATTTAGTATTTGGTCAGCACTGGAATAAAATTTTTAAGAGTACCCTCCCTACAGTCTTGATCTCATTTCATGTGACTTGAAAGGGAGGTTTTTCACAAGAGATGACCTAAGAACTCAGGATGATGAGCAAGCCCAGATCTCTAACGAAACATGGCAGGGTTTCTTTGAAGACTGGTTTTGAAAGATGGAGAAGTGTATAATGATTGGTGGAAATTATTTTGAAAAGTTATAAAAAATAAAGTCATATGCCAAAACGTTTGTGGTGTCCTTTGCATTACACTTAAGTTAATGTCTAAATTAGAATGGGTGTAGGCAACTGACACAAAACAAGACACCAGAAAATGAATGAAATGGTTTCCTGAAACCTATTTCAGCAAGTTAAATGAACAAGGTGTGTTTGGAAGTAAGTACAATTTCTATGTTTGACTATCAAACCAAAGCATTCTTGACTGTCTGAATGTCGCTTTGCACTTGCAGGCTGGTATTCCTTTATTATTAGTTTCCCACAGGCATCTTTATGGGTAACAAGGTATGTTTTGCCAATTACCTGCCAATTCTGAAGTATGGTCTATTATCTGGTTTTTAAACGCAAAAAAATGTGACACCTCCTGAAATTTATTGGCAGATTAGTGAAATTTAGGAAAAATATGGTATAATGAGAAAATGGGTTAGATAGTTTAATCGTCATCAATGAAAGGTCATCTTCTCTAATCCTCATTATGCATATTTGTTTGTCCTTTGATTAACTGTCTCACTCACCTCGTTATCATTCCATCATTCATTAAATTTTCACTGTACACTTCCACTAATCTGGTGATGAATTTCAGCAGGTATCACATTTCTACCATTTAAAAATCAAATAACAGACTATTTTAGAATCTTTGGGTCCTTATATTTTTTTAATACACAGTCATCGAAAAAGATTGCAGCAATTTAAATAAATAATATTTCAGAAACTATACTATCGTTTGAATAATACGAGTATTTTTTTAAAAAATTCACCAACTCAAAAAGTTTTTTTTATACCCACTAGAATGTTTCAATATGAGCTTCGTTGGTTGTTCTGCAAACATCAAGCTGATAATCAACTTCTGTCCAGGTCTGCTGGATCATCGCAGGTGTAACTATGGCAATAGCATTGGTGATTTATTGTCTTAAATGTAATATATCCCTGATTTTCTCACTGTAGACACTGTTTCTAATCTATCTCCATAAAAAAAAAAGTCAATGATTATGAAATCTGGGCTTCTTGGAGGTCAAATCACAGGATTGGCCCTACCAATCCAAGGATTAAGGAATCTTTCATTGAGAGTGGGTCAAACACCTGTGCTTAAGTGCGGGGGGAAGATACAATCTTGTTGACATATTATAGCAATGTTACTTTCTTGTTCAATTTGATATTTTAGGGCTTCTTAAAGAACTTTGGTGTATATGCTCAATTGCTTTCACTTGTTTTGGGAGAACTTTTTCACTTCCTCATTGCCAGATTCCTTAAACTACTCATACCACCATCTAATGCCGTTTGCATTAGGGGGATTATTGTCATAAACACACCAGAAAGTTGAACAGTTATAACAGATTTATAGTCTGCAGACCATAAAACATACTGTGCTTTTTGCTGAACTGTTGGCACTGCACTGATTGACAGTGGCGCAGAGGGGTTGTGCCATTATGTTCATCAGCTGAAGGTCATGGCTGGTCACGTCTTAAAAAAACTTCATGATATCTCAATTATTTTGTAGTCCCAATTATGCTGCAAACTTTTTTTGATGACTGTATTTAAAGTGCTCACAACAAATTGTAAACACAAAATAATAATAATCCATATGATGGTGTCTATTGAGAGCTATAAACAAGGAATACAGATGCATGCATGGAGTAACAATTGCAGTTCATTGATAACCCACAAATGGATATTTACTTTCCAAACATACCTCATTAGACATTAATATTTAACCCAATAAAATGCTGGTGAAACTCTACTCTATGTAACACCTTTTATTCTTTTCACCAAAATAATTGGCTGAATGATGAACATTATAGACATCACAGAAAGCAACTATGGACAAGTGTTTCTTGAACCTCAAGTTTTAATTAACATCACAATTAAGAGGTCATGGCAGACAATGCAAAGCAATAGGTTAACACACAGCTCTTTCTTTAATAAAATAATACATTATTTATACAACCTAATTTGTGGATGAAAATGTTAATTAATATTTTTTTGAATTATATGTTGAAATGACAACAGCTGCTGGGACCATTAGCTATGTTGAACTTGTACAACAATACATTAGTGGTCAGAAGACAACCGATGTACCTATTCACTGCCTTCTACTATCTTTTCAGTTATCTCTTATGATGGCAGGAGAAATGCCAAGGAGTATTCTATTACCCATTCCCCAAAGGTAAAGTTAAGAAGATTATAATTTTATCTATTTAAAAAAAAACCAAGTAATGTTTAAAATAAATAAATAAGTATAACTCAAAGTGCACTACAGACAAAATTATACTTTCTAATATCATAAATATCAGAAACTAAACCACTGAAACAGTGAGTACTGCAATTCTAATAAAAACTAAAAAATAATAAAATCAGGTTTCATTTTTTTTAGAATAATCAACCTAAATAAGTAATCTTTACGTCATAAATGAAGCTAGATGGAATAATAGTACATAAGGCAGTACATGAATATTCATAAATTTCCTTCCTTCTAATCGATAAGACTAATGGTTAAATGAAAAATGGATTTAGATAGAATGAAGATTTATTTATCTACAAATATGATTACTATATTATGTTGGTATTATATCTTCAAAATTGCTAAATTAAAATAGATATGTAACTGTAGAAATAACTAGGTTAAAAAATAACTTACTGTGATGAGGTGGAGGTGGTATGTGTGTAGGAATCCAAGATGTTCGCTGATGTGATTCTATTGATGGCTGAGGGGGATGTGTATGTGGCTCCATCTTAGGTGAGAAGACACTACTGTCCCCACCACCTACTTTACATCGACCACATGCAAATATAACCATAAACATTATACAGCATGCCCATCATAAATAAAACAAAATAAATTTATTAAAAAAAATGAAAAGAACCAACTTAAGCTAAAAAGTGACTGGTCAAACTCTCACAGAAAAAAATAAGTAAATGAAGTTTCATATGCAATTAAATATTATACTAGTTTGCACTGTATTACATGAACTTTCATAATGTTAAATTGTTACCTTTCACCAGACTTCTTAACACATCCCACAAGAAAATAAGAATACAAATTATATTCTTATTTAATGTTTTCATTATTATTGTTACAATAATAAGAAAGACTGTTACAATTCTTATATACTGTTCCCAAACACTTTTATTTTTAACAAATGTTATATAGAAAATCTCAATCTAATTTATCCTTCACAATTCTTTGTTAAACAATATAATATAATAATAATATAAATAATTGTTATTCAAAATAATTAACCCTTCCATTATAACCAAATTCTGCTGGAATCTTAGCATTTATTTAAATGGCTATAATTAATTACATAATCCGTTAATTTTCGAACAGTTTAATATTAAATTGTGGAATAACTTTTCAGAATAATTTCAAAAAATCAATTACCACTACCATTTGCTACTGCTAGCAACAAACTACTGTGTCTAATAACTTTTGCAATTATAACATTAATGATTCAGAAATTAACAAATCAGAACTCAATAAATTAGTAATCAGGAATCAATCTCGTAATTATTTAATTAAGTCTCTTCACAGAGTAGCAATAATATAAAGTAGATATCAATTCTTATTTATATATGGCCATAGATGAACATTGGGGTGACATGGGCATGGTCATCCTGGTCATAGGCATACCTGAACACAAAATACAATTGTCAAAAGGTTAAAATGTAGAATTACACTTTACAGTTCTGTTCAACAAATAAAATGCTGAATGTACAATTTTACCACATTATTCCTTTAAAAATAATAAAAGCTAAATTTTATAAATTAACAATTTTCAACTCCTTTAAAAACTGGAAGGAATATATGGCACAGCTAAAGCAAGGACAACTGATTATAATAACTAAAAATAGTCAAGATGGAGGAAGGTTAAAGAGAACAATAAATAGAGGATTTTATATTATTTATTAGTGGAACAATATAATTGAATAAAGGTAGCATTTTAAGCACAATAAGTGCAGAAAACACAGTGAGTTCAATTCATGGAAATCTTTCCCTTCATGGCCTATTAAATACTAGGAGTCAAGAATAGTTGTTTTTAAACAGTTAGATGGCAAAGTGAATTAATCTTTTGACTGTACCTAACATTTTTGGTTTTGTCAGTGAACATCACTGAAAGAATTTAATTGCAATATTCTACTGTTTGATGCAGGATAAAAACTATTCTAAAATTATTATACTGAACTTAAAAAAAATACTTCAATGTTACCAGTGAAAAAAAAAAGACTATGAAGCTTAGGTTTCTTCTGAAAGCATCAACATCTACTAAGGTATAAATATTAATTTTACAGCCTAATTCAAATACAGAGAGATTCACTTATGCCTTTCTAAATTACAAAGAAGGAGTTTGTAAAATGAAAAACTGTTTTCAGTAGGATTCATGAAAGTTAAGTCATGAACAAAAGAAGAGAATAAGCAACAATAATAATTATCAAAAATATGACAGTTTGACCATAAAGAAATCATACTAATATATAAACAAATATAATATACAGCCTGCCACACAACTTAAGTTATATATACAAAATACCTATTAATTACATTCTACATACACAGAGAAGCTTACATAAAAATTTAATACAAAATAAAATTAAATATGCATTATTTAGTTTAAAAAACTAAATTGAAAAAATATAAATAAAAAATTGAAAAAATACATTTAAAAATGTATGGGTCAATGAAAATTAAAATTTCCACAATTAGAATTTGAAAACTGACTTTTCATGGCTTAAAACTAATTTAAGGCTTCCCAATAGCAGTACATGATTAAATTAATACTTGTAAAAATGTTTGACACTGATATCTTAACTCACTCAGATGGGCAAAATAGAGTAGAAGTAAAAAAAGAATCCAAAAGTTAATTTAAGTAAGAATAATTTTAACTTATTTCTCTTAAATTTTTCATGGTAAGCCAACTATAAAATTAAAGCAATGCAGTACATATTTTTGAAACTGTTACTTATCTGCACTGAATTTATCATTCACTCATTGTAGAATCGGCATTAAAACATTCAGAGCGAGTCAAAAGTATAGAAATCCCTTAACAATTTTAAAACCGTTCCAGAAAGAATTCTGTAACTTTCAGGATAAGGTCAACTACTTTACCTTTTGACGAGAAATAGAATTTCAACCCCTTTTAGTTCTATGTCTTTTGGTTTTAGAATATCTGTTATTATTTTTTAAGTTTTTTTTTGTTATGATTATCATTTTTTAGTTTTTTTATAGTACATGGTGTTTGTGATGATGTTTCGGGTTTATCATTATTAGTTTTTTTAATTCAATAAAAAACCAAGGTTGAAACACAAATATTTTAAATGATAACACCCTTTGTGTGATACATTATTTTAAAGGTCTCTTTAAAGCAAGAAAAATGGTATAAATAAAAAGTTGGTATATGTGTGTATCCAAAATGGTGGCGGGATAAAATTTGGATTATGAAAAAAATTACATTGATAATTTAAGGAACTGTTATCGCAAATAAATAAACATAAAAATTTGATTAAATGGATTTTATCAAATAAATTTATTTAAAAAAAATTTATTAAGCATAGTTTGCTTATTTACTTGCGTTTCATTTTAATAAATGTTTGAAATGTCCTCCTTCTGTTGTCTGACAGTGTGCCAGTTAGTTGTAAAAGCATGATACTGCATTATTCAATGATTCCTTAACGATTCCTTTGGTGACGGTAGATAAAATCAATTAGCTGAACAATCACAATAAATTTTCTTAAGAAAGTAGCAGTGTAGTAGTAATGAAACACTAAATAGAATAATATACAACAATGAAGTAAGCTTCATTTTTGCAAAAATGGTAAGAGATCAATGATCAGCTGATCAGGATGATTAGGTGACAATATTTTAGTTTATTTACTCATTAAATTGGAACAAAAACAATTTTTTGCGTTAAAAATATAATTTTTTTAAATTTAAATTAAAAAATAAATTTTAATTTAATTCAGTTTAATATTGTTTAATTTAGTTTTATTATTTGAACTACTAAATTTAGTAATTTTCAAAAATCCAAACTTTATCCCAGTGCCATTTTGGATAGTGGCATCATACTAGTAACTTTCTATTTACACTATTTTTTCTTGTCTTAAAAAGAGATTTAAAATGATGTACTTCACAAAGGGTGTTACCATCTGAAATATTTGAGTTACAACCCCTGGGCCACCCCGAAGAAGGGGTTGAAATTCTATTTCTCATCAAAAGCCAGAGCAGTTGATCGATACCTTCTCCTGACGAGCCTTCAGTCAGAAATATAATTTGTTTACAACAAAGATTAATTTCTTAACAAAACATTTTTGAAAGTATATGTTTGGAGCGCAGCTTTTTATGAAAGTGAAATGTGGACGATCGGAGTACCTGAGAAGAAAAGACTAGAAGCTTTTGAAATGTGGTATTATAGGAGAATGTTAAAAATCAGATGGATGGATAAAGTAACAAATGAAGAGCTGTTGCGGCAAATTGATGAAGAAAGAAGCATTTGGAAAATATAGTTAAATGAAGAGACAGACTTATAGGCCACATATTAAGGCATCCTGGAATAGTCGCTTTAATATTGGAGGGACAGGTAGAAGGGAAAAATTGTGGAGGGAGGCAACATTTGGAATATGTAAAACAAATTGTTAGGGATGTGTAGGGAGTATACTGAAATGAAATTACTAGCACTAGATAGGGAATCTTGGAGAGCTGCATCAAACTAATCAAATGACTGAAGACAAAAAAAAATATATACATATATTTTACAGAAAGACATTTAAAAAGTTTCAATACCAGAAAATATAACAATACTAAAAGTAGTAAATATAAGATAGATAAAAATCATTCATTCATTAATATATCTATATACAGGTATATAATCACATAGTTTTCCCATGACTTTCATAACCTATTCCATTTGTAAAAATAATGGAATAAGTTCACACAAACATGTTCTAATATGCTTCATTTTCAAGTTACAGCTACTGAAAGATTTCAATCAGATGTTAGCTACCCCAGTGAAATGAGGTTATACTGAAATTTTTATGATTATAATGAAGAGGCAGAATTAACGATTTCTTATGGTTATTGACCTGAAAAATCAAATAAAATAGGTCCCAGAACTGTATTAGCAGTGATTTTTGAGAAATCTCAAGTGAAAATCAATAAATTCGGGTGAGAACCCTTTTTTTCTGACATACAATAACTTTGTTAAATGGAGATCACAGGCGGCAGAATTCTATGACACAGAAATTTCAAAGCTTGTCTACTGCTATGATAAGTGCCTGAATTTGTATGGTGAATATGTTGAAAAGTAGTATTTTAGTCCCTCTTTCACATGTATATAATAAAAAGTTTTTCTTGTACTTGGTTTTTTTACAATTCCAAAACGTTCCTTACTTTGTGAATAGCCCTTGTATTAACTTGATTCTTTGTGTGTGTAATCTTTCTGTGAATATCTAAAAACGAATTTAAAGATTTTAGAAAATTCTACCTTTTCCTGGAAGAAAGGGAAAAATTACAAACAATGATTGCAAATTTTCCAACTATACTAGAGATATTCACTCAATTTAGGCTAACAAATACTCTTCAGATAAATATCAAAATTTGGGTTTTTTGAATTTTAAAATTTAAAGGGAAGAAAACTGTTTTTTACCCTTCTGTTTTATGCTACTACTATTGAATTAATCTTTATGATATTTGGTAAAATTGTCATTGTAATTTATGTCAGTAATTCTGATTATGTATACTAGAAGTGAAGTCATGATGGAAATGCTAGTGTATATATCACAAACATGCAATAATTCAAATAAAAATAATATTGCCAAAAAAATATTTTTTAGAAAATAATTTCCAAAATGAAAATAATTATATTACAAAAAAGCAATAAATAATAGACGAGACCAAATAAATTAATAGCTTTACAAAATGCCACATAAGTAAATGTAAAATGAACTTACTTTTTCTGTAGAAGGCTAACATACATCTATATATAGTGAGATTTAAAATTTCATGACTAAAGTTTTAAAACATGTGTTCAAAGAAAAACAATTTTTCCAATTGTAAACACACAAAAGAAATAATTGTTTCAATACAAACGAATATATTTGAATATGAATTAGTATTTCCCAAATTTCAAATCTTATTTTCATTATACTATTATTGGTTTCGATCTCATTAATATTAATTACATACTTATAAATATTAATAAAAAAATCTTACCTGAATAAATAAAGTAAGCTAACAACTAATGAACAAGTGTAAAATAAAGTTTCAACCCAAGAAGTTGTGATTATAACCATTCCAAAAGGAAATTAAAAATATAAGAAACATTATTTTACAAAAAATCTAAATTCTAAGTTTTTGTATGAAGTAAATGTATGAAATTTATCTAAGACTGGTACCTGTTTGGGCAGGAATAGTGTATTGTGGAGGTGGTGGGTGATGCTGAACAGTACCAGCTTCAGCATCAACATCCATGCCACCAGTGGTTCCGACAACAGGTGCTGGTACCACTCCTGCAGTATATTCATCTTTTACCAATCTACTGGGGCCTGATTGAAGACTAAGACCTGATAAATCTGTAACATAAATAAATTATATTCTAATCAATTGCATGTAATGATCTATCAAAAACTGAGAGATGAATCTAATTCTTACGCCTATTATGCTGATAATTGATTCTCAAATTTAGTCAAATATAATAAACTGTATGCAAAATAAGGATTGTAGTTAGTTAAAACTATCTAACAGGTAGATCTTTCCTTACTACATGAACAAGAATAATTGAAGTGACAGTAAAGCTCTGAAACTCGGTTAAAAAGAAAACACTTTAAAATGTATTTAAACCTAGATCATAAACCAAATACATAAATACACAAAAATTCAAACATCTCAAACAGAATTACAAAAAAAAAAAACTGCCACTGATAAAACTTATTTTAATAAAATGTTAAATCAGTATGGTCAATTTGGATGTGGAAGGTTTTGACAAAACCAAATGCCATATCCAGTAGCAATTGGCTAATGTTCCATATAGTGATTTTTGGTATATTTCTGCTGTTCCCAAACAATCTGATTTATGTCTTTATATCATAGCTGGCCTTTACTGATTATGTCACCGATTCTCTTCCCATAATCTGTCCTCTCCAAAACTGATCCTTAGGTTACTCAGTTAAATTAAATGGAAATTAACTTATCACACACATGCTTGTTGATTTGGTTTAATAATTTCTTTTATTCTCCAAATCTCTTTCAAAATCATCCTTCTTCCCTCCTTTTTTTATTTTTTGTTATAATTATAAATAACAATCACAAATATGGTGAGGATCTTAAAACAGAGCTGCTACAAACTAAATATAGTTGCGTCATGTAACATTTTTATGGAAGAAAAAAAGAAAAACTAAATTAAATTAAATTTTGTATTTACATTAGCAAAGGTTCTCATAATTACAATGTTTTTAATGAAGAAGTTCAAAGTGAGCACAAGGTGCAACGATGCAGTTTATGCTCAAATGATCACACTGAGAGTCATCTGATGTAAAACACGTTACTGTCAATATGATCGATATCATGTTGAATGTTTACCTTCAGTTCATCGATAGTGTGGATTTGATCATAATCTATATCCTTCAAATAGCCCCAAAGGAAAAAAATCGCAACTAGACAAATCTGGGGAACGTAGAAGACATCACCATCTGCTGACAGTTTGTTCTGTAAAAACAGCAAAAACACATGCTAGTGAATCTTTTGGTGTGACATGTTGCTTTAACTTGTTGGAAAAAGCCAACTCTTTTTCACGATCTATTAACTAAGTTTAAAATTTATCGAAGATTACACTTCTATATTGACAATCTGGTCAAAAAAATATTGGTGCCGCTATATAATTTATAAGAAAACGCACACACCACATTTTTTCTCATCGTGAAGCGGATGCTCAAACATCAGGTAAGAATTTTCAGTCATCCAATACCTGGTATTCTGTAAATTAATATGCCGAGATGTATGAAATCATGCCTAGTCTTGCATGAAATACACCATCAGTCTATCTTTTGTTGAAGCCAATAATTAATACATTCTGGTTAGTCTATTCTCTTAAATTGTTACACAATATGGTTTCAAGTTTAAATCATGAATAATCTTACAAAAAGGTAAGTTATTTTAAACCAATTTGTTGTGAAAACTTGTGTATAGAATTTTTTGGACTTTTTTTCAGAAGAAATTCTTCTTTAGATATTGGCTATGGCCTCTGGAGTCCTAATAGAAGGTTGCCTATTTCATTTTGCATTTGAAACCAATCGTGTATGCCATTTTTTAGCCAAATTAGGAAACTGAGATTTTTACATGAATATTTGAAAGATTTGTAAAACAATCTGGAACGCATATATGCGTTATACTATGCCATAATATGTCAGTTCTACTATAGCAACATTTTCCTCAGTCGAATAAGACATTTTAGAAAAACATCAACTGCAACGAGCTAAACTATACTGCACTGAACCACAAACAGTTTACAACTGACATCAATAGACAGTAGTAGTAACATACAGAACCAGTAGTGGCACCAGTATTAGCAGTGATGGTAAAAGTGGCACTTAAATTAACTACATTTTGAGCCAGCTCGGTTTGGTTATAAATTGCTCATCTGGTAAAACGTGGGTTTTGTACTAACAAAAATACTATATACTCCTATCCCAAATATTATATCTTGTACTCCTGATTATAGTGTTAATAGAAAAAAGCACCAGAAAATTTTTTTTTAATTTTTATCATACTGTATCTTTAATTTCCTGCATTTTTCATCGATTATTATGAGGTCAACTATACTATCACCCACACATATATATCTGTTATAGTTTTAGTTACAACATTACATAAATGGAAAATTATGAGATTGTATTCAATAAGTATGTAATTATGTTTTTTACTTCAGAAAATTTCTCAAATATTACAATCGCCAACCCGTCTCTAAAAACCAATTTATACAAACATTTGATAACAGTATTGATGAAAATGGCAGAAATCAAACAATTATGCATTTAAAACATTTAATTATTAATTTTACAATATTATGAATTGTTTTACAATAACATGGACTAAAATTTCTTTATAAATACCTAGCACAAAAAAATCAACAACCTTTTGTGTAAGGTACATAAAATTTCATTTTCATATATACAATTTACAAAATAAAAGGCATAAAAATTTAAACCATGTTAGACAATAATAATAAAAAGTATAATAACCAAAACAAAGTAAAGTAATTATAAATTGAAAGATGAAATGGGTTGAATATGCACTGGCAAGCCCGTCACTGGCAGTAGAAGCCTTTCCGAAGTGAAAGAAAAAGTGCGTAAAAACATTTTGGCCGATCGACGACTGACAGTGAAAGAGTTAGCATTCTATATACATGGCAACAGAACACGTATACAATGTTTTGTACGAAGATCCAGGCAAGAACAAGCTGTGCATCAGATGGCTGTCGTGTCTGCTTATGCACAACCAAAAACAGTGCCAAAAAATATTTCAAGCAATTGTCTCGAGCTCTTTTGGTGCAATTCAGTGGAATTTTTATGTTAATTTATGATGGGTGATGAGACTTGATTCATCACTACTTTCCTGAGACAAAAGAGAAGTCAAAACAATGGGTTAAAATGGTCAATCTGCTCCAAAAAAGCAGAAACAAAAACATTATGGCAAATGTTTTTTTTGAATCCATGTGGAATAATTTTCACTGATTATCTTAAAAAAAATTCCCTCTATGAATCATAAGACCTTGCCGCTGGTGAGGGGGCTTGAGTGCTCAGTGATACAAAGTGGCTGGACCACAGGTGCAACCATATCAGAGAAGTATCTGTTGAGAGCCAGACTAAGGAACGATTCCTGAAAGAGGGCAGCAGCTCTTTCAGCAGTTGTTAAGGGCGTAGGTCAGGAGGACATAAACAGCCATATTAACATCACACAATCTTCTAAATACTGCCCAGCTGAAAGCAATGGAAAACTGCAGCTGCTGTTTTCCAAGAAAATGTAACTCTGCATTTTCATATAACAAAGATGGGGGCGTCTTCCTTGGTAAAATATTCCGGTGGTAAACTAGTCCCCTGTTCGAATGATGTTTGATCAGGTGATTTTAGAATAATTAACACAGCTTCAAATAAAGGGCAAGCAGGAGTAGGTTTTGTAATGGACAAGAAGACAAGGAAGAGAGTAGAGTATTTCAAAATGCATAGTGACAAAATCATTGTAATAAGGATTAAATCAAAACCTAAGCCGACAGCGATTGTTAACGTCTACATGCCTGTGCCCATGATAATAATGATGAGGTAGAGTGTGTATACAAAGAAATTGACAAAGCAATTAAGCACATAAAAGGAGATGAAAATTTAATAATAGTTGCAGATTGGAATGCAAACATTGGAAAAGGCAGAGAAGGAAATATTGTGGGTGAATATGGGCTAGGCAAAAGGAATGAAAGAGGGGATCGACTTATAGAGTTTGCATGAAGTATAATTTAGTAATTGCAAACACCCAGTTTAAAAATCATAATAGAAGAATATACACATGGAAAAAGCCAGGTGATACTGCAAGGTATCAGATAGATTATATTATGGTTAAGCAAAGATTTAGAAATCAACTCGTCGACTGCAAAGCTTACCCTGAAGCAGACATTGATAGCGACCATAATTTAGTGATACTGAAATGTAGATTGGGGTTTAAAAACCTGAAGAAAAGTTGTCAAATGAATTAATTGGTGGAATTTAGAGAAGCTTGAGGAAGAGGAAGTAAAGAAGACTTTTGAGTAGGACATCGCAAGAGGTCTGAGTAAAAAGGATAAGGTAGAAAATGTAGAAGAATGGAGAATGTTAAAAAGGAAATTCTTAAATCAGCAGAAGCAAACTTTTTTTTTTAACCTCTGGATCCACTGATAGCCTTCAGAGGAAGACGGCAGAACTAAGAGAACTGGTAGAAAACCCTGGATATCAGAGGATATATTGCAGATGATGGATGAATGTACAAAATATAAGAATGCTAGTGATTAAGAAAGTAAAAGGAACTATCGACAATTAAGAAATACTATAAATAGGAAATGCAAACTAGCGAAAGAAGAGTGGATTAAAGAAAAGTGTTCAAAAGTGGAAAAAGAAATAAACATTGGTAAAATAGATGGAACATGTATAGGAAAGTTAAGGAAAATTTTGTGGTACATAAATTAAAATCTAATAATGTGTTAAACAAAGATGGTACACTGATTTATAATATGAAAGGAAAGGTTGCTAGGTGGGTGGAATATACTGAAGAGTTATACAGAGGAAATGAATTAGAAAATGGTGTTATATTGGAAGAAGAGGATGAAAGGGGAGTGAAACGTGGACGATCAGAATACCTGAGAAGAAAAGATTAGAAGTTTTTGAATGTGGTACTACAGGAGAATGTTGAAAATCAGATGGATGGATAAAGTGACAAATGAACTTCAGTCACTTTATCTTTTTTTTTGTCTTCAGTCAAATGACTGAAGACCAAAAGAAATCTTAAAAAAGAGTGAAATAATAAATTGTGAATATTATGTGATCCTATTGCAGCATCAAACTAATAATTAAGAAAAAGTGATGGCATCTGGCAAAAAAAAGTTGGTTTAACACCAAGACAATGTCCCAGCCACCAATAATGAAGTTATTGCTGTCACAGATGGTTATTTTAAGGAGTTGGCTAACTTGACGTACTGAACTGGCAAAAATGCTCTTGAACACTGGGCCTTATAGACCTTAATTGTGACTATATTGAAAAATAAATAAAAATGTTCCCAGAAAAATGCTTTCTTATCCAGGCCTGGAACTTTTCGACCATCATGTATATCTATAATCCAGTATAAATAAATAATTTATTTTACAATGTAAGCAATGTTTTGGCCCTGTTGAATAAGGGGTTCAGGAATTAAAGGCTTTTTTAAAGAAACTGTGATTTCTGTCTCCAAGGCACATAGCAAAATGATTCAGTATTATTCCTGTATTTATAATAACAATAAAAAGAAGTTCAGAAAAGCTGGAGGAAGATTAAGAACATCATTATAGTTCACAAGGCTTTTTTTTTCATTCATTACTGAAACAAGTCCAAAGTAGTAAACAATTTTTGACTGTAACAGCTGTAACTGAATACATCCACAGAGAATAGTTAGGTATAAAGGATGGTATGCATTAAACACTACTGAATCTGTACATTTATTTTGTCGATTTGATCATATTTTAATACTAAAAATAAACTAATTGCAAGTTTTTATTGTAAATATAATATTTTTTAACTATGTATAGAAAATACTAAATACTAATTACACACTGCGAATGTAAAACTTCACTAAATCAATGACTTTTACAAAATTCCTTTACTAATCATAGGAAAATGAATAATAAAAATAAATTTCATATATTGAACATGGAAATTTCTATCAACAGTTCAAGATAGTAAAATTAAATACCACGGTGATTTAAAAAGGACTTCACAACTTATAAAAGCATACTTTATAAAAGCAACTTTATAAAAGCATATAAAAATTTATTGAGATAACTTATAGATTTGGATGAGATCTCATTTTATAGGAAAACACATCAAGTTTGTCACATAACATTCACTTTGGTACAATATGGCTTCCATTTATAATGTGATATACATCCCAGCTGAAGTCGATTTCATTCCAGACTGTAGCCAGCAAGTCAGACATTACCTATGCAGCTGCGACATTAATTAGAAGTCTTACCTCAACAAGAATGGCAGGCAAAGGTAGTACATAAACCCGATCTTTAATGAAACACCACAAGGAAAATCTAGCAGGATCAAATTTGGGGAGTAAGGTGGCCATGCAATTGGACCTTCACAATCAATCCACCAAACAGGGAATCAAGTATCAAGAAAATTTCAGACTTCTAGACAGCAGTGAGATCGAACCCCATCTTGCTGAAAGTAATTAGTCATCATTGCCTAACTGAAGAATTAGAAAATTTTGAAGCATGTCAACATAAACGATACCATTTATAGTTGGTTACCTCTTAGAAGAATGGGCCGTACAGTCTTTGTCTGCTTAGGGAAAAAAAAGTTAGGGCTACCAAAATGTACTGTAATGTTTCATGAGGGTTTTTGCTTCTCCATATTCGACAGTTATAGGTGTTCACCTTGCCCTTGATGTGAAACATTGGCTCATCACTAAAAATTAGATTGTCTAAAAATGTATTGTAATCTGCAATTCTATCCATCATTTCCACACAAAACTGCACCCAACCAACTTTCTCATCATCTATAATGTGTTGAAACATGATTACTTTAGAGCAATCACAGGAGCTTCAGGGACGGATGGGTGTACTGGTGATTTTGTATGTTTAACAGAACAACCTGTCTCAGTGAAGGTATGGTGGCAAGATTAAATTGTATGACGACTAGGAGGCTCTTTACTATACTCTCTACTAAAGAACTGCAGTTTGCTGACTGCACACTGTCAAACCAAAACATACAGCGAGCACATTTTGCACCAGTAAATGTATCCATTTTTAACAACACTGGTGACAGTACTGGCGGCCAAATTTGGTGCTAACAAACTATGTGAATCAAAACTTGATGTGTTTTGCTATGAAATTAGCCCTCAACCACTGTAAGTTATCTAAATAAATTGTTATATGCTTTTAAATTTGTGAAGACATTTTTGAATCACCTGGTATAGTATACGCTCACGCCTTGAAAAACTTTATTTTTCAGTTTTCAAGACCATCATATTCAAACCCCTTAAGAGGGGTGGGGGTAGATCAAAAATTATAAATGGAAAGGGTAAGTTTATAACTTTAAAGAACAACAATATTTTGATTAAAAAAAAACCTTTGAGCTACAAAAACCCTAACCAAAATGACTTGCCATTTATTGTTTTCACAGCTTTTTTCAAAATCGGCCTATAATACCGCTTAAGAAACTGCTCTTTGGTTTCTGTGACATTTAGAGGAGTATTTATTTTTCACAAATTATGACTTCTTATAATAATTTTCAGTTCATTATTAATTATTCATTTATATTACAGTGTAAAATAAATTTATTAATTTTGTATGTTTTTTTATAAATTTTAGTTTTTTTCTACAATAGGCTTATCATTAAAAAGATATTCTTATAGTTTTGTGTTTTTTAAGAATTTACCATATTTTATTTACACAGTTTAAATGTACATTATCATTAGTATTAAACTGACTAATTTTGATCACTTTCTTTCTTTTTTCTGTTTAGCCTCTGGTAAATACTGTTCAGATAATACTTCAGAGGATGAATGAGGATGGTATGAGTGCAAATGAAGTGCACTCTTGTACAGTCTTAGTTCGACCATTTCTGAGATGTGATACCTACCACCAAAGAACTAGCTAGATCCTTTTACATGGATTTGAATGCTAGATCCATGATCTAGCATTCAAATCCATGTAAAAATAACTGACTTTACTAGGACTTGAACGCTGGAACTCCCGAATTCCAAATCAGCTGATTTGGGAAGATGCATTCACCACTTTTGATCACTGTCCACATTGTTTGTTACTTTTAAAATATTATTTCTAGTTTCATTTAATCTCTTTTTTTAAACACTTTTCAGTCCAAACATTTATGCTGTTTATATTTTGGTATTTCAATCTTTCTTGCAACCTCTTCACATCTTAATAAGTCAAGAAACATTTTCACCACTACATCCATTGTTAAAGTATGTGTTTTATCAGTAAATACAGTAATTACTTTGTTGCAATTTGACTACCATGCCCTGGGCTATATCAACCAAACAGTCTAACAAAATCATTGAATCTTGCCTTGCTCACGATGCACCCTGACTGGCCTCTTTGGTATCCTATCTAGCTTGTTTTGCATTGTGGCTGGTTACAACCAGCTGTTGTCCAAATGATGGTCACTTGGTTATCAACCATCAATTAAAAAATCCACTCGTCTCTTATTTTTCACAACTGAATTCTGTCTGGTCTTTTACAATAATAATAGCACACTTTTGTAAGCCCAGCAAGTAAATTGCTTCTGAACATTCTGCAATGACATGACTCTTCAACCAAAAATTCAACACACTCATTTTCTATTATAAGTATTGCAATAAAGCATTCCAGTATAAGTATTGCAATAAAGCAAACAGTACATCTGACATAAACAAAATTGTTTATGTTTAAGTAATTTTTTCTTGTGTAAAAATTGATTGTGTTATCCTGATTAATAAAGTAGACAACACACAGTTCATGCAGTGCTTAATATTAGGAGCTTTCATTCAGCAGAACATGATCTGCTTCAAGGACTAAATTACAATTTTCATAAATTTGACGTTATAATTTTAACAATAAATTTAATAATGTGCTAAATTATAAATTTTATTGTTAATAAGATATTATTCTGAATTATAATATATAATGATTTATTAGAATAAATTACACTTAGCTGTAATGAATAATAATAACAAATTCATTTATTTACTCAAATATTTGGATTTATTTATTTTATCATGACTTGCCCCATAGTTTCTGTATTCTACAGGGAATAAGATTATAGAATTTCAACAATGGAGTGCCTACTGGTACCAATAGTTGTTTGACAGCAATGCTTGGCTATTGTATGTAGTTAAAAAGATCAAAATGTCACTTGACCTTAAGTATCTATTTGACAGAGTACATAACTCTGTATGGAACTGATTGAATGACAATTTCTCCAACCATCAGCCCCATGAACCTAATGAAGAGGTAGTTTTGCTGTGACTGCAAAGGTCACTCAGATCTGACTCAATGTGATCTTTTCCTTTGGAGATAAAGAATCTTGGGTATGCGCATCCACTACTTACTGGTCTACTTGATTTAAGGTACAAGATTGAAGCACCTGTCACTTCCATTACTTCAAATATGCTGTTTCAAGCATGGTATGAACTTTCCTATCAACTGCATGTACGCCATATGATGAAAGGTGCTCGCATTGAACACTTAAGGGAAAAATTGTAAGAGTTACTTTTTATTTTATTTGTGATTCTTTATTGTAAGTCAAAGATAAAAGATATTAAAAATCTTTAAACACCATGCATCTATTTATAACATATACCTTAAAATAAACATTTAAATGACAAGATAACCATGTATTTCATAGTTATTGAAAATTATTACTTAAACATGTAGATTGTGTCAGTGGTCGATTAAAATCATAACTATGACAATAAATTAATAAAAAGAGTACATAGCTGCAAAGATAAGATCAGCCTTTCATTTTATGTACTACAATAAAAAATATGGTTGAATAAAATTTTATGGGTATATCACTAAATCAAATTTTTGGATGGGCAAAGCAGGATGAAAAATTCATTAAAATGTTATTAGGTAAATATTTCAGATTTGCTGAATTAATGATATACAAGAGTGTGATAATACAGTAACAGAGTAAACAATAATACAAATCAAGCATGCCATGTATTTTACTCAGTCTAAGAGTATAAAAGTTAAAATTTGCATATACATTTAGTATATTTAATCTTCCTAACTTTATCCTGTTTTCTGATGTAATCTAAAACACCTAACAAGTAATGCAAATTATATAACAAAGAGGTTCCCTGATAGTTTCTAAATATTTGAGTTTTATCAAAGCGATCAGCAAATATTAGTTTAAAAAGAAAATTCAATATTTTTTAAACTAACATTAAAAAAATAAATTAAAGCAGAAAAAATATTACCAATACCCGGTGAAACAACCCTCTCATAGTGATAAGGATTAACACAGACTGAGTCACATTTCAAATCAAAAGCAAATTGGCAATATTTTGCATGTTTCAATTCATTCTTATGTAAATCAGGCCATCGCCATATTCTTGCATAAATAACGTGAGGAAAACCTTTTCTACCAGCAACCTAAAAAGAATATACATAAATAAAAGTAACAGTATATAATAAGCATTAAAAGCATACATTTTTATTATTAAAAATTACAAAAACAGAAATTTTTTTTAATCAATTAATGTAATTTAATTTATTAATGAAGGAAATAAAATTCACGACCTTTATTTGTATTACAGTATTTGAAAAATAAAAATTAAAGACACCTGATACAAGTTAATAAAACTTTTACTTGATAAAAGTTACAAAAAAAGTAAAACATTTTCTGTTTTAACTGGATAAAAATTACAGAAAATGAACCATTTTCTGTTTTAAACAATTAAGTATGTTAACTAGATAACAGAAAGTTTGACTGGCTAATTAATAAAATTTTCTACAGATTCTGCACATACGCAAAAAGAAATAAAACACATCATATTCATTACATTAAGACCAGTAAAAATGCTGACAATTACCACAAGAAAGTCTCTGGATACAATTGTAAGGCCAATCAATATTCAGTTTAATATTATGGTTATTGGGAGAAATCATAGGACTGCCAGAAATGTCTTGTTCTACAGGTCTTCATTTCAAAAGATAAGAAATTAGTAATCAATACTTGAAAAGGTCTTCAAAGATTATAACCTGAGAGAAAATATGTTAACTAATAATTACAGAATATTTTTAATTTTTAAAGAAAAATTTGGAAATAAAAAAGTACACTTGTCAGAGAAGTGCTTTAAAACTCAGCCTCTTTTATTTGTAACAATTTATTATAATAGGTCATATTAACAAGCTACTTTACTAATATATCTTTAAAAGTAATTTTAATTATGTAATTAATTAATTAATAATACATCTAATATTAATATTTTATATTTAATATTATACCAACCAAAATTAAATAATGTCTTATTTAATTTTTCATGTTTTATTGACAACTATTAAATATAAAATATTAATATTAGATGTATTATTAATTAAAATTACTTTTAAAGAACTGAGATTTTTAAATATAAAGACAATGAATTTAGTGCTTTTGTTTCAGTTATATTTTTATACATAAATGTATGAACAATAATAAACTCTCATAAAATTCTAAATTTAAAATACTAATACAAAATTTTTATACTCATACTAAAAAGACACTAATAAAAATACTACTTTCTCTACTTTTTATTAATAAGAAAAATATATTCAGGTTAATAAGACAAACATTAATAAGGATGACATAAGGAAAGTTAGATATTTATGATTAAAAAGGGGTAAAATTATTTCATAATTTTTTATTTATTTTTAATTGCATATTTTTAAATGAAGTATTTGTTTCATCTCTTGCAAATGAGTTAAACAATGCTCCTTTTAAAAACAAAAATATTAAATTAACTTTTAAACCATGAAAAAAATAAAATTACGTAATGTTATTATAAAGTTTAAATGATAATCCATTTACAGTACATATTTCATTATAATTTTTTAATACTCTAGTGTTCTATATTTCAAACATCCCCTAACAACTACAGTAAAATAAAGTTCCTGAACTTTAATAACAGACACAAATGAAGAAATCTTAGTCTTTTTAGGAATTAATGAAACTGACAACAACCAAAAGGTTACTCTAAATTTGTTCTCTTCAGAAAGCAGGTACAACAAAACAACAGCTGCACCTGCATATACCAAATATAAATATCTTAATAAAGCTTTTGCCATAAGTTGCATTCTGTCTACTGGTTCTGTCTAGTGAAACTCTATTATAATGAACTACAAATTATAAAAACTATTATAATGAAACTATAATTGCAAACTATATATTAACAGTACAAATAAAAAGAATAAGAATAAGAATAGCACTTATAAAAAGAATAAGCATTATAATATATTAAATATAATACAATAATTCTAGTAATAACAACAATGCTACTATACCTGCAATCGACCATCTAAAGTCCTTTGGATTGTAACACATTTACTGTGATGTGATCCATTTGTGGTTATAGCAGTAATTAAACTGTCCAATTCATCACGTTTTTCCTAAAAAGAAAAAACATAACCATAATAACTAAAAGAGACCATAAATCAAAATTCATAATTTATTTAAAAAACTCATCTTCATTAGGAAAACTAAATTACGGCATATAATTCTTTTTCAGAAAAGCCCATTTAGACTGATCGAAACAATTCATTTAAAAGATGGGGGAAATTGTTACCTGGACTCTTTATAAGTGGAAATGATAAAGGGGCTTATAATAAATGTAAAAAAAAATAGGTGCATGAGCAGGGGTGGTGGAGGATTGAAATGGGGTGTAAATGGTATTATTGCGATTTCTGGCGAAAGTTGATATCAAAAAAATAAAAATTGTGGTTATTTAAGACACAGAAAGATTTCACCAAGTTTCATCAAAATTAAATTATTTTTGCGGAAATGAAAAAAAAGAAGATTTTTCGCATTTTTCTCAGAAATTTTGAGATTATGTCAAAAATGAACTCTAAAAAAGTTGTAGATTTTTGCATGATCTAAACTTTTTTATTGGAAAATTCTTTTTTGAACCCACCAACCCCAAATCACCACCTTCACTAGTACATTTATTTATTTTTTTACGTTAACTATAAGTCCCTTTACCATTTCCAGTTACAAAAGTCCAGGTAACAATTTTTTTTCTGTAAGAGTAATTTCATTGGACTAATAGAGGCTATTCAAGGACAACAAGAAGTGAGCAGCATAGTAGACCGATTTTAAAGTGGTGTTTCATTACTACAGCACGTTGGTCGCTAATTTGGTTTCTATGTGGCATATGAAAGAAAAAGATCCTAAAACACCTCTGCTTAACCTCTTCAGGTGCAGCGATAATCATAATCCAGATCTGGGTGCAATAATGTATATGTATATATTTAGGGCAACACATATGCCATTAACTCCTTATGTGCTTTTGTTTACATTTCATATTTTTTATAGGTGTTTGGTGTTAAACTGCTTACTTATGTATTTTTTAAAAATTGTTTATTATATTAAAAAGTAAAACAAATTATTAATGATAGAAGGGGGTTTTGGATTCTGTTTCTATCTACTTTGAGCCTAATGGTAGAAGTGCTTTTCAGATAAAGCCAGACCAACTTAAAAAAAAATCATTGAATGCTCCAGGTAAAATTATTCACAGTAAATTTTTACAATATCTAGCTTTTAGGCACAGCATTACCATCTTGTTGTTTTTAGTGAAAGAGGACGCAATATTTTAAAATAAGTTCTTGATGATTTTCCCCAAAAATATCATTACTACAGGATAGTTGTAACACAATCATTTATATTTATTTTCTCAGTAACTTATACTGAAGGCCAATTACAGTTGCTTTTTTCATAGTACTGTGAAATGAATTTTTATCATGTAAAATATTCTCACCGTGGTTTAAATTTAGAATCTTATGGATATTCTGAGATGATCGTTAAATAACTATACATAATTTTAACACACAATTAATTAATTTTTCTTAAATACCTTTAATTTTTTCACTAAGCTTTCAATAGCACGTTTAGCAAATCCTTCAGATTCTCCACCTTGGCGATGACACATTAAACTGTGTACAATACTGAGGCACGCATCCGCAGATGTAGGAGCTCCTGTATTAATTCCAGTCATCTCCCTCACTAAAAAAAATTACTATCAACTATAGTTATCTTTTGCATTATGTCTGCTAAAAAATTAAACAAAGAAATTATGCTACAATTTACATTTATGCTACAATTTACAAACGAATAATATAAGATATTATATTATAATATTTAATATAACCATATTACTTTGGGAAAAGTTTATATGTAATCTTTTGACAAATGATTATAAATAGCCATTTCTTTACAGAAATTGGATGATATAGGTATCTAAAATAATTCTTTAAAAGAAATTTATAACTTTGGTATGAAATCGAAGTTAATTTGTTTGTTAATTAATTGTGTTCATTAACTGTATTTTCCATTTAGAGGCAGTAGTATTTATAACTCATTAAAAACTAAAAACCGTTTACAATCATGAAATTCAGTATGGTAGCTTTGATATTGCTACTCAATTTTTGAAACAATTAAATGAAGGGATTACCTAATGTATTATTGAAAAAAGGAGCTTACATTAGCCCCATTCCTAAAAATAATATCAAAAAGGATTTCAAACACTTGAATGTTTCTACTACACACTAGAACATTTTCTCTTTTGTTAGAAACAATTTTCAATCTTTATCAGAGGGGATTACAGCAGGATAGTATCCCTGCATTAATGCTTCTTTTAAAATTTCTAACTTAACTGTTTAAAATCTAATGACTTCAAACTTTCATTACATTAATAAATTTTTTTTGAAATGAGGTAATAGATAAATTAAAAAAAAATTGTTTAAATGAAAGTAAAAAGGAGGAGTTCAATTTTAAACTCGATGGAAATGCCAGGAAAATTTATCAACATTGATAAAGAAAGTATTTTTATAATCAAAAAGTATTATTGTTAATAAATTTAGGGTAATTTTTAAAAAAAATACTTGGGTATAATTAAACTTTTTTTTTTATAAAACTACATTGAAAAGAATAAACTAATCTGTTGGTTAATCATAAAAACCATTTGTAATGATTAATAAACAATGACAAGAGACTGATCTGATGGATCACAGGACACAGAAGATGGGAAGCAAGATTTATAGAATATAACAAAACTAAGCATGCATGCAAGTTTTTTTTTTGACATAATCATCCAAAGCAAAATATACCTTATGATCACATAATAAATAAAGCACTATCTTACTGGCAGTTTAAAATTAAAAAATGTAATACTTGACAAATGTACAATATTTCAATTTAGTTGTAGGCTATATGTAAATTCTAGTTCTTGAAGCAAATAAAAGTAAAACAAACATAAATTCACTTCATCTATTAATTATAATTTATTAAATTTTTATTACAATTTTATGGAGAATTACAATACAATTTTATGTGGGAAGAGGAAGACGACTTTTGGTCAGGTGATTTTAGAGTAATTAACTCAGCGTCAAATAATGGGCAGGCAGGAGTAGGTTTCGTGATGAACAAGAAGATAGGGAGGAGAGTAGAGTATTTCAAGACGCATAGCGATAGAATCATTATAATAAGGATAAAATCAAAACCTAAACCGACAACGATTGTTAATGTCTATATGCCTACAAGCGCCCATGATGATGATGAGGTAGAGTGTGTATACGAAGAGATTGATGAAGCAATTAAACACGTAAAAGGAGATGAAAATTTAATAATAGTTGGAGATTGGAATGCAAGCATTGGAAAAGGCAAGGAAGGAAATATAGTGGGTGAATACGGGCTGGGCAAAAGGAATGAAAGAGGGGACCGACTTATAGAGTTTTGCACGAAGTATAATTTAATAATTGCCAACACCCAATTTAAAAATCATAATAGAAGAATATACACTTGGAAAAAGCCAGGCGATACTGCAAGGTATCAAGATAGATTATATCATGGTTAAGCAAAGATTTAGAAATCAACTCGTTAATTGCAAAACTTACCCTGGAGCAGACATTGATAGCGACCATAATTTGGTGATAATGAATTGTAGATTGGGGTTTAAAAACCTGAAGAAAAGGTGTCAGATGAATCGGTGGAATTTAGAGAAGCTTGAGGAAGAGGAGGTAAAGAAGATTTTCGGGGAGGGCATCGCAAGAGGTCTGAGTAAAAAAGATAAGGTAGAAAATGTAGAAGAAGAATGGGAGAATGTTAAAAAGGAAATTCTTAAATCAGCAGAAGCGAACTTAGGCGGAATAAAGAGAACTGGTAGAAAACCTTGGGTTTCAGACGATATATTGCAGCTGATTGATGAACGTAGAAAATATAAGAATGCTAGTGATGAAGAAAGTAAAAGGAACTATCGGCAATTAAGAAATGCTATAAACAGAAAGTGCAAACTGGCGAAAGAAGAGTGGATTAAAGAAATGTGTTCAGAAGTGGAAAGAGAAATGAACATTGGTAAAATAGACAGAGCATACAGGAAAGTTAAGGAAAATTTTGGGGTACATAAATTAAAATCTAATAATGTGTTAAACAAAGATGGTACACCAATATATAATACGAAAGGTAAAGTCGATAGATGGGTGGAATATATTGAAGAGTTATACGGAGGAAATGAATTAGAAAATGGTGTTATAGAGGAAGAAGAGGAAGTTGAGGAGGATGAAATGAGAGAAACAAACTGAGATCTGAATTTAAAAGAGCATTAAAGATTTAAATGGCAGAAAGGCTTCTGGAAAGGCTTCTAGAATTACTGCGCAGTGCAGGTGAGGAAGCGATTGATAGATTATACAAACTGGTGTGTAATATTTATGAAAAAGGGGAATTTCCGTCAGACTTCAAAAAAAGTGTTATAGTCATGATACCAAAGAAAGCAGGGGCAGATAAATGTGAAGAATACAGAATAATTAGTTTAACTAGTCATGCATCAAAAATCTTAACTAGAATTCTATACAGAAGAATTGAGAGGAGAGTGGAAGAAGTGTTAGGAGAAGACCAATTTGGTTTCAGGAAAAGTATAGGGACAAGGGAAGCAATTTTAGGCCTCAGATTAATAGTAGAAGGAAGATTAAAGAAAAACAAACCAACATACTTGGCGTTTATAGACCTAGAAAAGGCATTCGATAACGTAGACTGGAATAAAATGTTCAGCATTTAAAAAAAATTAGGGTTCAAATTCAGAGATAGAAGAACAATTGCTAACATTTACAGGAACCAAACAGCAACAGTAATAATTGAAGAACATAAGAAAGAAGCCGTAATAAGAAAGGGAGTCCGACAAGGATGTTCCCTATCTCCGTTACTTTTTAATATTTACATGGAACTAGCAGTTAATGATGTTAAAGAACAATTTAGATTCGGAGTAACAGTACAAGGTGAAAAGATAAAGATGCTACGATTTGCTGATGATATAGTAATTCTAGCTGAGAGTAAAAAGGATTTAGAAGAAACAATGAACGGCATAGATGAAGTCCTACGCACACAATGAAGTCCACAATGAAGTCCTACGCAAGAACTATCGCATGAAAATAAACAAGAACAAAACAAAAGTAATGAAATGTAGTAGAAATAACAAAGATGGTCCATCTTTGTTATTTCTAGTGGTCCACTGATGTGTTCACATCAGTGGTCCACTGAATGTGAAAATAGGAGGAGAACAGATTATGGTGGTAGAAGAATTTTGTTATTTGGGAAGTAGAATTACTAAAGATGGACGAAGCAGGAGCGATATAAAATGCCGAATAGCACAAGCTAAATGAGCCTTCAGTAAGAAATATAATTTGTTTACATCAAAAATTAATTTAAATGTCAGGAAAAGATTTTTGAAAGTGTATGTTTGGAGTGTCGCTTTATATGGAAAGAAGCATTTGGAAAAATATAGTTAAAAGAAGAGACAGACTTATAGGCCACATACTAAGGCATCCTGGAATAGTCGCTTTAATATTGGAAGGACAGGTAGAAGGGAAAAATTGTGTAGGCAGTTCACATTTGGAATATGTAAAACAAATTGTTAGGGATGTAAGATGTAGAGGGTATACTGAAATGAAACGACTAGCACTAGATAGGGAATCTTGTAAAGCTGCAAACCAGTCAAATGACTGAAGACAAAAAAAATACAATTTTATTAATATTTATTTAATTGTTCTTTAGTTAGTACTGAATATTAAAAATATTACAATTCAGAGAAATTAACTAATGTAAATTACTACATTAAAACTGAAATGTAACTTAGTGTTAAGTGTAATTTTATGAAGTAATTTCAGCTAAAAAAATAAATACTGTAACTCCTCCCCCTGCTATGAGTAGTTCTCTCTTATATGAAAAATGCTGTTTTTACAACCATTTACAAGATGTTTGCTTATTTTATAATACATACTACTTTATTTGAAACAGTTTAAATTTAAATTCTACAATAATTACTGAAAGCATAAAAAACTCTTTCAATGTTAATTTTATAAATCTGATGTTATTCTAACAACATTCAATTTACTTTAAAATGCAGAATTTGGGTAAAAATCTAAAAGTATTTTCTAGTAAGTTAGGATTAATGGAGTCACAAAATTAAGTATTTTTATTTCAATCCATTTTTCTGGCAGATGTGCAAGTTGACATTCTCAAAAAAGCTGTTAATAAAATCAATGATAGTTTTCCATGTTAGTAATAATTTTATTAAGAATGTAATAAAAAATTATTTAACGTAGAAATTAACAGTAAATTTTAATTATGAATTCATTTTTATTGTACATATTTTTTTTAAAAAGCGAATACTTCATTTTAACACTAATTGTGTATAATCAAAAAAGTTAAAAGGAAAGACAAAGACTACAGTACACAAAATTTATATATTCTATGCAATATGTATGATGTAGTAATGAAGTTAAAAAGTTAGCACAGAATAGGAAAGAGCAGCAAATATGATCGACAAGAAAAATGTAATATTTTAACTACAATGTTAAAATTACACCCGTTTTTTTATTTATGAAAAGTAATTTTTAGTTACAATGTGTATATCTTTCATAAATTCAGAAAGCATTTGCAATCTTCAGAGGATTATAACACTTTAAGAAAAACTGAATTTCAATAACAAAAACTTTCCAATTTCTGCCTAGTATACCCGTAACAGATAAGGAAAAACAAATTACTTGTTCCTAAAAGCATTACATCAAGTCAGAATACAAATTATTACTTATTTCATAAATTTGTATTTTTATTCACACAATTGGGCATTGCTCTATTGCAGACAGACAAATAAATACACTCAATAGTTCTAAAATGATAAAAATAATATTGGAGACCACAATGTGAAGTAATGAATATTAAAACTATTTAATAGTTGATGATACACTGTAATTTATAAATCAGTTTAACAAAATTTATTGTATTAAAATGACAAAGGTAATTCATAATTTATTCTCAAAGTTAGTTAATCAGCATATACCAAATTAGCAATTGGTTTATATATGATTTTTTAATTTTATTTCTTAATGATTTACAATCATTTTTATATAATTTATGAAAAAGTATTTTTGATGTCATGTGGATTAATTTAACTAGATCAATAAATAAAATAATTTAATTAATAAAAATACATATAGCTGATGAACTGACATATTTCACTATGGTATTAAACATTCTCAGGTGTTAAATTTAACTTTTTTTAACTCAAATGAAACTGGGCTATCATCAAGAATAAATTAGTTATAATTATATGTGTTTTATTAATCTGTAGTGTTGCCTGTTTGTTTTATTATGTAGTTCAATAAATATGTAAGTAAATGTTAGAAAATTAAAAGGTGTTATCTCAATGAATTCTTATTTCTATCTGGACTGTAGATTTCAGATCTATTTCTAGTGCATGAAATCCATAGAAAAATATTTACCAGAATTATTCCATGTATAAGAAAATCTGATATCAGTACTGATTGTTGAAGTAGAATTGTTGATATCAGTAGAATCACATACCTAATACAAAGTTATGTGTTCTTATTTTATTTTTAAATTAAATCTCATAAGAAATCAACTAAAACAATTACATAGAGAAAATAAAACAATATATGGAAAACAAGCTTTCATTTGTTTACATAATACAAATCATAAGTTTAATTCAAATTATTGTTTTACTAAGGTATTTTTTTAAAATTAAGATCAGAGTAAGAAATCATGAAAAAAATGTTTGACAGATAATATGTATAAAAACATTGTAATTCAAATATACTACTAAAATGATGTAACAAATCTTTAAGTTTATCTCCTTTGAAGAAAGGGACCTGGTAAATCTTGGTACATTTATAAGTTTTCAGTGAAAACAGATTTAAGTCATTTGGAACTAATACAAGATAGTAATTACAACATTACAGCTTAATAATGCTTCAAAGACAGTAAGATACTGTTAAAAAAATAAATATAATTTATAACAAACATTTTTGAGAATTATAATAAAAAATCACATTTCAACTTCAATTTGAAAAGGAAAATAAAACTGGATTATGGTAATAAAAGATAGAACTGCAAAATTATGAAGAAGGTTTAATTTACATTTGTAACAACAAATGTTTTGTGTTTGATCAACATAAAATTTGTATCTAACATGTTACACAACTTTTCCCACTCTAATTTGGGTGCCGAATTCAAATATGCTATTGAAATTGTGTTACCACAAAAAATTTTATATAAATAGTAAATTTGTAATTTTTTTATATAATAAACTCATTTTTATCAAATACTGGTTTAAATTAAAAATAGTTTCTGTATTTTTACTCTTAAACAACATGCATACATGCTTAATAAAGAAAAATAAATAAATATATACACTGTATCATGAGAAGTAGACACGTATAATAATGTCTCTATGATATCATACGAATGTCTGTTGCCTACTACAGAACTTAAAATCTTATTCAGTCTAGCTTCACTTGTCTAAACTGTGTGTTATGTTTCACATAGTTATTATTAGTGTTTTGCTATATTTTCACCGATTACTTTAATACAAAAGTGATTTTTTTGTTTGTACTTGCTACAACACAGCTTCTGCAAAAGTTTGTGATGTTCAAATCATCCAGACAATTTTTGTTGTCTGTGTTTACGCCTAAATCTCAAAGAAAGAATTAAAGAATTTAACAATTCTGAATTGATAAAAACAGATTATAAATTTTATTTTGATTGTGCGCTCAGGGATCAAGATGAAATCTGGGTACTTCATGTTATTTGCATGTCGTGCTCAGTAAATAACTGAATGGTTGAAGGGGAAGTGAAGAAAATCCATGCCATTTACTGTACTGATGGTTTGGCATGAACCTAAGGACCGCTTCACTAAATGCTACTTTTGTATAACAAATATATTTACATTTTCATTCAAAAATATAAAGTTCATAAAATACACAGATGTATCCTCAGCTCTAAAACCTGGTATCACACGGGGAGGAGTTACCTGTTCCTGTACCATCATCTAATCTGACACTGTTAGAAGAAAATCTGAAAATGAAGCGGATGGTGTAGAGGATGTAAAAGAATTTCTTCCTGTATCTGATGAGAAATCTCCTCATTTAATTCAATATGAACTTAATAGTTTAGTTCGCGATTTAAAGTTATCAAAGCAGCAAGCTGAACTGCTGGGGGGTCTAAAATGCAACAGTGGAATCTTTTAGCGGGAAAAGTTACTATGTTTATAACACAAAATAAAATTCTTTCAACTTATTTTAATATGAAAATTTGTGTGCTTGTACTGATGTTGATGGCCTGATGAAAGAGATTGGAATTCAGTACACTCTGGGCATCTTTTTATTGACTTTTCTAAGGTTAGCATGAAAACAGTTTTATTGCATGATGGTAACAAACAGTCATTCATTCTATTAGCTCATGCAGTTGACATGAAAGAAACATAAGAAACTATGGCATCAATATTACAAGCAATAAAATACGAACGGCATATGTGGTAAGTTTGCAGTGATGTGAAAGTTGTTGTATTACTTCTTGGTTTACAAGGTGGGTTTATGTAACATTGTTGTTTTCTTTGTCTATGGGATAGTCGTGATACAAAAAGTTATTACAAATAAAGAACTGGCCATTGTGGCTGGTGAAAAAAATGTACAGCATTTAATGCAAAACATACTGCTGCCACTTCACTCATGAAAAATTTTGTAAACGCACTAGACAATGAAGGACTAGGATTTTAACCACTTAAAAATAAGTTTTCTTAAATTGAGTGATGGTAAGCTAAAGGAGGGTATATTTATCAGACCACAAATCACGAAACTGGTTAAAGATTCAACTTTTGATGATAAACTTGGCAAATGTGAACTAGCTGCATGGAAGTCTTTCAAACATGTTGTTGATGGTTTTTTAAGCAACAGAAAAGGCAAAAACTATGTTTTTTGTTTTGTTTATAAGCAATTAGAAAACTAAGAACGTTTAGGGTGTAGGATGTTATTAAAAATTAATTTCTTACACTCCAATCTAGACTTTTTCCCCCGAAAATTTGGGCTCTTTCAGCTATCAGCAAGGAGAACATATCCATCAGGATATCCTAGAATGAGGGATGACTACTGATGTTTTTTTGTTTAAAGAAACTGATCAAACATCATACAAGTGAAAAAGTTTGTCAACATATTTTAAAAACTGTTATTTTAAAATTGTATTAATGTATTTCAATTTATTTGTTTGAATACAGAAATTTAACTCATTTAACCAAATTTTAAATGAACACACATAAAAATTTTTTTTTAAATATTGATTTCACAGTGATTATGTATTTGTTGGTAAATAAATTGTATGTATCTAAAAAAACATTTAGTAACACACAAGTTCTATAACAGTTTTGAATTCAGCATCCCAAAATTAGTTAAAATCACCATGTACAATTCCAAATACACAATTTTTCTTTTTTTTTACCTAATCATTTAACTGTAAAAAGTAAATTTGTAATCTTGTTAAAAAAAAAAAATTATTTTTGTATAGAACTCTTAATAAAGTATGATGAGAACTGATAAGGTAATTACACAATTTTACTTGACAAAACTGCAAAAAATAGCACACATATCTATGACTTTTAGTTTTCAGTAAGAATCAGCAAAAAGCTTTTGCAGTAGTTAAGAAATAATAATTTTAAGTTAACAAAGAATAGTTAAAAATATTACTTTTGGCTTGTCCTGAATGAAATAACCCATTTTTTCTTTATTTATCAATCTCACCAGTATAATAAACAATTACAATAACAAACAGTACGTCTTAATACACTGTTATAACTTACATCCACATCTGCTGATACAATTTGACAATGACAGGTTGTAAAAATTCAATAATTAATTAGACGTATGAACTCAGAAATTCTCTCAACAGGATTTGATAAGTCACAAAAAATTCAGATAACTTTTTCTACATAAGCAACGCTACTCATTTGTGATTTTATACAGACTAAAACAAGGTTTTTTAAAATTCAATTATTTTAAACCATCTAATAAGCACATGCAATGTCAATTATATGTATATAATTTGTACTGTTATAATGAAATCAATGTAAACAATCTGACAGCAGCTAGTCACTCATGTAAATGGCAATAATAAGTTTGATAATACTGTTGAAATTAATGTTTCTGTAGAAAACAATGCATTAAACATACAGCGGCCAATCAGTAGTGGAAATTATGTTAATTAAATAAATATTAATAAAAGTACATAAATCTGAGTATATACATATAAATAAATGAACAAAACGAGAATTAAAAAACCGTTATTTAAGAATCAAATAAGTGATTCACATGAATTGTTTTGTATAAAGAAAAACCTTGATAAATAGACTTCTTCAGATAAAATACATTTCAATCGTAGAACGCTAAGTTATTTTAGATGTGGAAATTCAGTTTTATATTATTGTCACACATCTTCAATCTTCAGCACTATAACTGAAAGTATCCTATGAACGGCAAGAGAATTAAAATTTACCAAAATGTAGTTTAAAAAAATGTATAAATATCTGTACGGACATTTTTTTAATAGTAAAATAATATATACATATTAAATTCAATTTTATCAGTTAGTTAAAAAAAATAAATAATAAATAAAATACAATACCCACTTTGCTGATAATACCAATAATCCATGATATTCAATTAATAAGAGTTAATTAAAACAATAATAATAAAAAAGAAAGAAAAAATTGAAAATAACACGCAACACTGAACACGGCGTATTTAAATTGTGATCTAAAAACAATTAAAAATAATCGTAGTGTTCATAGGTTGCAAGCTGATATAAAGGAAGCTGATGATTAAATGGCTTGTAGATAACACACTTAATTTTTTAACATAAGGTGTCAACTTCTGGAATGATAACTTTTAGAGTAGAAGTAGAAGGGGAAAGAAGAAATGGGAAGGGATAGAGTAAGTCAGTGGCGGGAATGAGTGTGGAATAAATGGCCAATGATAAGCATTAATACTATTACACCTGATAATCAGAATCATAAAATACAATAAAAATATTAATCGTACAAATCTTCTAATATATAAAACAAAAAAAAATTAAAATACATTTTTTCTCCATATAAGTACACACACTACAAGAAATTACTATATGAAATCATATAAAACAGCATTAATCAATGAATGGAAAACTTTTAAATTAATTTCTCTTGACTTATTTTATATTATGTCATACTAATCATTAATTTAATTAATTATTAAAATATAAATCATATTTTATAAATGAATTATTTTCCTATATCTACAATAATTACATAAATAACTTTATCATTTAACATTTTAAACACTTCTTTAACAAACAGTAATTTTATTACTGTAAAAAAAAAAAAACTTAGAACAATGAGCTAATTTAATTTGTAACTTTTTATGCCTGCTTCATGTAAAAATCATGACAGATTTGACATGATTTTTACAGCCTAATGGTTAAGGTCCCTGATGCCAACCTACTGGAAAATACCAAAACTTATTGATGTAATTTTCATATGGAAAATATTATATCTTGCTGGGCAATAATTATATTATTTAACACTAAAATAAATATATTTTATTTCTCAATCCAAAACATTTTAAAACGTTCAAACCAAAAGGTGATATAATGAACAAAACAAACTTTGCAACCAAATTCTATGTCCATGTTATTTTGTGATTAATAGATATTTCTAGCTAAATTTTATAAAGCGTTTATTTTTTGAAGCATTAAAATTCTTAAATTGGGGAATCTGAAGTAAAACTTTCAGCATTTAGATTTTTTAAATTGTCTTTAGGAAACTGAATTCACTCTGCAATAAGCCATGTGAAGACATATACTCCTCACTACACTAAATGCGATAACATACATAAGTAATGTTATTTTTAGATATGTATATGGGTGCTATGATATTCTGCATGAGGATGGACAAGAAAGCAAGATCAGTTTGGATGCTACTTCCTAAGCTACCAAAATAAAAATCCTGCAGTAAGACATTCATTTTCAACCTGGAACAACAGTTTTTTTTCAGGTAACAGGTTTGATGTTATCATTTCTTTCTTTTCTTGCTAAACTTTTAACCTCAACATATTTATCCACATCAAAATTATCTGTTTCATATATTCCTAAAACTTTCTCCACTATTTTTATCTTTGTACATCCCTCTAAACCTGATATCTTAATATATAATCCACCAACCAATTTAATAGTCTAAAAAATTCTCTCATAAATTTATTTTCTCTCAGAGACAAACATAACTTACACAATAATAGTGATGCACATGGTTACACCACATAAACTTATTACATTAAATTATTTAGGATTAAATACTGTTGCTTTTACATAAATGTTTGCATTAATATTCTGGACGCTTAGGCGGTAATTTTATTGAATGAGGATCACCCTGCTAACAACCTACTAAAGGACACATGTAATATAACTGATTTGTTGTCCAAAATATAAGTCTGTCAAATATAACTTTTATGAAAAGAATTTTTACTACAATGACAATATAGGTGAAGGATGAAAAATATTGAGCATCTATCATGATTTGAACCTAGGACCTACTACATAACAGACATCTCTAACAGATTAGTTACAAGGCCACCATTACATAACTGGTTTTGAAATAATAATATTTCATCTTAATATGTGATATAAAGATGTAGATATGAGATTTCAGTAACAGAAGTGATAATCCAAAAAAATTCTTTAAGGGTTTTTTTTTATCCATTAAGGTTAAAATAAAAATAACACTAACATAAAGTGCTCAAAGTCTTTATAAATAAAATTATCATACTACGAATTGAGAAATTATAATCCTGATTTGTTGATAAATTCTTTTAACTACAGCTGCACGGAGATACAGATCAGATAAACAAATTATAACACAAAAATGCATTTCTATAGATAAGACATAATTAAATTAGCTGAATAATTAAAACATTCTTTTCAATACACGATTAATAAATACTGATTTTATTACAGGAAATGCAAGATTTACATCTGCATATACATTACTATCAGAAATGAAATGGATTATAAACAATGAAATATAATAACCTCAATAATATCATGTTTATAAAATGCAAATTAATAATTTAATAAATTGTGATAAGTAACTGATTAATAAATGTAAATATTATTATATTTTATGTGAAAATTTACAGATTAACTACAAAGAAAAATTTTCATTTAGCATGCATTCTAAACATTGTACATTTACTGATTATTTGACAATCTTAGAAAAAGTATTCTTTTATCAATAATACCAGCATGGAAGAATAACTAGTGAATACTGATAATTTATTACTTCTAACTCACACTTAGAAATCCTATCTTTATTTATTTATATCTGTTTTAATTATTTCCATTTAAAAATTCTGACCAACTAAAAATAACAATAGTCTGCAATTTTTTCCTTTACATATTTATTTATACAACTCCAATCTCATGTTTAAAAATCATTACTTTGAATAAATTCTTGTCTACTTTTATAGTCCAATGTATTTAAGTACCTTATTTAATCTAAAAAAAAGGAAGAATTAAGTCTGAGAAATTACATTTTCAAGAATTCACTATCTCAGATAATAACAATATAAAGTTAAAAAAAACCTGAAACCAAATTAACTTATTGAAATCAATTTTTAATAAATCAAGTGTATATATATTAATGAAATAAAACACATTTTAATTTTCAATATTTCCATAATTATTTTGATATGTTTTTTTAATGTTATATTTATTTGACTGAATATACATGAAATGTTCTAAACAAAAAGAGATTCCAACATTATCATATTACTCAAAGATATTCATAAACAACGTGATACATGATCATACATGGTCATACTTCTCAATAAATTCAGTTACTACACGTGACGATAGAACATTTTTAAAATACACAAAGAAGGTAAGGATTGTTAACTTAAGTGACAAACCTTGTATAACTATGTTATTTTTTAGCATTTGTAGAAAAGAAAATTAAGTCTAGGTTTAATAAACAAACAATTCTTAATTATGATATGAAAAAATGTAATAAGTTGGAAGTCAAGACCTAAACAATGTTAATTGTTTTCATGATTAATTAGATAAAGATGTTCTACAAAAAACTAGAGTGATAATTAAAACCCAAGAGTAAAATAAAATACAACTTATAACTTCAAAGTCAATTACATAATAGAGACAAGAAATAAAGTTAAAATAAAAAATGATAATCTACTTATATAAAAAAAAAAAGAAAAAGGTAATTATATATAAAAATAATCCAATAAATAAATTAATAATTATAAAACTTAAATTCATTTTAATTTAAGCACTTTTAAAATACTTTCAAAACTACTTTTTTTTTAATACTTGTTTTCCCAGTTTTTTCTGGGGGTAGGTGTGTGGGATTTTGGGATTTGACAGGGTTTTTTATAGCTAAAGAATTTGGAACCTGGTTGAGAGAAAATTATGCTACTGCTCTACAGGATGTTGAACATACAAAGAGTAATTAAGAGTAATTTTATTAAAAAATTTGGAGATTAAATTAAAATTTAACACTTTTGCTTCATACATGAGAATAATTTATCAAAGTTTATTTATAGTTCCATTTCTACTCTATACTGCACACAATTAATATTATATTTTAACAACTATAGGGTTCTATTATTTTTCTAACATCCTTTTCATATTTGATTCTAATTAATCTATCTATTAAAGATCAGCAGTTCCAGGTGTTTACTACACTTTAAAAAAAATTTTTTTACCTCCGGGACCACTGCTAGGTATTGCTTCTGAGGATGATATGAATGATTTGTAGGTGGAAAATGCTATGCCATGATTGGGATTCGAACCTGGGTCCTCTGGATGAAAGGCAGAGACGCTACCACTCTTGCCATGGAAGCTGGCCTGTGTTTACCACAGGTACCATATAATGTAATTACATCAAGACAATAACTATCCTCTCAATCCTTATTTGAGATGTTAATAATTAGTATGTTTTAAGTTATTTATTACAGTAAAAGTAAATAAAAAAAATAAGAAAAATAATGTAATACACATTTTTATTTAATCTATATAGCATTTACTTTTACAACCACCCATGCTTTTAAAGATTAACCTATAAATGTTTTTCTTGAACTTGTAGTAGTTTTAACAATAATAATTAATTGTTAAGCTTTATAGATTAATGACTATACAAGAAATTTTACTTTTGTATAATCTCTGTTAAACAGTAGTATAAATACAATACATTTATTTAACAGGTAGTTGGGAAAATTACAAAATTAAATAAATTAATATATGGTCAAATTTTTAAAGTTTAATCAGGAGTAACGAGCAAGGCCAAAAAAAAATTAGTATGAAATAGCAAACACAACAGATAAAAGTATTAAAAAAGTTGGTACATATCAATTAACGTGGTAGTTCTGGTTGCAAAGCACCAAATTTGTATTATAATTATTTTCAGCTTAACTATATCATTCTAATCAAATGACAAAATTAAAGATTAAAATTTAATTAAATTAATAATGTATCATTACAATATTAAAGCAAGATAGTAAAGTAAAATGCTTATTTCTTACAACTCTTTTTAATTGTTAGATCTAGTCAAAAGAGTTCTAATAAACTGATAATGGTCCACAGAAATTGATCTTTTCACTAGGAACAAAAATGAACACATGGCTTACATCATGCTCTATACTACTCAACAATGCAGAAAAGAGTTGCAACAGTATTCTGTTTTGGGTAATCACTGAAAATGTACTTAAGGTGATGACTAATCAATAATTTTGATAGTTTTGCATTAAGTTAGCAATGATTTTGTCCATGATGGTTGGCAAAGAAAATTATTTAAAAATATATATTTTTGAAATAAGAAAATTAACAAATTTTTTATAACATTTCTAAAACCTTACTTCAAAACATTTTCTGCCTTCTTTACAGTCATCTTCAGTGACTTGTGCTACTCGTCTCATCCTGGTATCAGGTGATGTTATTCCTGGAGATATTTTTGTAATCAGGCAATCACCTATTTAAAATGTGATGAAAAGGTGTGTTTGATCTGAACTGTTTAAATTTATTATACTGTTGTAATATATTTTAATGCAGATCACAAGTCCACCAACACTGACAAACTTCATATTCTATACATAAACAGAAAAGGGGCACATCTTAACAACTTGAACATTATGAACTACATAAACACACAACAGTGATAAATTAACTACATGAATAGACACAATTCAACCACCCTTTTTAAACACATCCCATGTGTGAAGTCTGCTCAATTTAAGAAATCCATCAGCAGATGCCAGGATGAGAACAGCAGGCCTAACCAACCTTGTTTTGAAACAAGTTAAAAATGTTTTATCACACAATTGGTAAATTTTATAAGTTTATATTTTTTAAACAAAGTTTTAAGGCTCAAAAATATAATTTGAATAAACTTATTGTGGTAGTAATAGTATGAAATGATTAGATATTGGTAAATAGGCCCACATAAATTGGGGAATTATAAAAGCTGTGATCTAAACTAATAAAATTGTTACAAGAATTTTTCTAAACTGCAAAAGCAGTGACTTTCAGGGGTATAAAATGCTTCTTTATTAATTTTTGACTGCATTATAATTCTTCAGAACAAAGTAAAAAGGCTACATGGATATTACTTTTTTTTAAAAATCATACAACATACAAAGAGGAATATTTTCAGTAAACACCGAAGAGATTAAACTCAAAATATAATATAAATTAATAATTTGGAGATCACTTTATTAAAAGATTTAATATTAAGAATATATAATTGGGCAATATTTCATATTAGGTTTATCATTTAAACTGCAAACGATGAAGATAATTAATTTCATAAAACGTTTATAATTGTGCAGAGTGAAAAATACATACTAACCTAACCTCCAACAGCTCAAGTGCATTTGTCAGTAAACAATGCACAGCAACTAGAAATAAAGATAACAGTTTCGTTAAACTGATGGAGTTAGATCCTTAATAAGATGTTTATGTAATATTATGATAGTAATTAATTTTGAAAGTTAGATTAAAAGATACTTAGTAAATATACCTTCAGGTTGCGTAGCAGTGTTGCTGAAAATGTGCCCAGCACCAGACAATCCTACCATCATGTTACTTCACTCCAAAGTGTATTAAATACAAACAATACATTTAGCCAGCCTACATAGAATAAGAAAGAACAAACAATTAATTTCAATAACTGAAAATAAACAACAAATTATTCTTTTCAAATCACTATCACTAGACTAACGCGAACAGAACCCGAACTAGACTGCGATGTTTCAGACAGTTTTGGTGAAAATGGTTTTAGGATCAGTTGTTACAGTCAACAAAGAATATTTTAAATTTGATATAAAATAACGATACGTCGCTCTTTAAGTTCACTAATACGAATTACACTTAACAAATAAAGAATAACTTCACAAAAAAATTAAATTACAGTAAACAGATTTTCAAAACGAGATGCGAAATCTCAAATAATACTTATCTATGAAATTATGAAATCTATAAATCTATCTATGAATTTATAAAGGAATAAATTGCAATGGCTCAATAAGAAAAGGTTTTGAGCTTGGAAAATTAGTTTACACTGCACGCTGACTCTATGTACAGTAGATGTTGAATATAAATAAAATTAATTTAATAAACATTATTTTTTCTTGTATGGATCAAAATTATCATGCGAGTATTTACAAGAAATTATTTATTTCCATAGATTATTTTTGAATTAACAAAAACAATAAAATCATTAAAAATAATATCCTATTTACTGAAGTTAATACATTTTTATTTGTTCTATTGGTATGTTTGATATTGCTACAGAATCCGCGAGTTTTTAAAATGACCAACGGCATTATTTCTGAGTTCAGAATAATTTATTCTGGTTTCTTGTCAAAATTTTTAACCACAGTTAATTGTATGAAATTAATTTTTTTGATTATGCAGGGTTACTGGGCGATTCTTTCATTTTCGTATGTAAATATTAAAATTGTATCTACTTCCCCAAATCATTGTGCATAAGTTTTCTCAAAAAAGCCCATAATAATAAAGTGTTTTGAGTATATGTACTTGATATTAATTGTGGAGTCCAGATTACGTATTATGAGGGGCAAGAAATATACAAGGGTGCGTTGTCAATCTTTGAATGTTTGTAACATGCATTTTAAGATTAACCAAGTATGGGGTGGGTGGAAAGTCCCTTTATGCTAATTATGAAATGCTTACCTTCTATGGAACTAAAATGTCTGTGTGGGTTTCACCATGTTCAAAGTACAGCTGTATATGCCTCCATGTCTGTATGTGTTCATCTGCAACAGCTATCAGGAGTGACCATTTCAAATGATGACCAAACAGCATCTTGGAGCTGCTTATTGTTGATGTATCTGCATTTTCAGATCTCTTTTTACAAAACTCCAGGGTGCATTGTCAGGGCTTCTTGCTGATTAAGGCAATGGAGCCAGTAACTCTTCTGACCCATGTCCAATCCAGCAATTCGAACAAATTTCATTGAGGTGTCTGTGAATATTCAAAGCAAAATGTGATCATAAAATGTAAGCAATCACTTATTGATCATTCTCAGATAACTATCTAAGAATGATGTGTCGAACGACGAACTGTGTCGTCGAAAAAATAAGTACCAAGGAGATGTTCAGCTGTCATCCCAGTCCAAATCATAACATGATGCAGATGGTGTTCGATTTCCTCAAAAAAGCAAGGATTGTCTTTCTACCAGAAAAAAGATTTTTCTGAGAACATGATGTTCTTTTTATCATTTGTTCTCACAAAGTGTTTAAGCAATAATTGGCATGCTTAAACCCGTCAATCAAGGTTATTTCACTCAACTCACTAACTGTGGCTAGAAGAAAACATTTAACTTTCAAGTCCTTCTGCGTAAGGTCTTGCATTGTCGATCTTGGAATGCCTAACTAAGCAGAATGTTTGCATGTTGATTTCATCAGTGATCATTGAATTGATGCCTCCAAAGCACCACATATCTCAGCTTCCACTGCATGGCACATCAAGAACACTTCCATTGCAAAAACCTTCTTCTCCCACATCAGTAACGTTTGCTGTGATAGTGACAATTTTCCAAAACGCACAAAGAAGTCATTCATAATGTTCTCCAATGTTTTACCAGAGTATGGACCCACACACAAGCTTAAAAATTCTCTTCTACAGTGAATACACTTGTATCTGCCATCGTTCCACACTCAACTATGACTAAGGTCATCCCACCATGAATGAACACACCGGACAATCCCCACCTTTTCCAGTAGCAAAGAGCAATATCAAGGGTAGAGAACTGACAGCAGTAGAGTTCGATTAAGCTGGATTTATTACAGTGTAAAAGGACTTCCACTAATATAGTACTTAAGTGTTTCCTTTGTTATATTTTGACATAAGTTGACATTTTATGACCAACACATTCACATTTCATTTGTAGATCACAGAGATCCTTAGTGTACCTCATAATTACTGAAAACACAGATTTCGTCATATTTTTTTAAAATTTATAATTATTTTATATAAGAAAAGTATTCAGAAGTGATTATTGGTAAAATAGAAAGAGCATACAGGAAAGTTAAAGAGAATTTTGTGGTACATAAGTTAAAATCTAATAATGTATTAAATGAAGATGGTACACTGATTTATAATACGAAAGAAAAGGTTCATAGGTGTGTGAAATATATTGAAGAGTTATATGGAGGAAATGAGTTAGAAACTGATGTTATAGAGGAAGTTGAATAGAATGAAAAGGGAGATACAATACTGAGATTTGAATTTAATAGAGCAATAAAGGATTTGAATGGCAGAAAGACTCCTGGGATAGATGGGATACCTGCAGAATTACTGCGCACTGTTGGTGAGGAAGAGATAGATAAATTATACAAACTAGAAAAAGTAGGAAGTTCCATCAGATTTCAAAAAGTGTTATTGTCATTATACCAAAGCAAGAGCAGATAAATGTGAAGGATACACAACAATTAGCTTAACTACTCATGCACCAAAAATCTTAACTAGAATTCTGTACAGAAGAATTGAGATTAGAATCGAAGAAGTGTTAGGAGAAGACCAATTTTGTTTCAGGAAAAGTATAGGGACAAGGGAAACAATTTTAGCACTCAGATTAACAGTAGAAGGAAGATTAAAGAAAAAGAAACCAACATAGATGGCATTTATAGATTTAGAAAAGGCATTTGATAATATAGACTGGAATAAAATCTTCAGTATTTAAAAAAAAATAAGGTTCAAGTATAGAGATGGAGAACAATTGCTAATATTTACAAGAACCAAACTGCAACAGTAATAATCGAAGAACATAAGAAAGAAGCAGTAGTAAAAAAAGATTCCGTCAAGGTTGTTCTCTATCCCCATTACGTTTTAATCTTTACATAGAACTAGCAATGATGTTAAAGAACAATTTAGATCCGGAGTAACAGTACAAGGTGAAAAGATAACGATTCTACGATTTGCTGATGATATAGTAATTCTAGCTGAGAGTAAAAAGTATTTAGAAGGAACAATGAATGGCATGGATGAAGTCCTATGCAAGAACTACCGCATGAAAATAAACAAGAACAAAACAAAAGTAATGAAATGTAGTAGAAATGAAGTAGATGGAACACTGAATATAAAAATTAGATGAGAAAAGACTATGGAGGTAGAAGAATTTTGTTATTTGGGAAGTAGAATTACTAAAGATGGGCGAAGCAGGAGCAATATAAAATGCTGAATAGTACAGGTGAAACAGGCTTTCAGTCAGAAATATTGTATGCTTATATCAAAAATTAATTTAAACATCAGGAAATGAGTTTTGATAGTATATGTCTGGAGTGTAGCTTTATATGGAAGTGAAAGTTGGATGATCGGAGTACCTGAGAAGAAAAGATTAGAAGCTTTTGAAATGTGGTACTGTAGGAAAATGTTAAAAATCAGAAGAGTGGATAAAGTAACAAATAAACAGGTTTTGCGGGAAATTGATGAAGAAATAAGCAATTGGAAAATATAATTAAAAGAAGAGATAGACTTACTTAAACACAGTAATATGTTCATAAATTACATGGTTCTTTATAGGGCATACAGATATTCTTTTGTTCTGCTGTAGAGCCATATAGAACTGCTTCGGAATCTGGGTTAGGTCTACACATTCAGTCTTCCAATTTACACCATGGCTTCGTCAAATAAATTTTTGACTGAAGCTGATCTTGAGGCGATTTTAAATGATTCCGATGAGTTTATTTTCTGATAGCAACACTGACAGTGAAAATTTTGAAGATGACATTGCAGTTGTTAGTGCTGCTGATGAGGAAGATAGTGATGGTGAAGTGAATGTACAGGACAATTTCAATTGTTCATTTTTATCTGAGAGGACATGGGAAATTATTGGGGGCAACGTGAGTTATTTGTTGGTAATTCTGGACTACAAAATGCTTCTGTAAATATAAATTCATTGTGTCTGTATTCCCTTTGTTTTTTATGGAAGAATTAGTAAATGCCATTGTTGTAGAAACAAACAGATACACCGAACAATTTATGAATGCAAGAGGCAGACTTTTTACAGATGCACGTATTTTCTTGTAAAGTCTGCATGACACTAACACAGCTTGCTGAAATAAATTCATTTGAAGGTTTTGATCTTCAATTAGAAGTGTGTGTTTATTTACAACATATTGAAAAGCACGTACTGTATTTTCTTTTCTACGTGACACTAATGATAGCATAAGGCTGCAATAATTTTTTCCTATTGCAGAATTGAATAGAATAACAATATATTGTATGTAAAATTGTTCTTGTATTATATAATTAGTATTAGGAATAAAATTAGTCATTTATATGGTGATTTAAAATAGTTTCAAAAGTATAATGGCAGAAAAAAAATAATACAAACAGAATAATAGCTATTTATTGATGATATTAACCATCTATGTGCTTTTCTGTGCATAATGGTGAAAATTTTGTAAAAATCCCATTTTTTTGGCTGTATTATAGAAGTTTTAACAAAGATGTGGACTTTGTACTGAAATTATTTAAATCTCCTCCGTTTGTGGACTGTGGTCAGGGCATTTAAATCCTCTGGCACGGAAGGATTAATTGATAATATATTTTACATATATTAAAAAAGCATAATTACCATTGGTTTGAAATCTGATTAAGGTTTTCATTTTTCATATGCTAGTAAATTCGTCTATCATAATGAAAAGAAGTAAGGTAACCCAAACTGGATATAAGCCTAGCCTATTATAGCAAGCGAATAAATAAGTACAAAAACATTCTAGAGGTGATGCCAAAAGCTATATTTTTGTTTATAGCATTAATTCCAATAATATTATCTCAAATTGAGTCTTGAGTTTCATAAAGTCCTCATAAATCTAGCCTATCCAATTTGTTGAAAGTTGCCAATAAAATTATAACATAAGTGCACGCAATATAAAGATCAATATATTGTGTGGTTAAAAGTTGTTTATAGACAGTATTGGTATATATGGTCAATGGTTAAAAAGGTTTCTTATATTAGTGTATGTTTTATAAATCTAATTAAATGTTCGTACCACATAACATATAGGTGTACATTTCATTTCATTTTCAATAGGTTATAGGTCCCAGAACATCGCATAAAATAAACAAAAATATGGTGGTATAGTGTTACAACAAAGAGAATTTTCGGTTTGAGGTTAAGCTGTATTGTAACATTTAATGTGGTTTGGTTAATATGTACAACTGAATTTGTCTGCAATAGCAATGAACAGGAAAATATTATCAGGAATGAGTTTAATGATTAATATTATTAAACTGAAGTTGCAATAATTGGACTATGTGGATATTTCAAACAAAAGTAATATGGTATGGGTGCATTTGTGCAATTTGCATTTAAAAAAAGATATATAGGGACAAAATCAAATTGTATTGAGAATATCAGAAAAATTAATAATACATTTTATTTAACTGTGAAACATTACTGACATGTGGTCAAAATTGAATAGAATTTTTGAGCAACTACAAGTATTCATTTATTGCAATAGAAATTACTGAATTATAAATATGAATATATAACTCCATTGTTTAGTAAAATTGAAGAAATGATTATTCAACTTAAGCACTTTGGTGAAACAGTATTAGATCAGATGATTATAACAAAAATTTTGATGTCATTGCCTGATAACTTTAAACATTTATATCTGCAAGGGAATGAGTTTCAGCTGAAAATCAGAGCTTAATGATTTGTTGTAGAGATTGTTAACTGAAGAAGAACAGCTGGATTATAGAATTGGTGGAAAACGAGCAGTTGCTTCCACAAGTAAAACAGTAAGTAATAGGAAATATTTTAATTGCGGAAAAGATGGACGGACATCTTAAAAAAGCATTGTAGAATGAACAAAAAATTAAGTATAAGGAAGATCAAAGGACATGATATTTTTGTAAAAAATGACATTTGATTAATGAATGTAATTTTTAGATTAAAAAAATAAAATAAAATACAAATAATGTATTTATTGCAGCTGTGATATTTGAATTGTCTGCACTGGATTGTGGTGCAAGTGAGCACATGTGTCCTACATGAGAACTATTGAAAGATTATAAAAAAAAACTGAAATACATAATATGAGGGTAAATCAAATATAAAAGGGATTTTTACTCCGCATCTACGGTTGCTAGGACTGGGCCCACGCTTCTAGTATGCTTGAGTGAGTTATTAGAAGGGAGAGCCGGCCACTCCACACTCCCAACCAATTCGTCAGCAACACCCACGATGTCAGAGCAACAGGTGCACCCCTCCGCTGCACAATGCATAATTATAAAATTTCTTGCTCATGAAGGAGTTCAATTGATGGAAATTTTCTGGAGATTGACTGCACAGTTTGGGGACCAAACGTTGTCAAGGATTTCTTTGTTTGCTTGATATAAAGAGTTCAAGGAAGGATGAGAACGAATGGAAATCAGGAACATGATCACCGTTCTTGGACCAGCAATACTGACAAAAACATTAGCATGGTTCGACACATTCTTGAAGATGCTCGACGGGTGAGAGTATCTGAAATTGCAAAACAGGTTGGAATAAGTTTTGGGAGCTGTCAAGCGATCATCACAAATGACCTACAGTTCCATAAAGTGTGTGCCAGATGGGTCCCTCGCTTTTTGACTGCAGATCGGAAATTGAGACGTTTGGAAGTCTGTCAGAGGCTTACAGCAAGGTTTGCAAAAGAAGGTGATACATTTTTGGATTGGATCGTCACCTGCAATGAAACTTGGGTCTATTAATTACATTCCCCAGTTAAAACAAGCCAGTATGGTGTGGCAGAAGAAAGGGGAGATAGTCCCAGTGAAAGCCAAGACTCGATTCTCAGCTAGCAAGGTTCTTTCAACTGTTTTTTTTTGACCAGCAAGGCATCTTCTTCATTGATTTTTTGCATGAATGACGGACAATCAATGCAGCTTACTACTACGAGTTGTTGAATGTGGTAAGGGCTGCATATCATCGCAAAAGATCAGCAACCAATTTGAGAGGCCATCCTCTTCCACAACGTCAGGCCCACACTGCGGCTCTGTCTCAAAACTAGAAGAAATGTACTGGACTCAACTTGATCATTCTGCCTACAGTCGACCTATTACCCTGCAATCTTCATTTGTTTGGGGTGCTTAAAGAAGCTCTAGGAGGGCAGTAATTTGATGATGACTAGGTAATTTGTGCACAATTGGTTCCTGATGCAACCAGCTTCATTCTATGATGCTGTAATAAAAAAACCTTCCTTCTCGCTGGAAAAAATGTTTCTAAAGCAGGAAACTATGTAGAAAAATAAATTATATTTGCCTTTTATTTTTCAATAAATAAATTTTTTTAATAATAAAATCCTGTTTATATTTGTTTTACCCTTGTATGTAATAATAGAAGGTGGGTCAAAGATAAAAGTCATGGGTTTTGGAAAAAATAAATTTTACAATGGTCCTGAATAAGTTTCAACATCATTAATGTTCTGTTTGTAACCAGATTTAAAAGTAAATCTATTTTCACTCTTTGAACATGGGATAAATATGATTTTGGATCAAAACAAATGGAAATTTATGAAGAATAATAGTGTCATCGCTATCACCAAAAGTTAAGTACAATGTTTATCATGACACTCCATCTAAATCATTAATAGTTAATATTACTGCAGAACCAAATTTTAAACAAAGCTTGGAAATAAGGCATGAGTGATTAGTACAAAATCGTGAAAAATAATAACAAGAACTTACTAACGTCTAATGAACTGGTTATGTATATTGATTCTATAATGGGAAAACCACATAGGTTTTCATTTGGTCCAAGGAAAATGATAACCAATTACAAAAAAAAAAAAAACAAATGAAAGGAAAGAATTCAATGATGTAAATGAAATTCAAGAAATGATCAATAAAATTCAGTGTGAAGAGAAACTGTGAAACAAAGATGAAGAGATAAAAGAACAAGAAAGACATATTTAAAGAGAGGATCGGCATAGCAACCCAAAGGAAAACGAACAAAACATATGAGAAGAAAATCAAAATATTGGAGAAGAAAAAAGACAAAGCCAGTTTGGTTAAAAGATTATAAAACAAGCTTTGTCAATATAGAAAATGAACCAATAACCTATGCAGAAGCAACGAAACTTGATGATATGATATGGTCTGAAGCTATAAAGGCTGAATTGAAGATTTTAAACAAGTGGATGACTGATGGAGTAATTTACCAATTCAGACAGGAATATTTTTCAAAACTTCCAACACTTTCTGGAGGGCCCCCTGATGATTCAATAAAAATCTCCCAAAAAAAATCCCTCTAATTTTTTACAGAGAACCTGAATCAGGTCTCAGAACCTGGAGGGAAAATAGTCTGGCTTCATCCAAACTGAATTGATTTGATTACTAAGCATTTAAATGAAACGGAACTAATATGTGGATTGAAGTAAAATCATCAGTAAATAAAGTGATCGATACTAAGTGGGTATTTAAAAGGACTGACATTAACAGAAGTTAAATCTGCATATTAAATAAATCTACCTAAGGACCTAGATCACTGAGAAGCTGGAATAATAAATTTGATTCTGGAATGAAAAATAACGGTATTATTAGATTTAAAAATGATTATTGTTTTTAGATGAAGTGTGAAAATAATGAAAAATTTATTTGTTATTATATTTGGATGATGATTTGCTAATTTGTAGTATTAGTGAAGTAATGAACATTTCAAAATTAAAGATCCTGGCATGATTTCTAATCTCTTAGGTATAAAATGTCAAACAAGATATACTGGAAGGTATCACAGTTATTGATCAATGACAATAGTTGAAAAAGGTACTTCAAAAGTATAGTAAGATTGTAAAATGATTGATACATAAATTTATAAAAATTTTAAAAATGCAGTTTTGAATAATTTCTTTATAGCGTAATTTTTATGTAATAATATTTTGTCTCATTTGAATCATATATTCTGTAAAAGATAATAGTGTGGTTTCCACAGATAAAATTTATAAATAAGACTGTTTTAGTTAAGTATCTCAATAATCAAAATCAAATAACTATTTTCAAGATATTGAGCTATTAAATAGAAAACTTTACTGTACAAAGACTTTCTTGGGTAGGTTGTCTGTAAATAATTGCTAAGATGAATTTAATTTTTATGTTATTCCTACATTCTATACACACTTAAAGCATGACTGCTTTTTCTTTAACCTTTTCCCATCACAATGATTCGTGGTTGATTAGCGCTCCACGAAAATATGTTGGTATCTGATTGCCTCCCTTCATAGTCTTATGCTACCTTCTCATGAAAAAAATTACAGTATATTAAAGAGATTTAACAGATTCTGACAAAAAAAACCCGTTACGATTGGATATTTTTTATGCCTGTAACAAAAAAAAAAATTGAAACAGTACAAAAATGACGATAATTTAATTGCAGAATTTCTTTTGCGCATTTCTATTGCGTTTTTTATTAGCAACATTTTTTTTTTTGCTTTGTGTTTATGAAACATGGTTTGCTGATTTTAAAAATAATACTTTCAAGCAAATCGGTTGAAAATTGGGCATTATATGATGAAAAACCCGTCATAAATCACAGTAACATATGTTAGTATAAGTGAAAGTAGATTTAGAAAACTACGTTTTATAAAAATCCCCACCACTCAAAAGGCTATTCAGATTGACAAAAAACCATTTTTACTGTATACTGTTATTCATTACGAATCGATGTGCGTTACATGTTTATCGATATCATTTGTCAGAAAAGATATTTATAGACCTCAAGTAAAAGTGACGTATTTATGACCATTAATTCCTTTTTTTTTGTGTGCCGTATATCATAATTTATTATGTGTTTCAATACATCGATATGTTGCTAGTAAGATAAGCTATTTTTTTAAATAATAAATAAATCCGTAATCTTCATAGCAATTATAATACACAAGTCACACACACACAAGCACATCTCTGAGAAAAAAATGGTCATATTCTTTCTAGTCTAAATAAAACATTTTACATCGTATAAATGTCATTCAAATTGTCTAATAAAACTGATTCCTTTGTGAATATAAAAAATAACCAACTTTTTTCCCATATAAAATGATTTTGTAACAGCGTTTTAAAAGTGACGCCGCACATAACCAGTTCCAAGGCTACATGATCTGAAAAGATTAAAGGCTTTGTTTATACAAAAATGTATACCCACTATCTTTAATTTTTGCTGCTTTTCTGTTTGTATGGAATTGACAGAATTCCATACAAACAGAAAAGAAAACAATAAGAAAAACTTACTTTAACAAATCTTGATATAATAATTCATATGGCTGTAGTCTGCAGACTTGTAATTTACTAATGGGCAACCTCTTGACAAAATTTTTATCACTTATACTTGCTAAGAATGCATCTTACAAAAAAAGTAAGTTCAAAAAATGAAACCGGCTCCACTTTTCTTTTTTTTTAAATTACAAGTGTGTGTAATTAAAAAAAATCAAGTAGCAAACATTAAATAAATAAATTGCATAAAACTTTCACTGAAAGATTTATAATTAGTTACCCTAACCTCACCTTTAATGTGAGCTTTTTGTGATTTACATGCTAAATTGCATCTGTATTGTAATTGCATTTATATAGTAAATATATCAGAGGCAAGAATTAAAGCAGACAAAGGTATCCTTATCCTTCTGGTTAACAAATAAGACTGGCTCTGGAAAAACAGCCACCGCTAATTCAGGTAATCATAGTATAACATGTCAGTATTACAGTCTTCCTATGTTTTTTTGAAGTCTATGACTTGCTTTGGGGTAAAATAAAGAAATATATATTTCTTTCCTCTCTTTGCCGCCAGTGGGGAATGAAGTTGTTTTGTATAATATTTGTTTCACAACTATCCTTTTCATCAGTGAACATTATATAACATATCTAGATATAAATCCCCCCTCTTCCTCAGTTCTGTGTATGTAGGTCAGACCATGCTGAAGATGCAAAATCATGAGAAGATAGTGTTCTTGGCATGAGGCAATTACTGATCATGGTACTAATTTTAGTTTGGTGGCGGCAAACAAAAATAATGCCTAATGTGGTATAATAAAAGCTGACAAAGTTATACTTTCCAGGCACTGGTTATTTATTCTTATATAATGAAAAATAATGACACATGAAGAAAAAAATTAATATTTTTTACTTTTTTCAGTTTCCCACCTCCAAAATCACTTCTAATAAAATATTTATTTGTCTTATTTTGCTATGATAAATGGAAGAAACTGAAAAATGTACAACTAATAGTCACCTACAATTTTTTTTTTTGTGGGGTGAGGTGAATTAAGATGAAATTTTATTACCAAACCTTAAATAAACAAAAAAATGTTTTAAAAATGTCCAAAAATTGATATTTTTAAACTTCCATCGGCTCCCCTACCACCAATAATTCCCTCTAGAATTTTTTTGGGTCGTTTGCACTAGTACTATTGCCTAGGAATACAAAAAATTGGTGCAAAAAAATATACAATAAATAAAAAAGATAGATTTTTTTCCATTTTGGGGTAAGAGGAAGAATTAAGAGGTATAACATTTTTAAAAATGCTAAGAGAAGCATATACTAAGATAAAAAAAAATGGTAAGATAAGCATGTAAGCTTAATATAAGGTGAGGTTAATATTTACAAAATTTTGAGAAAAATGATTCTCCAAAGAATCTATCAACCTAACCCCCAGGAGATACTGACACAAACATTTTTCTAACAAACTGTCCCATATGCACGAGTCTATGTCAAATTTCATCAAAATTGGTTTATCCAGTCAAACGTTTTTAAGCTTTAAAAACACTAACATAGGTACATAAAAACATTACATCTCACTTTTTTTTGTTTTTTGGAGTCCCTGGGTCATATAAAACATTGAGAAATGTAAAAAATTCCACACCCCATTGTTTGACTGATTACCATATTTTCCTTTTTGTAGTCTAGCTCTAGAGCTATGATGCCAGGAAAGTAAAAGAGTAACAAATCAAAACTCTGAGGTATCCTTGGTTAGCTTTCACCAGAAGTCTGTGGTTTGTCTAGATGTTGATTAATTTTATTCCCTAATTATTTCATGCCTAAAATAAATAAAGATTGTAGCTAAAAGATAAACAAGAGAAAGGAAAAAATCACAGGAAATGACTACAGGTAGTAAACAGTTTCAAGTACATGGTGTGCAAGAAAGGTATTTTATCAAATTCATGCATATGGACTACAGAAAGTAAAGTTAAGCTAACGAAAAGTAAAATACACACTTATATTAAAAAAAGTAGATTTAAAAATCCTTTAACAGGCGTGACGGGATAACAGAGGGCAAATGCGACAGACAGCTAATCCATGCAGCGACCTAAAATTGAGAAAATAAAAAAATTAAAATAGAATAAAATTAAAATAGAGAATGGGTAGATCTCATTTTTAACGTGCAAATCTTTACAGTTTAAATCTCTAGGTTGTGGAATTATGTTATGGACTATGATGTGAGGATTTTACATGTGAGGCATATTATATTATAAATATTTTCTCTTGGTTATAGATTAGATCACGGAACTAACTGCTGACAGTAATTTTAAAAAAAATATATAAATTGTTTGAAAAAACCTACAAGTTGTTCAGACTGATACTGCATTATAATAAGTTCAATAAGGGTATAACTATCTATACTCACAAATAAAGAGAAATAGTGTCAATAGCTATCTTGAATAATCAAACAAATTAAAGGACATTATTATAAAATGGTCAAACTTCAGTTGAGAGTGATAAATGTATTGGTAAGTAAGCAGGGATAAACCGTGTATTACACTTTAACATAACTTTTTTGGTACTAGTGTTTTTTGTGGAGAACGTTTTGAAATAACTTTATTTATTATAGCAAAGCTAATAAATCACACAATTTAATTACTTTAAAATTAATTTATTATATTTAAATACAATTACTCTTAAATAAGAACATAAAATTGTAGAAGTGCAAATGACATATTTAGTTATTAGTACATAATATAAAACAAAGTACTTAATTTTTTCTAATTGCAAATTATTTTATTATAAACATTATTACTGGAATACAAAAAAAAGAAAAAAATATTAAAATATTAAATAAGCAATTAGTGATTAAATTTAGCAATTCTGCAAAATTAACATGAATAAGTTTTATTTAAGATTAAATTTGTTCCATGACTACATAGGTCGACCTCTTCCTCGACCCATCATGCCAGGTGCTCCACCTGGTGCATCACCACCTGATTTTGGATTCTTAATTGTTTCATCGACTGATAATATAAGGCAAGCTGCTTCAGTAGCAGCTGTTAAGGCATTCTTCCTTACAACGGCAGGTTCCCAAATGCAGTTCTCAAAATTATCACTAATATCTTCCTTTGTTATATCAACTCCATACCAATGATTTCCTGAAATCAGTAGAAAGGATGATTAATTACACTACATCAAAAAATATATAAGAAAGGAAAAAAATACAAAATATTAAATGTAGTTTACCAATAAGCAAGAACCCAGCCAATAAAAAAAATTTGTTATGTTCAACTGGTATTGATCTTTGCTGCTAGTCTTTACTAAAGGTCTTGGAAAAGGACATAAGCAATCAGTAGAAATTATTAAAAAATAATTTTTTTTTTAGAATAAAAATTAACAAAAATGTTGACACCTTGGTAAGAATTTGTTAAAAAAAAAAATGGATTACTAATGTTTGGATTTGCGAAACAATATACTAAGAATATGCTGCTTGATATGTTTATACATACGATTGCTCTCTTTAAAATCTAATTGGAATACCCTACTGTCAGATAGATCAGAGATTTAGTGTAAACATGACTAAAGGAATATCAAAATTAATCATTCAATTAAAATTAGAAATTTATATTTAATAGCTTTGTTATCCTTTTAAATAAAATTACATAATAAAGAAAAATTGAAAATTGTAACATAAACTGAAACTTAGCTAGAGCCCTAACTTAGTTACCATTACACATTATAATGAACAATTATAAATTATTTATTCGTTATCAAACAAACTATTTAAATATAAAAAAAGAACAAATAATAAACACATAAAAAGAACATATAAAACAAATTCTTTTACTTTGTGTATGTTTGACTCATAGAACACCCATTATTAGTCAAATTGAAACTCATAGAACACTTATTATTTATCTACTTGAACTTTGATATTCGCATATTAGAATTAACAAATCATCTTACGGAATAAAATAACTAATTTCAAATTCTCAATGTTTACATCAGTTAAATACTGTTATTTTAAAGAAAACTTAAACAGGGCTTAGCAGACACACATTTTTGTTTTGACAGAAACTGTAAGGTGTCAAATTTAAAAATTCTGATATCTATAATTGTTTTATTATTAATGCTTACAAGGTCTGCTTGAAAAATATGCAAACTAACATCATAAAACAAAAGTTACTTGTCTGGGTCCCCTTCAAAGTACTCTCCTCCCTGACGCACACACTTATCCCAACGGTGTTTCCACTTTTGGAAACAGTCCTGGAATGCTTCTTTTGTGATGTTCTTCAGTTCCTTAGTCGCATTTGCCTCAATCTCGGGAATTGTCTCAAATCTTCTTCCCTTCAAAGGTCTTTTGAGTTTGGGGAACAAGAAGACGTCACAAGGAGCGAGGTCAAGTGAGTAGGGTGGGTGGGGAAGAACAGTGATCAAGTGTTTGGCCAAAAACTCACGAGTTCTTACCGCTGAATGGGCTGGAGCTTTGCTGTGATGAAACAACCAGTCACCACTCTTCCACATATATGCCCTTTTTTGCCAGATAGCGTCCCACAGACGTTTGAGGAACTTCAATGTAGTAAGGCTGGTTCACTGAGGAGCCTTGGGGGAGGTATTCGTGGTGGATTATGCCGAGCATAAAAAAAAAACTGTCAACATCACTTTCACATTGGAACGAACTTGGCGAGCTTTTTTTGGTCTGGGAGATCGTTTCACCCACCCACTGGGTCAACTGAACCTTTATTTCGATGTCATAACTGAACACCTGACTCAGCACCTGTTATGATCCTGGACAAGAACTTTTCATCTTCTTCTGAACAAGCAATTCTTGATAAGCGTGGACGCGATGGGCTTTTGGTCGTCTGTTATCAGCCGCGGAACAAATTTGCAATGCGGTGCATCTTCAATTTTTTGGTCAAAATCTCGTAACATGATCCAACGGATATCCCACTCTTCAGCAAGCTCTCTGGTGGTCAGATGTTGATTTGTCTGAACCAGGGTGTTGATTTTGTCTACGTGTGAGTCGTCAGTTGACGTGGAAGGACGTCCAGGACACTCATTGTCTTCAATCAATTGATGACAATCTTCACGTCCACGCCACTTAAAACATGCAACCTTCATAACCACGTCGCCGTAAGCCGTCTTGAGATATCAAAAGTTTCATTCACAGATTTTCCGAGTTTTAACACAAAATTTCACAGTAACTCTTTGTTCATTTAAATCACTCATTCTAAAATCTGCCGAACGAAAAATACACTTCACAAACAACCAATAATGATATGTGCAATCAAAAAACTGCATTGAAATCCGCTGATCTGTACGAACATGGCAAAACCAAGTGGTTTTGACTGGAACAAACTGGATCCGAGCAATTCTAACAGTCTACATATTTCTTAAACAGACCTCGTATAGTAATATGGAATTGGCCAGTCAGAAATTAATTCTAGTTTTAATTTTGAATGTAATTATCATTATAACAAGTATCATTTTTAAGAGTTCTTTATTAAATAGTCGATGGATTAGTACTATTGTAATGGATCTATTGAAATATTATTGCGGAGAGGCCTTTAATAATAGTTTCTCATACATGTATCCTCTTCTGTTATGGATAAATAAGTTACCACCGTATTTTGATATTGGTGGTAGCCGATTGCAAATCAATTACGGCGAATTCATAAATGCCAAATTATTTGGTATTTGTAATCAATTTATTGGAATAAATTTAAATGATATGAATATCACCTTTATTTTTCACAAAATAAACATAACCTCATGCCGAGTAAGATAGCTTGTCAGAACTTTACAGACGAAACAAAATTATCACCATAAAAAAAATGTTGCCTTTTGCAACATATTTCAAAAATGTCAAACTTATACACATAAGATAAAAGAAGAATAAAACATAAATTGTTAATAATAACTTAAGATAAGTTAAACTCTTGTATTTTTAAGTAGACTAATTTATGTGCGACTCTAGGGGCACTAGTTGCCACTAGAATAGTTACATAATTTGCTTTTTGAACTATTTTTTTTTTGAACTTAAGCAAGGCATAGAGCAACATTCTGAAGGCAGTTAATGTATTTATGTCCATGGACTCTCGAAAAATGAAGGAAGAGGTGGTATTCTGCAGAACTAAAAACACCATGCGGTCTCCTGGACCTACTGCCAGCATGTTGGATGTCTCCCAAGATGAAGACGATGATGAAGCAGTGAATGGGAGGGAAAACAGTAACGAGACTGAAAATGTTGGATGTCCGGAACTGGTTACATTAATAAACGAGGTGGTTGGACTGGAGGAGTTGTGCAAGGCCACTCCCACCACAAAAAAGGCCATCACAGAGGCGGCAAAGCTCAAAGCTCTACAGGTAAAGGATGTTGCGGAGGTCATTGAGGACCTCACCACACATGTAGAGAGAAATCTGATAAGTATACTCAAACAATCAGGGCCAATCTGGAGGCTATACAGGAGGTGTTGAACACAGGAGAGGTGGCAGCACTAAAGGAGGTGGTAGATATATGCTGGCCGATCCAGGTCTACAAGTGGGTCACGAAGAAGGCTGGTTAGCCCAAGGAGGACGACACCTGGGCAGTAGTGTTATACCCTTGATGTGCTGGGCCATAAGCGGAGCCCATTCACGAGGCACGTGTGTCAAACTGTGCCAGGAATAAAGAAAAGGCTGAATGGGAGTGCACTCCCCGTGAGTACGGCTTTTAGAGAAATGTTTGTGATAATGGTCTTGGGTGATGGAAAGGACTTGAAGGATGCAGGTGAAAAGTATGTGGTAACTGTAAAGGGAGAAAGGGTAGAATCAATGGATCACATTCTGAGGGCCATGGATAGGATTACAAAGAATGGAGTAAAAGACTTGGCGGTAGCCATGACGAGGAAGAAGCTGGAAGACCTCTCAAAAAAACATTAGAGTTCTGGACAAGGCACCAGAGTCTAAAGGTAACGCTGTTTCTCTCCAGAGAGGATGGTGGACCCAAAGTGAACAACCAAAGATGGCGACAGTGATTGTAAGACGCCAGGGAGTCACTTATGCAGACCTCCTCCGACAGGTCAAGGTGTCAGTGGGAGAGGAAATGGTACAGAGCATCCTCTCTGTCAGGAAGGGCCAAGGAGAATGTAGAATTCTGTCTCAGAAAGAGGGCAGGAAACCCAGAGAGTTCGAAAGAAATGGTCATAGCCTGAACGCCGGAAGTGACAGTGATGGAAAAGGGCCATCATCAAAAATGGTTGTGGTACTTGTACGGGACCTGGATTCAAAGGCCACCAAGGAAGATGTTCAGGTGGCCGTAGTGAAAGCATTAGTATGGGTGTTGATGACCGGGCGATGTCGATTTGGTCGGCGTATGGCAATACCCAAAATGCAACCGTGGTATTGCCAGCCAGGGAGGTAGCTAAACTGACCTCGTCAACGAGACTTCTAGTCAGCTGACAATATTGCCGAATAGACCACCGGCGGCCGGATATGTCATGCTTTTGCTGCTGGGAGTGTGGGCATTCTGCAGCGCAGTGTAATGGGCTGGATCGCAGTGGGAACTGCTTCAACTGTGGCGGCCTACGGCACAAGTGGGCAGAGTGCAAGGAGCAGGCCAAATGCATGGCATGTGGAGAGACGGGACACCGGATTGGCGGTCGGGACTGTAAGCATGTCAGGACATGAACTGTTTGCCAATGCTAACAAGAGCTTAATCGCTCACCACTTGGTAAGGGTGGCGTCTTTGGTCGGCGGTATTGATCTGTTCCTTTTCTCAGAGCCAAACATGAGAGTGGTGGCTGCGGATCCATGGATCGTTGGTAGAAATAGAGACGCAGCCATCAGAGATGTATCGGGCAAGTACACGATTATAGCCATTGAAAGGGGTGACGGCTTCGTGGTTGTGGAGGTAACAGAGCACTTTGTGAAATCAAGCTGTTTTGCTCTGTAGTGTCTTAATAAAACACTAGGCTTTTCGTCAAATATTTTATTATGTATACATATTTTCTCATATAAAGTGTATTTCATTTCTTGGGGCTTCCTCAAAAAATCAGAATGCATTTTTAAAGACACAAAAATGGACTGTCAGATCATAATCTGGTGGCCCAGAACTGTTCTGTATAACTTAACATAATACTTCGGCTTACAAGAAAGCATCTTACTATGGTTCTGTTGCCACTTTTAATATATTGTCTAACTATTTGAAAAATCTTCCCTCCAATTTATTAAAAGATTTTCTTTAAAGGACACAATATTCAGGGAAAAATCAATAGAGTAAATATTACTCTGCAGATGTTTAGATAAATTAAAAAATTTTTTTTCAGTTTTTAGATAATACTAAGAAAAAAAGATTTATCTGCATCCCTTACAACATATACATAAATATGTGCTTGAAATAATTTTCAATAGCGGCTTCTGAACTGTAAATTATTTTGTAATAATTTTTTATATTTAATTATTTATTTTAAATAATTAATATGGAGAATAACATATCTATTTTTTATCTTAAAATTTATCTTACATTGATGTGATTTATAAAATATATTGTAACAAGAGCGGTATAGGGGGCCTGAGTAATGGATTCCTATCAATTATTATGAAAGTAGTAAAAAATATAATTGGAGGAATCCAGAAAGGTACAAAAAGGAGAACACTTTTTGTAAAGAATAGGTCCATTTAACAATCGTGTTTTGTTAGACTGCTTGCTGACGTACAATGAACAAATTTTCTATAATGAGAAAAGCTACCGAACCTGGTTATGGAATACATGAGAATGAACAGGGTCATTCACCATTCTCACACTTCTAGTTGGGTCCAGTTCGGCAGGTAAAGACGCTAGCAGTATAAATAGTCCAGTAAGACTAGCTAAAAATCAGTTCTATTAGAACCAGCCAGTGAGACATTACTACATTAGTCCCACAAGGTCAGTTCTGCGGGGAGAGGCTGCGAGTTGTATGGGTTCAGCAGAGTTCTGCGAACCAGTCCAGTGAGACATTACGACGATGGTCTAGTGAGGAGAGTCACAGGTGTGAGTGTGCAAGACATCAGTTCAGCATCTTGAATCCAGTTTGATATGAGTAAGATGATGCCACGAGTAATTCCAGTAAACAAGAAATATTATCGGTGAGTTACAGTAAAACTAAGTGTATAAGTGAAATTCATTGTCTCCATTGTCACTGTGGTTGGTACTCTACGTCCGACTCGAGATGACAAGCACGATCGCTTCGACTGTGTGCAGGAGGGCCACAGCTAGGAGTGAGACCGCCGAAGAGACAACATGAAGTGTGGGTTTCATTTATTATGTATTTTCCTTGTATTGTATGATTGTGGTATTATTTTATTTTATTGATTGTGTTTCCGTTCTTGCTAACGGCTACGAGGGCACTCACAGGAAACGTGCCCACGGATTGTGGAAGGAGGTATGAGTTCAGACACCAACGTGATGGGCTGCAACTGAAGGGAGGGTTCTTCGCTATTGTCCTGATTGTGTTTTATTTTATCTTATCTTATTTCATTTTATAGAGTTGTTTTGTGTTATGCTGCTGGTTGAGGAGTGCAATCGCAGCCAACGTGATAGTGGTGGCTGACTGCGACGAGAGCTGCCGCAGCAGCAGGAAGTTACTGTGTTTACCGAATTTTATTTTATTGTAGTGTGTATTTCATTTCTTTTGTTTATGTTTTTGTGTTTCTATTGCTGGCAGGATGGCAAACACGATCACTGCGACCGTGAGTAGGAAGGCCACGACCAGCGGTGACGAAGCCGAAGAATGAGATGGATGGTAAGAGTAGACTTTTATTCATTATGTATTCTGTATGGGTGTGTTACTAGGCTTAACTGCGTTTTCCTGATGGCGGTTAAGTGGTGGTGTGAGTGAGTGTGTTTTATTACTTGTGTTGTGTCCTGTGGATGGGTGTGAAGAAAACAGAGGGCGAATCGTGGTCGCCGTGCAGGATCAGGAAGGCAGCCTGGATGCAGAGGACGCTTTGGCTCCTTGATATGCAAGAATGAAGGTCAGTTGGGATGCCCCGATGATGCATTTGGGACCCTCAGGTGTGAGAGGGGGGACGCGGCGGTTTGCCAGCTTCGCGCAAGGCGTAGCCGGCAACCAAGTGTAGGGACGGGAAGGGTAGCCTCTCAGTGGAGGGATGTAGTGGTTGTCCAGAAGGGAGGGCTACTGCATCTTGATGAAACTGAGAGGACCCCGATGGGATGCCACAGAAAAGGCAAGACAGGGGGCAGTCGACTGCCACGACACTCCGACATTCCTGTCCATAGCCTAACGGCGGAGGCCGGGGATGTTTAACAAGATTGAAAAAAAATAAAAGTGTATAAGTGAAAGAAATTTCAATCATAAACTGTTAGGGAAGACAACAACGGTATTTGCAAGTGAACTTTATACGATTGTTTGTTAATATAAGACTAGTGTTTAAAAAGGGTTAAAACTAGTAGTTTCTTTTTTTAATGGATCTGAATTCTAGTTTTCTAATTATCTACCTGGAATAAATTTTGAATGATTATTTATTTTGAACTCTGTCTTGTGTGTAATCTGTATTATTTACTATTGACATTTATTGCTATTTGATGTGTAATATTTTTATAGTTACCTTTGTTGATTATGTTATGTATTATGTCATGTACTATATTATGTATTAATTGTTTGAAATGTTATTATTGACATGTAATATTATTATAGTTTACTACCATTATTAGTATTATTATCCTGATTATTATTGTGGTTGTAATTACTATATTAATATTTTTGTTCACTTACTATTATAATTATTATTAATTTGTCTGGTTATAATTATGGACATTTTAAACCAATAAACTGTAATTATATAAATATTTTAAATTGTCAGTCTCTCAATATCTTGATTAAGCTGTGAACACACGACAATATTTTTATGTTTCGATCAGAATAAAAATTTACTTATTGAAATGATAAACTTTACTTACCTTGAGCATGTTTTTGACGTAACTTATTCAGTATATTTGTAGCATCAAATCCAGCATTATCACAAAGCTGACGCGGAATGATTTCAAGAGCTTTGGCAACAGCACTAATTAAGAGTTGTTCACGACCAGCAATTGTTCTTGAGTAATCCCTTAATGCTTTACTGAGAGCCATCTCAATGGCTCCTCCACCTGAAAAAATAGAAGGATAAGATCTAGCTCATGCAGCTACATACTATGAATTTATAAGAATTAAAATAGTCTTTATTTCTCTTTTACTCTATCTTTACAGCAACAGACTCTTAGAAGACTTTTCACCAACACTATATAGAATTAATTTTGATGTCATAAAAAGTTAACTATATTATTGGCTAAAAAAAAGACAAAGTGAAAATAAATATGTATAAATAAATAAACATGAAAATAAATAATAATATAAATTATCATTCACAATCAAATTTTTTATACACTAATTTTAAAATAAATTAAGAAAATTAATACATTCTGTAGCCTGAGCACAAAAACAGTAGTACATGGAATAAAGTGCATTTAGGGTGATTACTACACATTAGATATTTGCATACTACCAGCAAACTTATCTTTACTGAATATGAAATTATCTCTGTAACATGAGAATATTGTAGTAATTTCTTTATTTATTGATAAAGCAACATATTTATTACAAAACACTGTTGTTGAAGGTACTTTTTTCTTTGCTTCTGGAAGATTTTCAGCAACATTACAATTAAATTATTGTCAAGTTTCCAAGAAGCCTGTTGATACTGGAACTGTAGCTGCAGTATGTGTATTCTAGTCATAGTATGGGTGTGTGGGTTTATGCCTAAACTCAACCTTACAGCACAATAGGGATGTTAAGTAAATGGCTATAACAAGCAGGTAAAATGATGAAAACCAATGATGATTAATGATACAGGTATAATGAGGAAGAAAATAGTGTTTTAAAGTGATATTGTTGGTTCTTAGAACCTTTGAATTTAAAAAAATTATTTAATTAAAAATCTGGGCAAACAAATGAAATGAAACCTGAGAAATAAAATTGAGTATTGCTACTACTGGGCATTTTATATAATAAAATAGGATGTTTAGCTGAATTCAAAGAGATAATAAATTTTCCTTTATTATTATTAGTATTGTTATGCCCACAGAGGAGCATGTTAATCAGTTCATTATTTCAAAATCCTTGAAAAAGGAGTTTGAGAATGAGCAAACAGCTTCTTCTTTTGCTCCCAATATTTTTTCATAGCTTTTCATCCGTAGAGACTGCTCTAATTTCTTCTGCGTAATTATGTTGTACAGTTCTATTTTGTAGGAAGAACTGTCTTCTACTCCCAGAATCATTTCTTCCATGATGCTGAGTTCTTCTAGATCTTCTTCAATCTCCTAACTAATTCTAACTGTTCTTCACTTTGCAATTCTTGATTTTATTCAAGATTTGTTTCATAAGTCTGGTCTACGCCATTCGTAATAAGTGTCCATAATATGTCAAGTCTTTATTTTCTCATGGTATCAATGACTGATTCTGACATGGTGTATAGAATCAATCAATTATGTAGAGACTTTCCCAAAAACAGTATGGCTTGTTTGGTTTTATTTCATCAATAATATTTTTTCCTGTTTTCAATTAATAATTTCTTACACAATTTAACTTCTACTGAAACTTTGAATGCTATCTAAAACCACTTCATCGTAAGGAATAAAATTATCCAGCTCCTAAGGGAAAAAATAGAGAAATCATAATTTTAGATATGACAAGTTGGCTCTGTCAGTACCGTATTTGCTTTTTTTTTAGTGTGGGGGCAGAAGCACTGTTAATAGCCAGTTTCTGTAATGCAATACTCACAAGCTTGAGTTTTATTAAGGGCAAACCACCAAACCTGATGAGGATAATGGGTTCCAGAATGGGAGCCATAGAGATGGTGGGGCCAAGTTGGCATGACCAAAAGAATATTTTTGCTTAAGGGAATTGGCTGGATATGTTTTACTGAGCTGTAATTTAAAAAAATATATTTAGGGACATAAAAATAATACTGTTTCTTGGTATTGTTACACTTCTACAATAAATAATATGGAATCAGTTTACCAAATAGGTAAATTTTGTATATATCCTGTGATAATACAGAATTAATAAAGGTTACATCACTTAAAATTCATGCTGCTAACACTAAATCTTTTGTCAAAAAGTTTTAATAATACTTTGTAATATCTGATATAGTATTTGAAATATCTCAGGAAATAACACCTGGAAAAATGAAGTGTGTAACAAAGTAAAACACCACGGCCAACACCACATTCAATGATCTGGATCATCTTAAGTTAGGAAAGTGCTGAATTAGTTTACTACAAGCTGCTGTTATTTTTTAATTGCTACCTATTACACCAGTCAATGGACTGGTGTAAAAATGCTTATGATATCAGTATGCTGCAAGTACAGAATTCCCTCACTACGCAGAGACTGATTAACCCTTTGCTTCATTTTATGGCTGTAGGTGGAAGACATTTACAAAAAAAAAAGTTTATGCAAAAACTATTTAAAGTAACTAAAAACATGTATTCATAGATAAAAACAACATATTCATTGTGTTATTAATGATTTCTGCCACCAATCTGGTTAAAGAACACTGCTGTTTAATTATCTCATGAGAAAAAGTTTATGTGAAAACGGCACAAGTCTCACTGAATGCGCACTAGAATTTGTAAACTATAGGTGATGATTCTGGTTATGTTTTACAAGACACTGAATAATAAAAGTAACAGTAGTAATGTTGATGGTAATATAAAAACAGCAATTTTGAATAAGTAGTACACCTAGGCAGGGAAGTGTATAATATGGTTTTATTATAATAACAATATATACATTTTTATTCATTTCCTTCTGAATTTTTGTCTTGAAAATTTTGTTTGAATTCAAATGAAGCAAGCCAAAAATTAAGTTTTGGAAGGAGCAGTTTGGAAACAAATTACTTAAAAATGAGTGAAAAACACAAAAAACTGCATGCATCTTGCTACATACACATGGTCATTGAAGTCATCTGATAATTGAAGTAAAATGGTTCGCAGTCAAGTAATATCAGGAATTTCCTTCCCAAATTATTAAAAGAACATCTCATGCCATCTCTTGGAATTTATATGTAACTACATGGAGATAAATAGCTGGTCACATTCAGAGACTCATATATGAGTTTCTGCTCATGAAGGGTTAATGATAACAAATGAACTGATGTAGTAGATAAGAATCAGAACTTTTTATCCAACTACCTGACAATATTTACTTAAGATTTAAAAAAAAAGGTAAAAGTAAAAACCATTTTTACCTAATTTCAATTAAGGTAAATACCTGCAACTACTGCATCATTCTTGATTGTCCTACGAACAATCATGATAGCATCATGTAATGAACGTTCAGTTTCTTCAAGAAACTGCTCTGCTCCACCACGTAATATCAAAGTGCATGTTTTAGCATTGGTACAACCTTTAAATAAATTAAACCTAAAAAGAAACAAAAAAAATTAATTTTTGATAATTTCTTCAACAGTTAACACAGATTTAATCTATTTCATTAATTAAACATAATTCATGATTCATTTTTTTTGCAATAGTTTTACCCAACAGATATAACAGCCAGTTAAGCTAAGCTCAGCTAAGCTTTAACAACCCTGGATAATTCCAAAGACAGCCTTGCCAATTCACCAGACATAAGCGCTCCACTCATGTGCTACTACTCACTTCACTCACATACTACCTTCCAAGAGACACATATGGAGCCAATGTAGTAGCCGATTCAATTCCTATAATTCTTAATATGGGAAGAAGGAATCATCAAGCATACGGAAAGAAGGGATAAAGATAATCAACTCACATTGTGAACTTACTTGGATATAAGGAGGTATTTCAATTCTTGTAATTTAACACAAAAATAAAAATAAAGTTGATTTTAGAATTGTTAAAAACAGTGTTAGATTATAACTGAAAAATAATATTAAATAAACATTGTTATCTAAACCAAAACCAATTTTTATTAAAATCTGTGTTATTCAATCAATGTTTCTTGGGTTTATCTTTTTATATGTACCTACAAGGTTTGTCCCAAAAGTAAGTGAACTGATTTTTCTATAGACAAATAGGTAATCTAAAAACATCCCTGATGTATAACAGCGAGCAGGTTGCATGCACCTTGGCTGCAGTGCAAACTTGTTTCAACTGGATTGGTTGAGTCAGTCGTGGGCTACTGCTGTTCGTATATTGTTGTTTAAAACCCTTGTTACATTAGTGATGAAGGAAAATATTGAACCTTATGCTATCAAATTTTGTGTGAAAATATATCTAATAAATCAGTCAATATATTTACACATCTATACATTCATGTATGACACATCACCAATTTACTGAAGAAAAGAGATTTTATAATTAAATGAAAGACATTTTAAAATTCATTATATACCTTAGAAAACACTTAAAAAGAAGTAAATAATGATACAGATTTTGTGTGAAAATAGGCACAAAATTACCACACTGCATACTTTTTGCAATCCACTTTAAAAATTTTACCAATTTCTCAACTGTTTATCAACCAAGTAAAACAACTGAGATGTCATTTTATTTACAATAAAAGCCCCAACATTTTATGTATAAAACATAATTTGATAAAATTAATATTAAGAGAGCTATTAATTCATTCTGGTGATGAATCTTAGGATATGAAAGTACTATTAATAACAAGATAAAACCATTTTATGTGCTTGTTAGAAATCTGATCAGTCCAAAATATTCAGCCAGAAACATTATGGTTGGATGCTATCATAAAATAAAAAGGGAAGACTAAAAAGCAGTTACTGAATATTAATGCACGTATAAATAAATAGTACAGATGATGGCTTGAACATATATCCTTCAATATTTCATGTTATTTATTTGTAATTGCTGTACATTTTAAAATTATTAATAGAATATGATATAACAGACCATAGCACTAATTCAAACAGTATTTTGAAGATGAAATTATTGTAAATTATATAAACATGAGAGATCTTTTTGCATATTATTTATATGAGAATAATGTATAGGTAGAGGGCTTAATAATAATGATGATGATGATGAGCAAGTGAATAACTTAACCATAAAATAGATAAGAAATCCATTATTTAAGTTGCTGTTATGACATTTAGAGATAATAAACCTCTGGGAACCTTATTTCCATTGGTTAGATTGTTTTCTCGTCTTCCTGTAAGTGCCCATGTTTCTAGTTAGTAAGCTTTTAACTGGGTAAAACAGAAGGCTTAATTGTTGTGTTACCCTAATACATGAACACTAATTTCCTCAGAGTAAATTCTACGGGAATCATAATATATAACTACTTCTTTAAATAAATAAAAATACATACCTTTCACTACCAATTTGACGTTCTTCAAAATATTCACAACTTCCAAGTACACTGTCATTTAAATCATATGCTGTAGTCATTACAGCTCCACCACAAGCTTTCATTGTCCTCTTTAAATCTTCTTCAGGTACACGACCAGCACAGAACATATCACTAATAAAAAAAAAATTATTACATAATATTAATAATCCATATAAAATTATACTAATGTACATAATCATGACTTTTACATTTAGATTTACCTTAAAAATGAAAAAAAAACCTGTTACGATTGCATGACAACACTATCACAACAAAACATCATTTTCACTTAAATTTAATATAAAACTAAGCAAATACAACTGATAAATAATTTTTTTATTTAATTACTTGATAAGCAAGACTGTATAGAGTTATTAAATAACTTAACATAACTTGATTGTAAGTAATGTTACTAAAGAAGTAAGAAAATACAGGGAACATAACAATCTACAGTTCAAAGCCTGGTGCTTCACTGTTATGAAATAAGGATACTGAAAGCTATTCAACTATTTTTATTTTTATTTTTAAATTAACACCCACTCAAATGTAGATGCTATTATAATTATTATAAAATAATTTAAATTACTATTTTACACTGTTCTTTGATATACTATTATATTTTGAAGATATCACTGTAAATACATCTGGTTCTTGATGTTTTTAAGGCTCTTTTGCAAGTGGAATATTTCCTCATATGTCTCCATAAATTTTTTCCTTTGTTTATTGTACTTGATTTAGTATCATCAATATTTAAAACAAAATTATTAAAAAGTGTTACTGATTAATTTTAAAATTAAAAAATTTACAAACTTACTTATTGGTTTCAATTTTGATAAGAATATACTGTTCTCATCATTTAGTTAGTTTGTTTAAACGTTTTTACAGCGTCTTAAGTGTTTTTTTGTATTATCTTTGTAAACATAATGTTTTCAGTATGCACTAAACCCTTTCAACTATATTCAACTCAAATGATAGCTTTTAAATCTTAACATAGATAACAAGTCTTAAAACTGAACAACCCTTTAAAACTGGAAAAGTGTCACTATTTTAAATTTGTTCAATACATTTTATTAAAAAAACATAACTATTGTTTTAAAAAAATATATAAAACAATCATGTTTCATTAACAGTACCAAACTTGCTTTAATTGGAATTCTGACAGAGCTATCCAGTAAAAATATAAAGTAATGCTAACCATAATTGTGGATTTAACTAGTAAATTTTTACTTAAATCTTTCAACCAACTTTTTGCAATTACAGAACTTTATTCCATTATAATAATCACTAAAGCTTTGTTTGCTTCTGGCTTAAATAAAAATAATCTTTCAATGAGCATGAAGGCCTTCCTTCCTCCCTTCCCACTACAGACTACCTCATCCTCCTCATTTAAAATACATGAGTAGTCTGGGATCATAAGTGCTGTATTAATAATAATAAAGCCTCATGGGTAATTCTCTGGAGTCTGGTGACCCCATGGTTTCCTGAGCCAAACCAGAGTAGCAGCCCATGCACTATGTGAGTTCTTGTTCCTATTACAAGAAAGATGGTCTTGGGTCTACCAGTTGAAGAATCTGCAACTGGTGCTCAAATACTGTAGACTCTGCAACTGGGAGCAGTTGCACTCCACCTCAGATGTATGATGAGCAGTAACTTGGGCCGTCTACTGTGGGCGATATTGTATCTGATATTCAACTGCCTGTTCCCATAGTCTGTAGTAGAAAGCAATTTAAATTGACAAAGAAAAGAATGCCTACTTTACTGTTGTTACTTATAAAATTACCTAATTATGATGTAATTATTATTATGAGATAAGATCCCATATAGTATTGAACTGCTTTCCTGAACTTAAGAGTTAAAACTATCCAGAACACACTGGATCAGTGCAGATCTCTTTATTTCACAGAATACATACATACATGGCAGCAGCAATTAGGATGAAAGTGGCATGGGAACTCTGGTTGATTTCCAGTCCATCTTTGGATGAGAGTATTGCAGAGGAAGTAGTCACAACCATCAACCCAGTTGCTGATCTATAGCGCATTTGAAGCTTAGATATGGTGGAATGGATCCAGCAAAAAGGCCTTTTAATACTGTAGCTGGAGTGAACAGAGATAAAGAATATCATAGAGGATATGAATCGACTGCTATCCACTAGAGTAGAGCAAGTGAGCACAATTCAAGACCTTCAAGATTTGGTGTATATTGGTGTCCTTGGAGTGATAAGTGATGAATGGGCTAGCAGGTTGATGTGACTCCCGGGTGGAGTATTCCAAAACCTCGAGGTTGGGAGTTTCAGCCACATAGGACTGACAGGCTGAGGAGAGAAATTTGCTATCTCCACATTTCTGAGGTCAACCAAACCCAGCAGGAGGGTCCGATCCATGATAGGGCCCATAATACGACACATAATAACTCTGGAAACAATTCAGCTACTGAGATCCTCGATCACCTTAAGCAACAACTGGTGATATTATTGAATTGGATACGATGGTGTAAATCAAGTAAATTGCAGTACGAACAAAATCATCTTTTCAGAACCCATCAGTATGCATTTTATAAATAGCTCAAAACAACCAATCAGCTGAAAGCTCAGGATCATGCAATGCAGAGTAAAAAAGAAATACTGGAATTTCGGACTTCGATGTGCTCAACACCTTCACATCAGGCAGAACAGATTGGAAAGAACGTTGATAAATGGAAGGTTGACAGGACACAGCAATGGTGAATTATGCTACGATTTATGCTGATGTGTACTGTGTAATTGTGACAACTCATAATTGGAGAGAACCTGAGGTTGGAGGGTAAATTATTGGTACTTTACTGAAATATACCAGTGACTTTGAGTTTAACTTGGAAATTCTTAAGGATGTAGATCAAATGTCAAAATTTTTCATCAAGGGAGTAACACACCTCAATATAAGATGGCTCCACTGGCAGAGAACCCTGATAAATACTGTCATATCACCTGTCTCCCTATGATATATAACCTACTAATGTCCATCATATGCCAAAATCAGTGAATATCTTGAAAGGCATCAAATTATAGTGGAGGAGCAAAATGGCTGTTGCAAGAAGCATTTGTTGGTGGAAGGGGTACTCACTGATACCTAAGAGAAGTCAAAATAATCTGTATACAGTATATATAGATTACAAGGAGACTTTCAACTTGACTGTGTACAGCACTCCTGGCTTGACAAGGTGATGGCTCTGTATAAGATCGATCCAGTGATTGTAGATTTTCTGCAATGCACCATGAATGGGTGTTTTACCACCTTTGGTTGAGGATCTCCTTCATTTCATCTTCAGAGCCTGCAAACAGGGTTGCATCAACAGCAAACCTTAAGTAGGTTGTATGCCAGCGTCCTATTTGATTACTGCCATGCCAGGTTTCAGGCTCTTCTACATTATATATTCCCTGTAAATGTTGAATAAGTTTGGAGATAGAATACATCCCTGTCATACTCCTTCTGAAAGGTAAAAGGGCTCTGTTGTTATTTTTCAGTCTAACCACCGCGCTTTTCTTAATATAAGTTCTGAATGAGGGTAACAAGATGATCAGGAATGCCCATCTCCTTCAATACTTGCTGCAGGTCTTTCCACCTGACTGAATCAAAGATGTTTGTGTTATCTAGAAAGCATATTACAAGAGTAGTAAACTCTCTTGCTTTTTCTCTATCAGCTGACTAATATTTAGAATTTGCACACGCTTATTCTTTTCTTTGATGAATCCAGGATGTTCTGCACGAATTTCTCTGTCCAGGTAGTATCATAGACTTTATGGGGTATACATAACAAAACTTTAATCGCATGTGAAATCAGAGAAAAAGTTCTATAATTTTCACAGTGCTGCAAGCAGCTTTTTTTTATGTAGGAGTATGAACACCAGAGTTGCTCACTCATCACTCATCGCTATTTGGTGGTTAATCATAAAATTAAAGATCTGGTGCATAGTTATAACACCAATAAATAGTATTTCTATTCTCTATAGTACTAAATTCGTTTATCTTCTGATAAATTATGGCTTTACGAAAATTTATTTCTGATTTTCTTCATAGTATATTTCATCCTACATTTATGGGGGTAGACAAGAAGCTCCTTTATGCTACTTATGAAATTATTAGGAAAGCTTACCTTCTATGGATCTAAAATGTCTATGTGGGTTCCACCCAGTTGTTGGCCCATTTGTTCATACACCCATGGTCCAGTTGTTCATACACAACAGCATATCAGGGGTGATCATTTCAAATGCTGACCAAATAGCGTCTTGGAGCTGCTCATTGTTGATATATGCATAATTTTTGAATCTCTTCTTTTACAAAACTCCAGAGTGCATTGTCAGTGTGGTAAGGTCAGGGCTTCTTGCTGCCCAAGGCAATGGAGGGGACTCTTCTGACCCACATCTGATACAGCATTTCGGAAAAATTTCATTGAGACATCTGTGAGCATTAGAAGCAAAATGGGCTGGACCAGCATCTTGCTGAAATGTAATGATGTCAGTGCCCCTTCTGCTATTAATTCTGAAAGCAACCACTTGCCAATCATTATCAGATAACTGTGTTGATTAACTGCACCATTGTAAAAATAAGGTCCAAAGAGAAGTTCAGCTGTCATCCCAGCCCAATCATAAAACATGAGGCAAATGGTGTTTGATTTCCTAAAAAAAAGTGAGAATTGTCTTTTGCCCAGAAAAAAACATTTTTGGTTAGAGCTTCAATAAATTGGACATGTTCTCAGACAACTGAGAACATTATGTTCATTATAACGTTTGCACTCAGAAAGCGTTCAAGCAATAACTAACATGCATAAACTTGACACTCAAGGTCAATGTCACTCAAATCATACACTGTGGCTGGACTAAAACATTTTCTAGTCCTTCTGCATATAGTTTTGATTGTCGATCTTGGAATACCTAACCCTGCAGAACATTTGTGCGTTAATTTCATCACACAATCGTTGAATCAATGCCTCCACAGAAGCATACATCTCAACTTTTGTGCTCAGCCTCTCTCTGTGTGGCACATCAAGAACACTTCCCATTGCAAAAGCCATCTCCCATTTCAGTAATATTTGCCGTGATGGTGATGATTTCCCAAAACACAAATAAGTCAATCATAATGTTCTCCAATGTTTTACCAGTATGTGGATGTTCATGGATGCATACACAAGCTAACAAATGCTCTTCAACAGTGAATACACTTGTCTACACCTTCGTTTCATATTAAACTATCATCCTACCACAAATGAACACACAGGATGATCCTCCACCATGGTTTATACACCCCATCATTTCCAGCAGCAGTGAGAATTGGCTGCAGTAGAGCCCAATTAAGCTGAATTTATTATAGTGTAAACGGACTTCCCACTGAAATAGTAAAATATAAAATGAAAAATAGCCAAAAATATATTTTCACTCTTCTATAATTCTCCAAATACATTTTTGCTTCAACTAGTAGCCTAAGTTGGTTTTTTTTACACTGATAGTTTAATTTTTTTTTTTTTTAAACTGATGATCAGCCAGTTTTTTAAATTGGTTGATCATTAGTTTTTAAAATTAAAAACAAGCTGATGGTTTAACTGAATGTTAAGTGTAGTTGGCCTGCTATTTGGACTATTTTAACAGCTGTGTATATGATTGTTATGTTATGTTAATTAACTGAATGATTGGTTACCTAGAATGTTTCTAAAATAGAGTAGTCATTTTTATCAAAATTAAGCCCCCCATAATAAAATGTTTTATTGGTACTTAACAACGAATATGTGTATTTCCTTGAACAAAATAATTATCATCTAAATAATAAAAATTAAATTACCGATCAGCAAAATACTGAGTAGCTACATCTCCAATGGGAAGTTTAGAAAGAACAACTTGGGCACCACTGGCAACAATTTTGTCTAATTTATCATACAAGATTTGCCATTCAGTATCAACTACTTTTTGGTATTCCTATAGTAAAAAAAGAAAAAAATATAAATACACAGAATAAAAATAAACTAACACAAAAACAAAGATTATAATTACGTATCGTTATATTAAAAAAAATAAAAAGAAGTTAATAATTTTAATGTGCTTACCTTAACACTATCTACTCTAATTTCTGCATTATCTCTTTCTGCTTTTAATTCTAGTTCAATATTCAAAAGAGCAATTTTAGGATTGGTGTAGGTTTTTGGTTGCATCTCAAATCCTGCATATGAAAATGTTTTTTTAAATGCAACACCTGCAACTAACAATGATTCCTGAAACAAAAACAATGGACTGAATGTGATTCTAGATTCTAATCTGTATCAGTTGAAGGTTCTATTCAAAATTTATAAATATCATTTACTGCAGAAAGTTGCAGTCCTTTTATGCTGAATATGAATATAATTTTTAACAACACTGAAAATGAGGAAAAAAATTAAAAATTTACCATACAATAGAAATCTATTCAATATATATTGTTAACCACATATATGCCTAATTTAATATCGGCAGATGAAAACAGTATAGCAACTCAGATGTGATCTGGCGCACAGTATATGGATGCACTGATACAAGTATCACTAATGCCATGCAGTTCTCTCACCATAGCGGCGCTGCAGCTCCACCACTCTCAAGTTCCAATAAAACAGCATGTACGAGAGTGAATATTCAATTCAATTCATTGTCGACCACCACCTGGAGAAGAAGAAGAAGAAGATCGAAGAAGTTTCCTGGCCGCCTCAGTGTGAAACTTCCCGGTGGTTGCCAACATCCCTGCTGGAGCAGCAGGGCGGCCTGGATGGTCCGCTGAGGGAGCTGCTGGATGCAGACGCTACCTTTCTGCTCCAGCTCACTGGGCTTCAATTCCCCTGGCTGGTGGACTCAGCAACAGGAGCTGGCCTATCGTGGGATTGGTTGCGGAGAACAGCCTCGGCCACGCCGATAAAGAACAACCGACGCAGACCCGACACTGTGGGGCTCTGGAGAGCACCACTGCCATGCTGTAATGGGGACCCAACTGCCAATGAGGGGAAGTCCGGCCTGACTTCACTGAACGTGCCACAACTCCCCGACTTCGCTGGAGACCAGCTTCCAGACCCAACAGCTCTTCTCAGAGCTAACACAAAAACTTTTTATGTTAACCACAAGGTTATGAATCGCAAGTCGTTGAAACCATTCGACAACAACAGCCTTCTTACAGCTAACATTCGGTTAGTAAGTGCCATGTGCTGTTGAAGCCATTTGGAAACTATAAATATATATATATATATATATATATATATATATATATACACACACATACAAAAATGGTTACACTGTTTCAAAAATGGTGGGCAGGCTATACTTTTTTGGATTCTACTTGTAAAACAAAACAAAAAATATCCTTAGGAAAAATGGCAATTTCTCCTTCGTTCTTCCCCTGTCCGCCATTTTATTATTTTTATATAAAAATATATATCTCAAGTTCAGATAGAGAAATCACATGAATATTTGGTAAGCGTCTTTTAAATAAAAGGTAATAAATTGGTAATAAATTTTAAAATTAACAAAAAATCAGGACTTTTTCAATAATACAAGTTTTATCAAAATGAAATGTATTTTCTTAAAACATGATTCATAAGAGACTTTAAAATTTAGAAATGAAGTTTTTTTTACAAAGAATTCAGGTTTCATTTTTACGTATGGTCAATAATATAATGCAAAAACTTTTTAACTTTTTTGGGAAAAATTAACTACATAATTGCTTAATCAAATTTGTTAAATTCTAAAATAAATATTTTAGAAACTATTATTTTCATTATAAACTTGATTATTTTTTCTCCAATTTTTTATATTGTGCGCTGCTCTAAGGTAAATGAAAATTTGTGGAGATGCCTATTTAACAAACTGAATCATCTCAAGTCTTTTATTTAAAGTCAAAAAACATTTCATAAAAAGAAGTTAATTTTTTTTTGCTATGAATAACAACAAACCATCAAACCATACATAGTGGCAATGAAATTAAGAATACGGTCTGTCAACAAAGAGCTAGATGGATGTATAAATGAAAAGAAACTTCTGTACAAAACATTATTTAAATATGACTAGCATAAGGATTGCAACCTTTTCATTCAGGTAAGGAAGGAAATGACAGTTTATAAACTTTAGCATAAAAAAATGCATTTTGAAGAGGAATATCAATCAAGGTATATAACCAAAGCTTAAAACACCTCTTAACTGAGAAGCTGGAATTCATCAAACAATTTTATACTGTACACCATACCACACTTCTAAACAACAATATCTATACATATAAAAGAGTAGACTAGAAATTTGTTACATATGTTCACTCAATGTCATTTCAAAACAGAACAGAAATATATAGTATATAAAATCAACACTTTTCATGATTTAAAACATTTTACAGTCAATCAATAATGATCATGATTACAAACTGGATTCTACTAGCACTACAGTAGTGCTTTAATTACTGTATTTAAAATACAGAAAGTTTTTCCATGATTACAAAAATTTATTAGAAAAAAACTATTACAGTTACAGCTGTGTGGTTTGTTGGAAAAGAAAGAAAAAATTAAAATTTTTTTTTAATATAGGTTTGTTGCAGGTAGAGGAGGGCAATGTGATCAATTTCTTATAAAATGGTGTCAATCCAGGAGAAAGTGCAATGTATGTTGTATCACAAGTTGAAATCACAAATTACTGTGCAGCAAAATTTTAGAAATAATATGGATGACCAGCACCTGGTAATAAGAGTATTGTTGTGTGGTATGCAAAATTTAAGGAGAGTGGAAGTGCAGTTGATCTTCCATGAACAGGGCAGCCATCCATTAGTGCAGAGAAGGTTGAGGTTGTGCAGCAAGCATTTCTACAAAGCCCTTCCAAATCTACCAGACGTGCATCTCGTGAATTAGGGATTCCCCGGTCAACAGTGCACACAATTTTATACAAGTCATCTACAACCAGATGACGGCCCTCATTGTGCTGCCTTTGTGACCAAGATTTTGCAATGGATTGATAATGACAATGAGTACCTGCAGTTTGTGTTTTGCAGATGAGGGTACTTTGCACACTTCAGGGAAAGTAAACAGGCATAATGTGAGAATATGGACTCACAAAATCCATACTTTACCAGGTAAAACATTAGAGATTCCCCTAAAATGAATGTGTGGTGCAGTTTGATCAAAACAGAATCACTGGTCCCTTCTTTTTCATTGAGCAATCAATAACAGCTAACGTTTACCTGGATATGCTGCAACACTTTGTTATACCTCAACTAAATGACTTTGATGGTTTTCTACCATATTGGGGATTACTGGTTCGAGATTTTCTGAATGAATCATTTCATAGCAGATGGATTGAGCGCGACGGTCCCACTTCCTGGCCACCATGATCACCATAAATAACTCCCAAAGACTTTTCCTCTGGGGTTATGTTAAGGATAGGATAACTGAAGCTATTGCTAGTATTAAAAAAATGTTGACCAATACATTGCCTGAAATTGATTATCGGTTGGACATTTACGAGTGACAAAAGGCACACATGTTGAATTTTACTGATGTGGTAATAAAACTTTTTTTCTTTTTTTTTGCCACAAACTGCACAGTTGTAATTACAATAGTTTTTTTATTGTAATCATGGAAAGACTTTATGGACAGCCTGCATTTTTTCAACATAAAAAAAAACCGTTAATGAAGCACTAATTGTGTTAGCTAGGAATTTTTCTTTAAAAGATTTCAAAAAAATTTTGTTTTTCTGAAAGAGAAGAAATAAAGTACACTGTTTTAGAGGAACATGAAAGAATAGCAAATAGTGCTTCAAAAAATATACAATAGCAAATTTTATTATATATAACATTTCAGTTAAAAACCATTAAATGTATGCCAAAAATTATGAGAATTCTTTTCTGACACATTCAGACGGTTAAACAAAAATATATTCATTTCTATCTGAAATATATAAACTGAGGATAGAATAAAAATTTATGCTTAGAACTAGGGTTGTAATTCATCAAAAATTATTGTACAAAATAAGCTCTCAAGTATTATTTATGTACTTGTACAACATAATCTAAGTAAATTTTATATTATTTTTGTGTACAATTCTTACAGAATTATGTAAACATTTTTAATTATTCAATAATTTCATAAACGTAACAAAAATGAAATTATGTTGTAAAGTTTTGCCCCAGAATCCTACATTAAGTTATTAATAATCATATTTTCAATACAATAATTAACAGGGAAGTAGAATTAGATGTTTCCACATATTATTGGACTTTACACATAAAATAAATTTAACTTTTATTTCATATAAGTACACAATACACACCTCAAGGGCTCCACCTTGTACTTTCTTAATTCCAATCATATTTAATGGTAATAAATCATCTAACTGAAGCACTGCATCAACAACCATCTTGGAGAAGAAATTCTTTTGTTGATGGATTAATTTAGAACTTAATGCAGTAGCAGCACATTTTTCTAGTAATGAACGATGCTCAGCTGCAGTTGTTTTTTCTATCTGAAAAAATAAAATAAAATACTTAAATTAATATTTAAAAAATATTAAAAAATTTAATACAACATGCTCTGTACAAAGTAAAAGAAATAAAAAGTAAGGTTAGTGTTGTAGTAAACAACTACAATTGAATCTTATAATTTTTTAATCAAATTAGGAAAAAATCTATCATACCAAAATCATAAATTAGTATCATAAAAGCTAATTAAGAAAATAAAGTTGTAGGCTTATATGGTGATAATTTTATAATTATAAAACTGTATGGATAATAATGAACTGTACCATAATAAACTTAAACGATACAACAGTCTAAAATCCATTAAATAATATCCCCTTCATTATCAGCTGTTTATAAAGGGTTTATAACAAATTTAGGCATCATTAAATGCAGAAAATAAAGAAAGGCAAAAAATTAAAAAAATTAGGTAAAATAAAAGTCTGTATCCGTAAATTAGTAGTTAATATTTATTAAGGAGAAAGAATAAAGGAAATTAAACTAAAATGGCTTTACATTTTGAAATAAAAAAACCAACCAAACAAAAAAAAAGAAATTTTATTATATACATTTGGATGGGACAATCATAAACTATTTTTCTACATTGTCGCCATTTAAACTGAGGCAATCATTATAATGATGCACAAGCTTTCCAATTCCTTCTCTGTAGAAATCTGCCACCTTAAATTTTTGGCACCCATCTTGCACAAAACTTGTGATAACCAAGCTTGCCTGATACAACTTCATGCAGTAAACTTCGTGAAATTTGGGGGAAATGAAAAAAGAGTTCTGTAATCATAATGTAGGTATTTTCATGAATTATATCATTGATTTTCATTATCAGTTCATTAGTCACAAGGCTACGCTGACCACTATAAAACCCACCGGGTTGGTCTAGTGGTTAACGTGTCTTCCCAAATCAGCTGATTTGGAAGTCGAGAGTTCCAGCGTTCAAGTCCTAGTAAAGCCAGTTGTTTTTACACGGATTTGAATACTAGATCGTGGATACCGGTGTTCTTTGGTGGTTGGGTATCAATTAACCACACATCTCAGGAATGGTCGAACTGAGAATGTTATAAGACTGCACTTCATTTACGCTCATACATATCATCCTCATTCATCCTCTGAAGAATTATCTAAACGGTAGTTACCGGAGGCTAAACAGGAAAAAGAAAGAAAGGCTGACCACTGTAGTCCTCATCATGAACATTGGTGCAGCCATTTTTAAACTGAATGCACCACACTGCCTCACTCCACCTTCACCCATTCTTCCATCTCCGTCTCCATACTCCTCACAAAGTTGCCAATGAATTTCAATTGGTTTGAGGGTTTTTGCTAGAAAAACCTAATCACTGAACGCACCTCACAACTCGCAGGATTTTCTATTGAAGCACACATTTCAAAAATTCATAACAAAGTAAAAAAATCACAGTCCACACGCTACGACAGCTTGATGCGTACTGAGTGTTGGAATGTTTTGATCTAAGATAGCTGCTCTATTTCTACCCACCTCCATGCTAGGCACAAATGTAAGTTACTTTCTGGACCGCCCTCATATTACGCACAAGCAATGAAGCACTGTAGGAACCATGTTCAAATCAATTTAGTTTGGTTCAAGCATTAAACTTACACAAGACTGAGTAACAATTAATACATTCTGTTCAAAACTGGTCACAGTGAGTTTTGAAATACACTAAATTAGCTATCTATTATTAAACTGTATATGGGCAACACAAGGGCATATTGCAATACTGCAATACATATGCAGTATTATGCACATACTGCATATGTATGTGCATACTGCTTATGCACATACATATTTGTTTCTATGTTTTTCAAAGTTGTGAACAAATGTATCTGCTTTATTTAAACCAATTCCAACTAATTCCTGTGAACATTGGCAAGTTACCAGCAGATACTTTATTCTGTATTTCTCTTGTACATTATTTCAAATTACAGGTTTGTCACACATTTGGATTATCAGCTGTAGCTGTTTAATATATTCAGTGCATTGAACAGCTTAGTTTACTAGTAATATCATATTTAACAGCACTTTTTTTTTAACTCTAAGTATTATGATTTGAGGAATGAGTAAATTCCATTCATTGCTGGTGACTTCTGTAATCATTCTCACAACATTTCTTTAAAAATGGTTAGTACTTTATTGGAAATGTTAAAAAAAGACTGTAAAATAAAATTATATATAGTGTGTATCTATCTCTTTACACATATAGATCAGAATGCTTTTGTGTGTGTATGTTATACCAATGTTGACATAAAACTCAAGAACTGTTGGGCTTGATATGCGAGATTGTTTTTATTGAAAGCTTAAGCAGAGAGCACTATCATATTTACAGGATTATTTTTATGTAACAATATTTTGAATTGATCATTTTAGAAAATTGACTAATTTTATTTAGGTACAGAGTTTATAAAAAAAAATTATGTTTTTAGAGCTTAAATATATAGTACTGGCACTTAAAATAAAATAATAACATTGACAATAAATTACTAACCATTTTAAAGAAATGTTGTGAGAATTAATATTGCTTGCCTGGTTGACAAATCTCGATAAATTTACCTAAATTTCAATAAAATAAATCTTACAGGTCAGCCCGAAAGTTCTTGAGTTTTATGTCAACATTGGTATAACACACACACAAAAACATTCTGATCTATATTTAAAGAAATACACAATATACATTATTTTAAGCCACGGTTTATTTTCTTTATTAAATTATTTTTTTCCATAAAATCCCTTTTTTAAGTTAATTAAAAAAACTGTATAGGAAAATTGTACTGTACTGTGTCAAGGAAGTATTTGAAGGGCTGAATTTCTTAAATACATACCTTGGTTTCAGATTGGGACTTTTTGTATGACCAGTGGGTATGAAATAAAAACCCCACTTAGACCATACGGAGAGCTTTCCTAAAACAATTACAAATATACTAAAGGAGTAGAATCTCTTAAGATCCCTCCTAAACATTTTTGGCAAGGATCCCTAGCCAAAAACTGCAAAATATTATTCCACAGGAGTATCTAAAGACCCTTTTACATGGTAGACAACCATTTCATAATACGATCCTTTAACAGTATGAGGTACCTTTTACCTACAATGAAAGCAGTATACTACTGAATAATAATCAAAAGTTGACTGATTCAAATGTAAACTAACACATTTATTTTCCTTAAGGTAATAAAATGTAATTTGAAAATAGTCTTAAACTTCTTTAAGGAAAACCAAACCGATCCCAATTTGTGGTTACTCTACTGAACTATACATCTAGACCTTCAATGGAAGAATAGAAAGATGTTTGTGTGATATTAAAATATGTGTGGGATAGTAGTATAAGTGATTAACTAGGAAATAAAATTTGCCAAAATAAATAACACAATACTTGTATTAGAAAGCAGACCAGGACCGGAATATTTTAGTGCTTAAACAGATAACTTACAGATGAGAAAAGCCAGGAAGCCATACAAATCAAATTAATAAAAAACAGTTTTTCTATAAAAGTTTTGAAAAGTATTTACAGAAATCTATAAATATAAGCTAGAAACTTATAAGAAGAAAGAAGTTTTTTATTAACTTATTAGAAATACAACAATTGACGACAATAAAAAACGAGTAATAAGAAGACCACTAACAAAAAGAATAATTGAATTATAGAAGAAATACTGAATACTACACATCAGATTAATAAATAAACAAATGTTAAATTAGTTTATGAAAAAAATGTTAAACTGAAACTCCTACAATTGTAGGAGTTTTAATCTTGTAAGGACTTACTCATAAACAGTTATTTATAATTAGAAAAACTGTAGAAAAATGTTCATTGAAAAAGTAAAAAAAAAGAGGCAAAGATACATATGGAATGATATGGTATGAGATAAACAATGCAAAATATAAAAGTACTTTTATAGGTAGAGGATTAAAATGATATAATAAATGAATGCGAGACTTGTATGAAATTTTCTACAAAGAGCAGATTGAAAAATCATGCACTAACTTCTAAGAGAGCCAATAACAAAAATTTTTAAGTTTGGGATCTGTGAAGTTACAAAAGGATAAAACTAAAAACAATAAAGAAAAAAGGAAGGTTTTGGAGAAACTTTTTTACATTAAATCCACCAATAATATATTCAATAGTTTAAATGTACTTATGATTACTTCATAAAGCGATAATTTTAAAACAACAAACTAAAATAAATTTTAAATATAAATTGTTTAAAAACCTCAAAATGTTTACAATTAGAAGTAGAAAATTTCATTGTGATTTGTAGTTACGGTGACATCGATTGCTGCTATCAGTATCATTAATACTACATTGTAATAAAAAAATTTTGCTTTAGTAGAAAAAAAATTGTTGCTTAGTAGAAAATAAGTATCACTTATGATACATCGTTGGAAAGCTCTCAATGAAGGCTGATTACTGTGGTTAAGAAAAAGTCCAAAGTCAAAATTTATTTTGGATTTTGGATGCTTTTGGTCCAGTCGATTGCAATCAAAAGAGGTGGTGCAAAACTTGATGTTACAACAGTCCTAAATCCAACATTCAACATTCTATGGTTAATTATTTTTGAGTTATGTGAGATACATACAAATCAAATACATACATACATATGTCAAGCCGAAACTAGTCAAAATGGATATTTCTGTTGAAATCTGAAATTTATCATGATCACAATACTTCCTTAACTTAATACAAGTACGTAAAAAGAGCCAAAAATAAAAATCTGAAAACTTACCTTAACAGCAAGGCTATCTATCTTCTCTAAACTAAGTTGAAGGGCTTTACGGAGGGCTTTAATAATAATTCGAGGATGAACACCTTCTTCAACATAAGGTTTAACTTGTTTAAGAAATTCACCAGCCAATAATACAACACTGGTGGTCCCATCACCGACCTAAAACAATATTCTAAAATTAATGTGTGTGAAGATTACATAGTTGATATGTACAAAATTAAAAAATCTAACCTTTTGTAAAAGAGTTTAAAAACTACAGACTGCACAAATTGAAAAAAAAAACACTATCAAATCCTATTTTTTACCAGAACACAAAAAATGAATTTAAAGAATTTAATATCTGGAATTTTAACTCTGCAATTGTACCAATTAATAAAATCAATATTTGATTAAAAGTTAATAAAAAAATGTATGCTTAAAAATAAAAATCACAGTACTTGTGAGTTTATAATTCTCAACATCTGGAATCATGCCTAAAATGTACATAATAGAAATTGGAAAAAAAAAGAATTCAACTATCATTTACACAGTGCATACAATATGTGAATAACAATAAATGTACAAAAGCCCAAAAAACATGTAACATCATATAAAATTAAATCTTACATTCACATCTAAATTCAGGTGAAAGTTTCTATAAATCTTATCACTTTTTCACAATTATTTTTAACCAGAGAAATATTGTGGGCTTCTCTTCTTATAGATTATTTCGTATTCTTCTAGCTTGTTTCATCTTTAATCTTATTTACATTTTCATATTTTCTTCACCTCCTAATTCTACATGCAATCACAAACCCTTAAATATGTGCTTCTTTTCTTCCCAACTTTTAGTGATTAAAAAAAAAGTTAAACGCATTTCTCTAATTTTATCAAAAATCTGACCAAAAATAATGGGATTTTGCATTGACATTGTAATTTCACCTCTGTTTAATTTTTCTTCTCTGTTAAGGAATGTTATGAACAACTGTGCCCACTTTTTTATAGCCAGTTATAGCATCTGATACTCTACATTTTTACTCTCTTCATGAGCTTTATTGCTGCTGCAGCAGTATAGATATAAAGGAAAAACAGGGATTGGCCAAAATTTAAAATACTGTGGGCTTTGCAAATGTTAATGTTCCAAATCCACTCTAGACCAAAAAAAATACACAAAAAAAAGTTATAGTTGTACACGTTACACAGGAGTTATATTCGTAGGTGTTACACAAAAAGCTCTATTTTTGACACTTCATCCACTGATTTTAATATGAATGCAGTTGAAGCAGCACTTCCATCTTCGAATATGTGTTGTAATATGATATGACAAGTTATATATATCAAATTAAAAGTGTTGCCCCCCTGGACTGGTACTGAAAACAAAAGTTAATTCATATTAAATAATAGTGGGCAACATGTTATCAAACCTTAAATAAATAAGGATATTAATGTAGTAGGCGATCTACCGCTGTAGTTAGTTAGTTCTTAGGTGGCGCCACTGAAACGCTCTATTGAAATAAGAAAATAAATAAAATTATAAATACTATCTTTTTTTAACCTCTGGGACCACTGTTACCAAACTTAACATATGCTTGCTATCCTTGAATAACGAGCATAGGTTAAGTTTGCTAAGATTATATTTATAATTTTATTTATTTTCTTAGTTCAGTAGTGTTTCAGAGGTGCCATCTAAGAACTAACTAATTACAGCGGTAGATCGTATATATACTACATTAATATCTAAATATGTTATAAAATCTCAATTAGTGTTCACGAATATCTTAATCAGATTTTTTCTTACCAGGTGATTTGTTTTGTAAGATTCTAATATTATTTTTAATCTTATTATGATTTATGTTTTTTTAAAAGTACAAAATTGGGCATTTTCAGTTTGTCTTAAAGCAACTTATTTTTCATAATTTCTAGTAATTTTTTTTTATGATCATATTGATGCAACACTTTATTTCTTAGTTATACTATGAAACACATATAAAAACGATTATAGGTGTTGGAATGAAATGCTGGTCCACTATGCAGCTAATAAAGACAAAACAAAATCATAAACTAAGTAAAAGTAACGTGTATCATACGTCAAGCTGGTATTAAGGATATTAGTTTGGTGCAATTTTGTATTTATTTGAAAATGATTTGTTCTTACATATTAAAGTTGTATTCTATCTAAATCTTCAAAATATAACATTAAGAGGACAGAGTCATGTACTCATTCAGTCGAATGAAATTATTTCACTGGAGCTCACTGTTGTACATATTAAATGTGAACAGCTTCCTGGCAGATGATGCTTATATTAAAAATATAAATGTGTTTTCTGAAACTATAATAATGTCTACAATGGAGTTAGAAATCTTAATTCAAGAATTACAAAAAAATAACTTAATTTTGATAATGCCATATCCTCATCAGACACAGTTTACTATCAATTAAGATGCAGTACACAAAGCATGATTTTGAAATTCTGGCAAATTATATAAAATGTAAAACTCAATTTACTTCTATGAGTACTTATAAATCACTCTAACCATACTTTTCGTTAAAGTTTGTACTGGCCTTTTGTACTCAATTCTTCAATTCTTTTCCGACAGAAGAAAACTGTTATTAGAAAATACATTCACATAATGCAGTTATACCAAAATTAATTCTATAATATCTAGGTTGAGGTATAAGCTGCGAAGAATCATAAATAAACATACAAGAAATACGGCTAAAATGTTTTTTGCTAACGGTAGTGATTATTGTCAGTATACATTTATAGTGAAAAAGTAATAATTATTCATTTAAGTAGAAAACATACAGCATGCAAAAACAAAGACTGCTTGTAAAGTCTATAGCTTTTATTAACACAACTGGATGTATTTCAGAAGTTCTGGGGCCACATTATACAAATGGAAAAATAATGATGGATATCTATATTGAATTCTAGTATATCCGAACCACTTTTAGAAATTGGCTAACTTCTGATGACATCTTAATCAACTGGGATTTCAGACAGTGTAGAGCTACTTGAAGATTTAGTACCAACTGTAAAAATTCTCCACTTCTTACAAAATAAAAATTAGCATATCTATGAAGAAGTGAATGAATCAAGATTCATAACACCCATTAGGTGGGCATTTAAAACAATGAATGGCTTAAGAAAACGATTAAAAGCTTTAGGACATGTGATACCAAATCCACTTGATTGGTAATTTTGTGCAAACTGTTTGTGCTACATGTAATGCTTTTCGACCCTTCCAAATTCAAAATAATGAAGATGAAATAACTGATAATAGAATGCTAAATTTGGTGAAACAATCTAATACATTCATTCTCAAAGTGGGTGATAACACCTCCTTGTGGATGCTGGAGGCCTTCAGGGGGGTGGTAGAAGGCCCACAGGAAATTGTGGGCGTTCAAGTGGTCTAAAAGGTGACGGTTGATTAAAATAAAAGGCAAAAATTATGTTTTCCTGATATTTCAAACTAAAATTAAATACCTACTACACTAGTACAAAAAATTAAAGGGACACCTACATTTTATGATAAAAAATGATTGTATTCAAACTACTTTAACTTTGCAACCAAGACGCTTAGACGTATAAAAAAAAATGAAAGCTCGAATACTCTACATCAAATTAAAAAAGTCAGTGAGAAGTTAAAAACAAAAATTGAAAGGTTTTCTTTGAGTTTGATAAAGTGCATGTGGGAAACGTTCTGACTGTATTCCCATCATCATATCTGTCTAAACATGGATTTAATGCTGCAGCAACATTGCTAATCAAAAAGAGAAATCAGCTGCATGTTACTGAATGTGGCGACTTACGGCTGTTGTTAAGTAAATTTGAGCCTGATATTAAAAAACTTGTTAAAGCTCATTAGATTCATCTTTCACATTAATGTAAGTGTAATTTTTTAAGTTGAAAGCTTTGTTTTAATTAATGCATTGTTATATTGAAGATGAACTCACTATTGTTATTATACAACTATATAGATACAATTGTAAATTTTTTTGAAAGCAATTTAATAAAAATACTTCCAAGTATGATTAAATATATGTTTTAATTGCCCTCATTTAAAATGTAAGTTTTAACTCAGAAATAGGATATGTCATGTTTAAAAACAATAATTGCAATTTCTGTTTTTTAAGAAAGTATCTTGAAAACAGCAATTGCAATTATTATTTTTAACAGATGGTAAGTTTAAAACTCCATTTTATGAATCATAAGGCCTTGCCAATGGTGAGGGGGCTTGAGTGCTAAGTGATACAGAGTAGCTGGACCGAAGGTGCAACCATATCGAAAGTAATTAATAAGTTACTTAAAATTACAAAATTTTAAGTTGACCAGCTTTTAGAGTCGAAGGAATATCCAACCGTTTTTGCTTCATATCTTGAAAACACCTTGGCCAAAAAAGTTAAAGTCCGGCAAAAAAATTTGTGGATGTATATTTAAATAACTGTTAAAATTCAAATAATTCATCAACACACTGACCCCACTATTCCAAATAACAAAAAGTTAACCATGAACACAGTAATGCAGCCTAAAAAACTAATATAAAAAATCTACTTTTGTGGGGTTCTACATCAACAGTCTGTACAATATTCCAAAATTATATCAAAAAACAAATTATAGTGTCAAAAGATAAAGTTTAACCATTGGCAAATAAATAAAAAACTATGGCATTGAGTTATGTTATTCAAGTTTTGTGGTTATTACCAGTTTATGTTTTATTTATTTTTTGTTTTTGTTTGATGTAAGTTTGGAATATTGTACAGACTGATGAAGTAAGATCCCACAAAAGATGACTTTTGGTATAAGTTTTTTTAGGTTTTGTTACTGTGTTAGGTATTTATTTATTGTTATTTGTATGTCCCTCACTCACATGAGGGACGATTACAAAGTAAGTTATACCCTCTCTATGAAACAAACACATATTTATAAGACAATTTTTTTTTTTAATTGAACAAAAAACCTACATATTTTTATCTATTTTTTGACAATCACAAAGATATTCTGAACACTTTTCATACACAAATACTTTCATATATGTGTGTGTATATATATTAGGGTTGCCAGGCATTCCAATTAATCGGAATTATCACTGGTTTTAAGCCTCGTGTCTCAGTGTCCTGAACAAACATTTTGAAACGCCCAAAAGTCCCAGTTTCACAATTTTGCTATTAAGCGTACTTTTTAAGCATTTTCATCCATCATACATACAGTTTGTGCTTGGTGTTGATGTGTGAATGTGAAAAAATTCAAATAGGCTTGAGTGTATGCGTGAGATTGAAATAGCCGGGAAAGGTCGCACAGCACTGGCAACACTGGTTTTGGCCTCTGCTTTCAATCTTCACACACTTTTCGTGGTTGTTGGATGTTTTTTTTTGTAAATGTGGTAACTTATGATTCGGAAGAAGACTTTAACAATAACTGAAAGTCAAAGAGTCATCTGGGAGCTTTCTTTGACGCAACGTATATGATTGACTGCTACAATTTACTATCCGTGACAATGCAAGCAGTTTTATTTAATAATACGTTAGTGAGTTTTGCTAATACTGTATTGGCATTTTTAATATTCTAATGGTTGTTAGTGTTTAAAATATTTATTATTTTTTGGTTTTGTCGTAAAAATGCCAAACAGAAAGTGCAAATTTATTAAAACTATAGTGAGACATATATATCCATTTATTAAAAAAGACAGAAGTGAACACAAACACTGTATTATGTATTTAAGTGCTAGCCGTGGAGGAACGTCTAATATTGTTGATTGTTTCAGGGGGTGGGGTGTCCCAGTTTGACTTGGAAGAAATATGGCAATACTATATATATATATATAATATATACATATCCTAGGTTTGGCTGGTTTTTGACTTCAGTTGTACAAGGGGCATCATGGTAACAATTTTTTTTTTAAGGAACTACATTTTTTGAGCTTGTTGAAAAAAATTGGACTAACTTATTGAAGTAAGTATCTTAATGATAAGAAAAAAAATCAGTAAATATCTGGTCACACTTACAAACATAGTGACAAAAGATAAAGTTAAACAATTTACTTTTGTCAGTCAACAATGAAAACATGAGTTCAAGTAAGCTAAATAGTAAATGGAATATTAACAAGAGTGATATATGCTATCTGTTTAGTTACAAATAACATCACTTACAGCAGTTAGACTATATTATTTTTTATATAAAATAAAAACCTTAATGTAGAACTTAAACTTAGTCTTAATGTAGAACTAAAATAACCAGACTGTTAATTCTAAAAATAATCAGCTATTACATTAACACAATTTTATTAATCAGAACCCATCAAAAAAGTTGTATCCTGATGGTTTAATTTTTAAACTAACTTTTATCATATTTACTTATTCTTTCAAATATCTACACACACTCTAATACTATTACCATGGAGTTCAACAGTGTGTGAAAAATATTCAACCTGACTGGGAATTTGAACCCAAAACCTTTACTATTAAAGGTTTTACTACTATTCTCTTATAAAGGTTAGAATACTATTATTTTTTTTTAATTTCGCCTATTTATAATTATAAATAACATAATATTAATGAGAACATTTTTTATAAGAAATATATGTTGTAACATGTTTTTTTCAATGGAACGCTTCTTATTTCATTCTTACATTAATATTGTCTTTTTTCCAGGTATTTTCATTAACATAGCTACAATCATTTTCCTGGAAGTGAATGAATTTATTACTTGTACTTATGATGTTATCCTCTGTTCATTCAGGAATAGCTCACTAATAAGATCCTGTTATTATTGTTCACAGAAAGCTACAGAATCTACAGGTGTTCTATCTGAATCAATAATAACACACGCACGCAAATGCACTTGTGCACAGTAAACTAGATGTCATTTCAACCTTTTAATAAAGTTAAAAGGATTAATGGATCTATCTGAATATCTGTCAAAAAAAAAAATTTTTCTTAGTATTTGATACAAATTTTAACCTACTTACCTTAATTGTAGGGGCCAATACACTGCAATATGTACCATATTTGTTCTAATGTATAATTACAATGTTGGTAGGGCCACACAACCTCAGTCAGATATCTGCTTCACTCTATTTTATTGAGGTGTTAGCCAATCTCAACATCCTTTCAATCATTTGTGTATACTCACCAATTAAAGATTCAACAAAATTTTTTGTATAGCTAGCAATTAAGAGAATGTAATTAATTGCCAGATAAATTTTGGATTTTCAAATATGCCCTCCACTGATCACAAATAATCAAGATCCCTGGTCTTATACACTGAATGTTCAGAAGGGTTTCAGTCACTCTGTTCTCTACTATAAAAATGTTGTCTACAAATGCCCCCCAAATACCCATTGCTGAGGCAACATTCACCCAACATTGTTTCTGCACAAGAAGATGATTTAAACTATTTCAACAGTTAATCCAGGGCTAATAATTGATCACTGGCCCCTGCTACTGATCTCATGGCGGAGTGGTAGCACCTTGGACTTTCATCCAGAGGTACCAAGTTCAACTTCTGATCAGGCATGGGATTTTTTAAGGCTATAAAATTCATTAATTGTATAAATAAATAATTATTAAATAAAGTAGCATTAATAATCCAGTGTGTGCACACATTTCTTGCATTACTCAGTCTACCCTATATCTTAATGAATTTGTAGCTAGGTTTCAGCATATTTACCAGTAAAGAACCCTTTTGACCAACATATAAACTGAATAAATTTTACATAACAGCAAATTAGATCCACTGAAGAGGATTTAATGTCTTAACTGCTTGTCAATTTTGATAGCCATGCAGTTCATAAAATCATATTATAATTATAAATAGATCTCTTAGAATTATGAAAAATATTATACTGTTGCACGAATTTGATTCAATCATTTTCATCTTTACTTTTTCAATGTTGAATAAAATTCATACAAAGCCACATATACATGTACTAATAAACTATCAAATGGTACAGCCAGCAATGCAGCAAAACAAGAGGTTTTAAACAACTAATGGATAAATAATACACTTATGGGCATAAAAAGAAAATACCTAATATTTATCAGTTTGAATATATGCTAGTTACTCATCAAAAACATTATGATCATGAAAAAATACGAAATGGAATAAAATCATTCATAGTCTAAAGAAATTTATTTCTTGAAAAAAGTTCTTAAGAACATTTTGTAAAAAAAAAATAAAATATGGATCTTCTCAAAAACTAAATAATTCTATATTATCAAACATGGGATAAACTTTGAATATGACAAATTAACTTATTATATTTAATCTGAAACATTAATCATACAGCGAATTTTGTTTAATGCATATTTACTAAATAAATAATATAAATTATTACTTGAACAAATTGAGACATTACCTCAGCATCCTGTGATTTAGCAATATCAACTAAAGTTTTTGCAGCTGGATGCACAATATCAAGGAGTTTCATAATAGTTGCACCATCATTTGATATAGTGGCTTTCCCGTTTGATTCAACAATCAATTTATCCATACCACGAGGTCCAAGAGTTGTTCTTACAGCTTCTACTACAACTTGGGTAGCATTTATATTTGAGATAAGCTGTGACTTCCCTTGTGAACTTTCAGTCCCTTCTTTTAGAAGGATAATTTGGGGTTGCTGAAAAAATTAAAAGTAAGAAATAATTATAATTTCGACGATGAAAGAATATAAATTTATAAAACTTATAAATTTAATGAGAATGATGTACTGCTCACAAATTTTCATAAATAAGTGGTTTAATTTGGCTCTCATCTGGTGATATTACTTTAGATTTAATTCTAAACACAGCAATTGTAATAAAATTCAAGTTAAATGAGAAAAAATTAGAATTTATTAACTAAATTAACAATTCGCGAAGTCAAAAACTTTCATGCGTAGGCGTGACATAGTGAACACTAACTCCATTATAATTATAACTGAAGATAAAATTATAAAACATTATTTTCCTGCAGCGGCTAACATAATCTGATTATAATTCTACAATTAATTCATGATATATTAAAAAAAAGGTAACAATGAATCACGATTTTGTAGGTTAGAAGCACATGCTAAACATTTACATCACTATGAAGCCTTCACATAATAAAAATACATAGAAATTATATAAATCATAAAGTACAACAGAAATACCCAAGTAATAAAAAAAATTGGCTATGTTAATGTCATATTTACCATTTTCAAAGATTTCTAATATTCAATAACAAATTAGAATAGACGCCGACTAACTACTTATCTCTTCTCCTAGACCTACTGCACATTTAACAAAGAGGAAGCAGATGCACTGTGTTTCTCTTTGTCAGTTTTACCTTTATGTTATGCATTACTATCTTACGGCGTAAGTATAAACTATTATACTTAGAAATTATAAAAGCAGTACGTTATATTTTTATTGACAATTGTGTATGGATGAAATGGATACTTAAACTGCAATGTTAAATTAACCTTTAAAAGCACCCTAATTGATAATGCTTCATATTCAGACTTAAAGGGTTAACAACTTATTGTGATTTAATGCAATCACCAAAATAAAAAAAAAATAAAAACTGTAAATTGCACTGTCCAAAACCAAAAAATAGTTTTTATATACACCCAAATGTAACACCTATGGTATTAGTTGATTTCTTCTATGGTAGCTTGTTTTGTTGCAGATAGGCTCATTCAATTGCTCATGTTTGTTGCTTTGTTAGTTTTATTTGCTTGTTCTCTGGTAATTGACATGTGGAAATAAAGATGGGGTTACATGAACTTGGCTTTTGTATGGTTGATTGGCTTAAAATAGTTATATTTTTTTCCCATAGTTTTTTTTTTGCAGAGGGAGGTGGAAATGCATTTACGCACAGAGTGTCGAGCTCCCACTGATGGTATTATCCAATCACTATCAGCAGACTACCAACTAAAACCATCCCCTTTCTACCCTTTTCGACCCAGAACTGTTTAACACATTACTTCTGGTCAAGTCTTCCTATACTAGCCAGATTAGGTACTACCTATTTTCAGGACTATACAGGTCAAACTTTTTGGCCCTGGGAATGTTGCCGATGAATTGGGCTACACTTTACCAGCTGCTCAGATTATGAAGCATCATCGCAACCATGTTGTGAGGGCTCAGTGCTCTGAGATCCGTCTCTAGTGTTTCCTATGACATGGAGGTAAGCGCGGAAGTACCCGTGACCCGTTAAATATTGGGTCATGTAGTACTCCACCTCTCTATACCGCCGCTCCATCCACGGTCTGACCAGAGGGATAGGCCTTGCGGTCCATCGTCCTCTGGTCTCGTGATCCCAGGTCTCTTGCCATGCTAGGAACGTACGAGTGCGTTCCTCGTTGGCAATGGTCTCCTGGTCTTCGCCTGCTCGTCGCCTCCTGTAGATCACCTGGCGCTCCCTTGCTAAAGTAGCAATGGGTATGACGCCGGCGACCACAAGTACTGCAGGCTCGGAGACCGTCCGATACGCGGAAGCGACTCGCAAGGCTGCGGTGCGTTGCACCTGCGCGAGCCGCTTCCGGTTTCTCGCAAATCTTAATGGCTGGGCCCACACTTCCGACCCGTATAACAGGATGGAATGCACCGTGGACATAAGCAATCGCCGTCTGCTGGCCTTCGGTCCGCCGACATTCGCCATAAGTCGCCTGAGAACAGTTACGGCTCTCGCAGCTTTGTCGGCGGCTGTACGAAGCTGCTCAACAAAGCTAAGGTTCCGGTTAATCATCATACCGAGGTACTTTCCGGCCGGCTTGGTCTCGACAACCTCTACCCCGACCCGCAGGGAGAGAAGGGTGTCGATGCGCTTCTTCGTGAGAACTACGATCTCCGTTTTGCTGAGGGCTAGAGACAATCCATGATCGTCCAGCCAGGCACCGACTCTGTGCATGGCTCGACTGAGCCTCAGTTGAGCGCGCTCCACGTCGCGGTCTGCGACAAGTAGCCCAACGTCGTCAGTGTATCCAACCAAGGCAGATTCTTCAGGCATCTCCAGGCTCAGCAAGCCTTCGTAGACGGCGTTCCAAAGGTCGGGGCCGAGAATCGACCCCTGCGCCCCCCCGACATGATCTCAGTCCTACGCCAGCCTACTGCGGTCTCATAAATGAGACCCTCAGGTTGTGTCCACCATTCTGAGGAGGTATTGAGACACATGGAACGAATGCTCCAGGGCCCGAATCCATCCATCGTACGGAGTACGGAATCAATCCATCCATTTGTATCCCGAATCGCTCCATCGGTCGGAGTTGAAAGCGTTTTTAACGTCCAACGTAACGAGAAGGACCACGCGTCTCGAAAAATGGTTGTGGTCTTCTGCTCGCCACACTGCCTCAACAACCTCTTGAATTGCGTCTAGGGTTGACCGACCTTGCCCGAAACCGTACTGGTTAGGTGACAGGCCACCTGCCTGATTCATCGCCGCAACCAGTCTTTTCTTTAACAGCTTCTCCAATATCTTCCCAGCTGTGTCAAGCATACACAATGGGCGGTAGGAGGACGGTTACTCTGCGCTTTCTTTCCCCTTGGGAATTAGCGAAAGACGCGCGGTCTTCCACCTGGCGCTAAAAGACCCAGCCTTCAGACATGCATTATACCTGTCTAGTAGAAGACGGAGCCTGCAGCGCCCCACTAGTTTGAGTACCTCGGCCGGTAAACCATCGGGACCAGGGCTTTTTTTGCCTTTCAGCGACCGTAGTACTCCCTCCAGCTCCTCCATTGAGAAGAGAGGAAAGTCGCACACGTCGCCGAAGTCTCGCTCGACACGGACCGAGTGGGCCGGGAACAACATCTTAACGACCTGCTCCGCTTTAGCCTCGTCTAGTGGAGCTGGTGATCGCGAGACCCCCAATCACCGAGTTACTATCTTGTAACCCATCTCCCAGGGGTCTGCATCCACGGTCTCCGTCAGTTCTCTCCAGCAGCGGCCTTGCTCACGTTGATGGCTCGACGGAGCCGCTTCTTTGCCGTCTTATACTCGGCTGACCTGGCATTTGCGTCTGTGCGATTCCTTGCACGTTGTGCCACTCGACTTAGTCAAAGACACTCTCGGTGCAACCCCGCAATCTCCGGTGTCCACCAGTATACGGGTTTTTTCCGGTGCCCGTTGGGCACCCCGTTGGGCATGGGAGCGTCGCATGCAGAAGCGATCAGCCGCATGGTCGAAGCAACTACGGCTTAAGCGCTGGAATCCCCTCCGTTGGTGATGTTTTGAGAGGCTAATACCCCTGAGGTGATCTTTCTTTTGAATTTCTTCTCGTCGATTTTATTGATGTTGTATCTTTTCACCAGCGGTGGGAGCTCCGGACGATCTCGTGGACCATCTAGGACTCTAAATGAGATACATTGCTGGTCGCTACCGGTATAATCCTCGAGAACCCTCCAGTCCTGGACAAGCGTGACCAGCTCTTCGGAGGTGAGGGAAATGTCGGGAATTGTTTCCAAATATCCTGGGCGGCGGAACGTCGTCGTATTCTCTGTATTGAGGATCACGAGTCCAGTACGTGCCGCCATATCCAGAATGTATTTCCCTCTGCAGTTGGTATGCGACATACCCCACTCTTCCGCCCTGGAGTTGAAGTCCCCAGTTACCAGCAACCCACAAGCGGCAGCGAGGAGAACATCCTCCAGCGCGTCAACTTTCCGGCGAAAGTCCGCAATCGAGTCATTTGTGGTGAGGTAAGCTAAAAATCGTCACTTCATCGCAGCAGATCCAAACGAACCCCTCGCCTGCGCCGTGTCTCCGAACTTGGGTTCTGCTGCGATACGGAATCCATATCGCGGCAATAATAATAATTTTTTTTGCGGAGGGAGGTGGAAATGCATTTACGCACGGAGTGTCGGGCTCTCGCTGATGGTATTATCTAATCACTATCAGCAGACTACCGACTAAAACTACCCCCTTTTTACCAGGACTCGACCCGGAACCGTTTAACATATTACTTCCGGTTGAATCCTCCTATACTAGCCTGATTAGGTGCTACCTAATTTTCAGGACTATCCAGGTCAACCATTATGGCCCTGAGAATGTTGCCGAGGAATCGAGCTACACTTTCTAGATCACGAAGCATCATCGCAACCACGTTGTGGGGGCTCAGTGCTCTGAGAAATAATAATAATAAATCTTATTTTTCTGAATCCTTTTTTAAAAATGTACCTTATTCAATATTTTTCCTGTAATGCTTTCAGAATTGTTATTTTATTCTATACTGATACTGTTTATTTTATTAGCTTGACACACTTTAACTTCTAATGTTTTTTGAATTATAATTTTCATGTAATAATATGAACTATAACTACAGTACTTTTCATTTCAATTTATTGATTTTGAATTTTGTGATATTGCTTGCATCGTGGTTTTCTTATGGATTTCCTTGATTCTTTCTGGTAAATGCCAGAGCAATTTCTTTTGTTACTTGATAATATAACACACACACACACACACACACACACACATATATATATACACATACAACCTCAGTCATAACCATAATGTAGACAAAAAAACAAGCTCTCAACTTAATAGAATGTCATATAAGATATGCAACCATTCTAAAACTGATAAGAAATAATACAAATGAAATATATATGTGAAACTCTGTGGTGTATCATCACTGATGAAGGAGCTGCAAAGTAAGTTCAAAAATATATGATATATAATGAGTGATGTTAAAATCAATACAGAGAGTTGTGAAAGATATTAAATTGATTTCTCTTTGATGATATTTGATGTATTGAAAACAATAATTATGAATTTATAGGAAGTAAGGCTAATTTGAATTTAATTGCTTAATCTCATTCGAACTCACTATAAGAAAGAAATGGTACGTGGAGAAACAGTGTATATAATATTTTCAAGATTTACAATTTAATCTAATTTTTTCAGAAATGGATTTAATTTAATTTTAATTTAGACACACTGAAAGCAATTTTTCTTTTAAGTACTACCACTGTACTTAGCTTTAGGGATGCAAATTAGTCAACAGCTAGATGAAAAATGTTATGTATAAAATATATATTGATCTGTATGATGAAACATGACAGATTGAAATTGTGAAATATTAAACAACAGCTCACTTTCAAATTGTGGAACTTTTTCTTCCAAAGACCTTTCAGAGCAAATTATTAACTTCTTCATTGAAATCAAAACACTTGTTTTATCAAATTTAGTCGTTTTTAAATTTCATAATCAACTGAGTTAAGACTTTTATGCTCTACAGCATTTATATTTTTATAGATATGATGCATATGTTGTGGTTAATTTTTTTTCCTATTACAAGGTAAGATTTTATGCTAACGACAACATATTCTTATGCAAAGGAAACATAATATAGGTCATAAATCAATAAATTATTTTTCAGCTTGCATTTAACTGCAGAATATGACCACAACAAATCACTTAATTTCCTTGATATCATCAAAAATAGACAACAAATGCATTTTTAAGATTTATAAAAATTTTACAATGACATTCTAGTCCATAAATATATATATACAATGATCCCATGTAGAATAATATTGCAGTATTCTTATACATGTTGCATTGCCTACCTATTTAAAATTACTGAAAATATGCTACTTAATGATTCACAAAAATACTCGACTGAACTCAATTAAGTTATATTTAAATTTGAGGTATTGACTTATTTTTTCCCCAGTCTCCACAAGTGTGACTATTCACTAATAGTTCTCAGGTAACTTTTTCTCAAGTAACTTAAATGTTCTCAGGTAACTTTTTAAATTAGTACTATGTTTGTTATTGAAACAGTTAATAATATTTTGTTCTAATATCTAAAAATTATACAATGTACAAAAATTATACGCTCTGGAATAGTTGAAATAAAAACGTTTTAATTACATAAATGTTTTACATAGAAAGAGGTTAATGAAATATTTATGAAAAGGATATTTAATTAAGAATTTTTAACAATGTGTGAATTATATGTATATATGTAACTGTGAACATCTTTATGGTGTGTTGGTTGAGTGATCTCACTGTGTTTGCAGCTGTTTTGTAAAATTTCATGTAATGTAATGGTTTAAGTAATTTATATTTATTCTAGAAGTTAGTTTTCAATTCTAATTGAGTTTAAATGAAGTAGACCATGTGAAGAAAATAAAAACACTTTATTGTCTTAGGAACCTTTAATTAACAATACCACTGAAAATGTCATTATTATTGTAAATGGTGATAATGATCATAGTAATTTAAGTGATGATCGTGATTTAAATATTAGCAGCGACACTATAAGTGATGATGATCAGGAATTGAAATATGATTTGATTTGGTAAGTAGCAGTTCAGATCAATGTTTATACTTAGTATAGTACTTCCCATGCCACTTCTCCTTTTTCTTTCTTCTTGCTCTTACGTCAGTCACTTTTCCTTCAAACTTATTTTGTAACAAGCTCTACTTGGTTAGCATAATAAATAGAGATAAGTTAGGAAATAAATTGGTATGTTGTTTAAGGTTGTAAACTATTAGAGCTATTGAAGCTAAAAACTCATCAGGTAAAACAGGTTGATTCCTCTCAAATGTAATCAAAGGAAACGAATGATTTTGTCATTGATGATAAAAATTCCACTAAAGCTAAGAGTAAAATAACATACCGGTACTTACTTATGATTCTCTCTCTCTCTTTCTCTCTCTCTCTGTGTGTGTATGTGTTTGTTTGTTTGACGGTTCCCAGATTCTCCATGTAATGCAGTATACGCTTTATATACTGCATACATTACACATTACATACTTATATACATACATTATAGATTATATTCTTATATACCATAATATATTGCATGTCCAATATAATGATACATTATGTCTCTACATTGCCTGAATATTAAAAACATGTGTATATTAAACTACTATGTAAAAAATAATATTTAATTAAAAAGTGGGTCTTGATAATTGGGCAAATTTTGGTCTATAATATTATATAATGTAATATTATATTTTTATACTGTATGCTTATTATTATATGAATTGTTGGCAACTATAATTGATATTATCATAAGCTCTATGATTACATTAACATTTACTAAATATCAAAATTATTTTTATTAATAAATAATAGACACTTTAATTATGCAACTCTATTTGTGTGGGGTAGTTCCTGATTAGAAATTAATTGAGAAATAAATAATATCAATATAAAAAAAGATTTATCTGGATGAAACTTGGGTGAACGAAGGTCATTCAGTCCATAGTTTTGTGTGACACTTCCGTTATATCATCTAAACAGACTATTCTGTCTGGTTTAAGTGCCGTTATAAAATCGGCAATTAACAAAGGAAAAGTTTGATTGTAGGTCATGTAGGGAACGGAGGTGGACCTGTTAACGGTGCATTATTAGTTTTTGAATTAATGAAAATGGTGAATAGCACAAGGATATGAATAGTAATTTTTTTAAAAACTGGTTTAATACGATTGTGAAATAAATTCAGCCGAATGGTGTTACTGTTATGGATAATGCATCATTCCATAGTGTAAAATTATAAAAAAATCCCGAATATATCATTACATGGCTAAAAGCGAATATAGGCTGAGATAAAACAAATCCCACTTGATTCTACATTTTTAAAGGATGAACTCCTAGAAGAAGTTAACAAACTTCAGCAAATATTTAACAAACATGTAATCGATGATATGGCTGAAGCAAATGAACGTACATTATTACGGCTTCCACCATACCACTATAATCTGAATATAAAAAAAAAAAATAGTTTGGGGTCAAGTAAAAGGATCTGTAGCTCGGAATAACAAGACTTATAAATTAGTGGATGTAAAGGTTTTACTTGAAAAGGATATCGCTGAGGTAACGGAAGATAAGTGGCTGTATTGTGTTAAACATGTGCTGCAGTAAGATGGATTATTTTGTTAATATCGAGGCGGATAAATTCAAGTTTAATTTCGATAATGACTCCTCGGAATCTAACGTTAGTGAAGATGAAAATCAGGTATTGAGTGGATGTGATTATTTATCGAGTGATTCAGCGTAAAAAATTGAGAAATAAACCAACAAAAAATGGTAATAAAGCATAAAATATTTTTTAATTTACTTTATGCATGTAAATAGTATTTCGGTGTCTGTGTAAAGCACTTAACAAATTATTTACAAACCTATTTATGTTTATCATTTCATTAAATCATTATTATTTTGTAAAGCTGCTAACTACGTATGACAGTTAATGTTGTAACAGTAAAACAAAATTACCATCAAGATAACTTTAATATATTTAACTATTTATAACCTTTTCTTAATTTGATAAATATTAAATGTTTCAGAATATACCGAACAATATTAATATTTTTGTATGAAGTAATACAAAAATAGTTGCCTATTATTATTATTACGATAGAAACTAAATCAAGCACGCAGTAGCTGTCGTGCAATTTTGTGTACATCCGGTTCATACTGCCTCGTTCGGCATGTGTTTTGTTTACTTGATGCCTCAACATAGAGTAGACAGATATGATAACGTAATAGTCATATAAGGTGCTCCTGGTAGTTGACCAATCACAGAAATAGTGAATGATATTCTGGCAAAATTCAAGGAAGACCGGCATGTAAGCAGTCATGATATCGCCAATGACCTAAACGTTCATCACCAAACTGTGTTAAACCAATTGGAGAAACCTAGCTACAAAAAGAAGCTCGATTTTTGGGTGCTACATGATCTGACTCACCTGCGAATCTCTAATGAAACGTAAAGAAATCGAGCCATTTCTGAAGCGCTTGATCACGGAATGATAAAAAGTAGATAACTTACGCAACAACGTGTGAAAAAAGTCGAGGTCGAAGCAAGGAGAAGCTCTTCATAGTCTGTGGCAAAGCCCTCACTGATCCCCAGGAAGGTTATGCCTTGCGTTGGGTGAGATTGGAAGGGTATCGTGCATCATAAGCTACGCTCTCAGGCATTACGATAGAATAATTGTACTGCCGACAATTAACGCGATTGCACCTTGCAATTCAAAAGAAACGGCCAGAACTGGTCAACAGAAAGGGTGTCATATACTATGCTGACGGCGCCAAATGCCACATCTTTAACGACTCGTCAGGAATTGAGAGAACTTGACTGCAAGGTTTTAATGCATCCACCATATGGCCATTGTCAGACTGTCATTTGTTTCAGTATTTGCAGAACTCCTTGAATGGTGTTAACTTAGTTTCAAAAGAACCTTGTGAAAACCATGTATCACAATTTTTTGATCAGAAACCATAGAAGTTCTATAATGATGGGATTATGGTGTTGCTGGAATAATGGCAGATGATACTCGTAAAAAAAAAAAAATGTATCTGTGTTCTCATAATATTATTTTCTAATAAAAATAAATTGTATTCTCAGTTTTGGCCTTCAAAGGCTCAATACTTTTTAGATAACCTAATAATAATATAGTAAAAAATATTATATATCACTACGTAATAATATAATTAATAACTGTAGTATGAAATTGTTGGTTAAGTTTAAGAAAGCTTAATATCACCCAGATGTTCAGATATTACTTCATTAGAAAACATAGTGATGTGGGGTATTGCTGGCTCTGAATGAAATTATATGACCATGTACATATTAGATGTACAAATGCTTAAATTAAGAAATGAGTTTATGATAGATATTATTTAGATAGTTTTCAGACATCCCTACACATTTGTAAACTTACTAAAACCACAATTTCCAATCTCAACACTTAATTAAGGAGTTTCAATATTATACTTGATGAAAATAAAGTTTAACAATGAAAAATTTATGTATTTCAGTATTTCATTTACACCAGACCAGATATGGGTGTCTCTTACTTTAACGTCTCACCATACATACGAGCAAAAATTTACCTTTGATTAATTTTCTTCACCCACAGTCTGAATGTTCTCTTCTGTAAAGTATTTAGTTGAATAACTGCAGAACTAGTTGTGTTTTATTTCAGTTATAAGGTGGTTAGGATGCAGTAGCTTCATTCTTTGTAAACAGCTATTGTAATGATTGTAGATAGAAGTACAACATGTATTATTGGAGGAATTACTACTTGTAATGACTGGTTAGTAGAAAAGTAGTAGAGGGTCATCGTAAAAGATTGCAGCAATTTAAAAAAATCGTACCTCAGAAACTACTGGAGGTAATCAAACAAGTTTTTTTTTTTTTTTAAATTCACCAACTTAGAAAGTTTTTTTTAAATTCCCTAGAATGTTTCGATATTAGACTGTTTCCTTAGGTGACTATGCATAATTATTATAAGGTATGTGATTAACACCAATTCACAATAATCTGCTATTGTATTAATATCATTTCATCATTAAAGTATAGAAAAATTGTGAATTATATAAAAGTTATTACAGCTGCTCTATCAAATAATTTTTAGCTATTCATTCTAGTTGCTGAGTTACTGACAAGAGTGAAATGTTTGTTTCTGCATAATACAGTGCTGATGTCAAAACACAGTACGAATTGCATGGAAATTTTCTATAAGTGCGAATCCTTAAACCCTCATATCCTTAAATCATACCATCAATAAACAAACCTTCATAAACCCTTAAATCTCATTTGAGGAGGGATAAAGTAATTGAATTAGTGTTTATGGTGAAGTAGTGTTTAGGCTATGGTGCCTGAGGGGTTTGCACATCTCTAATTAAATATTGTAGGTATTCATCTAGCTATTACATCAAGATACCAAAAGAGGTATCAAGATCTAGCTATTACCACAATTGAATGTGATAAGTTTAATTTTAATACTTTGAGAATAAAAAAAATGGTGGTTAAAATAGTTGCTTGGCATCAAAGGGTCCTAAATGTGAAATTATCATATTGTGAGGATAGGTTTTTTAGTTAATGATAACCGCTTTAAATAGGTAACTTCTTATTTTAAAATGAAATATTTTCAAAAAAGTAATTTATTTCTATTAAATTTCTAGTTTTTTCAAGATTTAGTTAAAATCAAAGACGAATGGTTTATTTTATTTAAATTTAAAGTTTATTAAATAATTTATTTTTCTTAATAAAACAAACATACAAATTTTATTGAAATAATGACAAATTCTGAAAGTCATTTTAATTATTTTTTTATACAGAACATATTTGTAGTTGTTGGTTAATGGTATGCCATTCCTATTAATATCGATGTACGTGGGTTATTTTTTTTTCAAGTCCAATCGGTCACGAAGTTAAAACCACAGTGAAAATAACATTTTTTTTTATTTGTAACAAGTACTTACATAGTTACACTATTTCTCTACAAAGCCGCCACTCCGATTTAGACATTTGTAGTAGCGTGGTACCAACTTTCCAATACCCTCGTCATAGAACGGAGCTGCCTGTGTTTTCAGCCATTTTTCTACGCTGGTCTGCAGCTCGATGTCTGTGCCAAAATGTTGTCCTACTAGCCAGCGTTTCATGTGAGCAAAGAGGTGAAAATTGGATGGAGCCAAGTCTGGGCTGTATGGTGGGTGATCAAACACTTCCCAACAAAAACGCTGCAGGAGCTTCTTTGTTACAGCTGCAGTGTGCAGCCAAGCATTGTCATGGAGAAAGACAATGCCTGATGACAACATTCCTCTCCGCTTAATCTGAATTGCCCTTAGTAGACATTGAAGAGTCACACAGTATGAGGTTGGATGGTCGTGCCACGTTCCATGAATTCCACCAAGAGAACTCCATTCCGGTCCCAGAACACAGTAGCCATACATTTTCTGTTGGAGAAGATTCGCTTGAATTTCTTTGGTTTACTGGGAGAATGAGAATGCATCCAGTGTTTGGATTGTTCTTTTGTTTCTTCAGTTTCGAAATGGACCTATGTTTCATCCCCTGTGACAATTTTGTTCAAAAAATTTTCTCCTTCATTGTGGTAGCGCTGGAGAAACGTTAGGGAGGCGCCCATTCTCATTGTTTTGTGATGGTCGGACAGCATCTTGGGAACCCATCTCGCACAGTTTGAGGTACTGAAGTCCCTCACTCACAATGGTGTAGAGAGCTGATCTTGAAATCTTAGGAAACGAATCACTCAATACAGAAATTGTGAACTGACGATTTTCTCGAATTGCCTCATCCACTCGCTCTACGAGATCATCGGTTGACACTCGCTTCCTTCCCTAACCGCCTCCATCATGAACATTTGTACGTCCTGCTTTAAAGTTGCTGCACCATTGTTGCACTTTGCTGTCACTCATTGAAGTTTCACCTTACACATTACTCGATGAATTTCAGCCGCATTACACCCCTCAGCCTGAAGAAATTGAATTACCGCATGCACTTCACACTTGGCGGGAGATGCTATTGTTATAGACATGTTTACATACTAGCTGCGTGTTCAGAACTAAATGAAGTGATGGGACGTGATTGAAGGCCATAGTTGAGATGCTGCGCAACACATATGCGCAAAGGTTCATCCGATTTTTGTGCGGGTTTTTATTTCGTGACATATCGGACCTTGAAAAAAATAACCCTCATATATCTTTGTGTTAATGTATATATTTAAAATTTCTTCATTGTTCTATAGCTGTTAATAGCCAAATTAAAATTATTTTCCTATTGCAGAACTTACAGGCTTGAAAACAACAGCACAAAGTGATTGTACAGGTAGACAGATATTTTATTCTGTTACAGGCAAGTTATAATTTACACAATTTAATCTGCATTGGAATCACCATTGCTATTGTAACAGTTATGTCTCTGACGATGCAGTGGACCTGAGCAAAAGTCGATTATTGGCTGGATGTTTACAAGAACAATGAAGCTCATATTGAAACAATCTAAAATATGTAAAAAACCTTTTGAGTTAGTGAATTTAAAAAAAAAAATTTTTTGATTATCTCTAATCTCAGATACAATTTTTTTAAATTGCTGCATACTTTTTCGATGACTCTGTATTATTAATTATTATAAGGTATGTACTGGAGTTATTAGAGTAGAAGGAGAGGACTGGATTGTGAATTAAAAATTAAAACATTATATTTGATGTAAAGCAATTAGTATGTTAAATGGGATGTCTGACATGCCATTTAACAGAGATAATTTTGTCATAGAGTTGGTTTTTTCTTTATTGTCTTTCATGTTTAATTTTTTGCCATTATGTAGAATTATACACTATTTTCATATTTATGTGTGTGATTTTCTCAGTGGAGATCAGCAAATATTATAATTAACCAACACAGAAAAAAAAAGATTTATTATCAATTGTTTATGTTGACTAACAGGTGCAAGGTATTCTATTTAGTCTTTACTAAGGCTAATTTAATTGTTGAATTGAAATTTGTATACATCCAAAAGTATATTTGTTACTTGTGTTACATTACATTTGTTTCTAGGATTAATTATTTGTGAATATTGCTTTGTAGTTAAATTTTTTGAAACAATGTAATAGTAATAGAATAGAGAAGTAATGCATCTCTTTTTAATATTGATTCACATGTGTAATGAAAAGAACTTTTTAATCTTATGTAGTATTTCTTATATAATTTTCCAATATTGCTATCTATTAGTATTGATTGATGTTGCCTGATGAATTCACAGAAGTTTTTATTAAAAAGTGGATCATAATATTACCAAAGTAATATTCTGATAGTCAAGTTTTTAAAATTTTATGGTTTGTTCAATATTATAAACTCTGATACTGGCATTGAGTTTGCACTGGTGCATTGAATTTCTGTCATAATTTTTTTTTTTAAATTTCATTCAGAGCTGATAGGTTTTTAATTTTTTATACATAGAGTTTATTATGCCTTATCCAGTTTTTAAAATAAAATTTTACTGCTTTTTCAGGATTTAGGAAGGATTTTAAAAATAATGTAGAATTATTTTTGTTAGATTTTACACAAAACAAAAAAACTATATTCAAGGCATTTATTTTCCTCTTAAACTGAGGCAATGGTTTTTTTTAAATAGAATTTCATCACATTCAACATAATTTATTCTGTCATAAATAAAATATAATTTATACTTTGTAAACATAAGAGAAATATTCCATGCAGAATTATTCCTCTTATAGAAAAGTATATTTTTTAATACAGAACATTTACTGATTTACTGTTGGTTGCTCAGAAGAAGCTTATTGTGAAGAATATGTGCACTGTTAGCCAATAATATCTTCTCGTTTAACTCTTAGATATCCTTCATATTTTCCATCTGTTTATATTTCCTAGGCTGTTAGTACTGCTAACACAGTATAAGACATAATAAATGCCTTAGAGCACCATGATTATGATGATAATACTTATATAATCGGTGGAACTAGGCGACTCCCACCTCATGCTTCACTGACTTTCTTCTGAACAACTATCAGTAGATATATATATATATATATATATATCTGTGAATATAATAGTAAACTAGTTATTAACATTTAAACGTATACAGGCAGTAAATGAAAGAAATACAAGTAGTTTATTATTTTTTTAAATTTAAAATAAACTTTCAGAATTTTTAAAGATTTTTTTATAATTTTAAATTACATAAGCTAATAAAATTCAGTAATTTCTTCTATGGTTACTTTTTTATACTGATTACCTTTAATGTTAATACTTTAATGTCGAATTCCATCCTCTACATATAATAAATAAAAATGGTGTTATCTTTCAAACTTCTAAACGTTCCATTGTCATATTCAAGGTTTTTTTTTGTATAGTTAGCATCGTCCCTCAGTCAAAAGGCAAGGAGTCTGCACACTGTGGCATGCTGTGCCTCCTTCATAAAGTTCTTTCAAAACTAGCGATATGCCAAACAGTGGCCATCCATTATTTCCATGTCTTTATAAGTAATGTTTTATTGGGGTATTGTCTTTTGTGAGGGGCAGTGTGATATGTGTAACTGTATAAGAATGTTCTGTTCTATGTTGCAATATAATCCGTAGTATTTGCGGTTCTATATTTTTTTAAAGTAATTCTTTCAATCATTCTAGCTCAAAAATTATCAGGCAGGCCTTTTAAATTGATGAATTACAGAAAATAATAAATTTTCAAAAAGTTTTTAAATAAATTATTTGAGCTTTTTTTATTTGCTATTTGGAATGAGCAATGTATACAGCTCCATTCCTGGACCAATAATGTTAATAACACAGAGATTGCTGTGCCTGCTGGACAGGAATTAATTTATTTAGTAGATATTCATAAATTTATGTGTATATATATATATATATTTTTTTTTTTCTGATAATACCTTAAGTGAATTATTGTAGTTGGTTATTTTCACTGAATAAATCTCACAAATTTTATATCAGCAACTTTCTGTTAATACAAATGGTCTTTCTCAACCTCCTTCTTTGAAATTAAATTTAGATTCTCTTATATCATTACCATTTTTGATCATCTTATTCCACTAAAACCTGACTTATTTTTTATATTTAATAAGAAATAATAAAAATATTATACTTGTAGTCTTACATTTATTTCTTATTAAGGTAATATGTTCCAATCTAGTAATATTGGTAGAGTGAATGTTTGAAAGAAATATCATTAGTGCCAATAATTGGTGCAAAACATTCTGTACCAATTTATAGTATGTATTTTAATCTACTGAATGAAATAAGTGGCCTGAATTATTTTCACAATGGTTTTAAAATATTTATGATAATGTTCTCAACTAACTGTTAACTAATAAAAAACTTCAGTCATGAACATGGGGTAATTTAGGGTTCCACTGCACCTCTTTTTATATTAAACAAATGTGAGAAATTTAATATATATTCCACTTCAAATGAAAAGTTTTTTTTTATTGAAATTCTATTTATAGCATATTGCTAATTTAAGGGGATTTATTTTATAAAAAGTTATAATTTGGGAAATCAGCATTTCATCAGCACAAATTAATACAAAAATCAGTTAATTATATTAATATTATTTCATTGTTAAAGTATGGAAAAATTGATGTATTGTGATTTATCACAGTACATTGTTGTGATTTAAAAGTCATCACAGCTACTCTAACAGATAATTTTTAGCTATTCACTCAAGTTGCTGATTTACTGACAAGAGTGAAAAGTTTGTTTTTGCATAATTCAGTGCTGATGTCAAAAAACAGTATGAGTTGTATGAAAATTTTTCACATTTCTGCAAGTGTGACTGATAAACCCTTAAATCTCATTTGAGGAGGGATAAAGTAGTTGAATTAATGTTTATGGGTGAAGTAGTATTTAGGCTATGGTGCCTGAGGAATATGCACATCTCTAATCAAATATTATCAGTATGTCTATCTATTACATTAAGATTTATGCCACAATTGAATGTGAAGTTCCATTTTAATACCTTGAAAAGAAAAAAAGTGGTGGTTGAAGTAGTTCCTTGGCATAAAAGGGTCCCAAATGTGAAATTATTATCATATTGTAAGGGCAGGTTTTTCAGTTACTGATAACTTCTTTATTTAGGTAACTTCTTATTTTAGAATGAATTATTTTCAAACAAATAATTTATTTGTATTAAATTTCTAGTTTTTCAAGATTTAAGTTAAAATCAAAGAAGAATGGTTATTTAATTTTAATTTAATAAAATTTTATTAAACAATAAATTTTTCTTAACAAAACAAACTACAAATTATATTAAAATAATCACAAATTCTGAAAGTCATTTTAATTATTTTTTTATGCACAATATATTTGTACTTGTTGGTTAATGGTATGCCATTCCTATTAATATCGATGTATATTCTTTGTGTTAATGTACATTTAAAATTTCCTCATTGTTCTACAGCTGTTAGCAGCCAATTTAAAATAATTTTCCTATTGCAGAACTTACAGGCTTGAAAAAAACAGCATCAAATGATTGTTCAAGTAGACAGATATTTCATTCTGCTACAGGCAAGTTATAATTTACACAATTTAATCTGTTTTGGAATCAATTTCTCCTTAATTCAATATGTACTTATCTTAATCTTTAAATATAATATGTGAACTCATCTCACTTCAAATTACTTTTTTTTAAATTAAATTTATTGAGCTATTATATTTCTACTCTCATTGATTTCAATAGTAAACTGTTTATTCTCACAAGCAACCTTAAAAACAACAGGGTTAAAATAACTGCCTGAAATTATTTAAACTTGTAAATGACTCACTTTCAAATTAATGCAATTATTATTCTTAAGTCCTTTTAAAGCTAATTTTAGTTGATTGTTAATCACAGTAGGAACAGCAAAGTTCATCAGAAATGTCACAGATGAAGGCATAGCTTTGGAAGAACTTGAGAAGAGTAATTTCAATAATTTAAATGTGAACTGTTCACATTTTTTAATAATTTTAAAATGTTATTATATTTTGTCATGATTTTCAAAGAACAAAAAGATCAAATCAGGTTTGTAGTTTAAATTAAGATAAAGCAGATCTAGCTTTTTTGTTTACATAAGGAAATTAATGACACACCACAAACTAATAAGTATCAATATATCTTTTTTATTATATTTTAAATCTATGAACTTAGGAATAGGTTTAGGTTTATTTCAATTTTTTAATTATTTATTTAGTTGTGAAAACACTTTAATGAATCGTGAATGAATTCTGATTATGTTTTCAGTTTTATATACATATAAAAAAAATTCATGTAATACAAGAAGAAAATATTAAAAAAAATTATTCTGATACATTTATTACAAAAAAGCAGAAAATAGATTTCACAATATTGATCTCAAAAATCATAACAATAATAAACCTCATTACATTTGCTTTTTTCGATAATATTATTTTAAATTAAAAATCATACTGGTACATAAATAATATAACATTACTACAAAAATATAGAATGTTTTATATTAATATATTATTTCACAATAATTAATAAAATACTTTTATATTAAAAAATTATATGTTATTTTTTCAATAATGCTTTACGTACCAAAAATGGCATACAGTGATTCATCACAGAAGGATATTTTTTTTAGTTAATTTATTTTTAGGTTGCTATAGTTAATCATCAGCCATACATTTTCTTCTCATCAGCATATATGTACTAGTACTGTGCTATAACCTGAACTTGAAGCAGTATTTATTTTAACCATAATATATTTAAAATATAAGGTGAATTAAATTAATATTTCATGTAACCAGGCCTATACATTTATCTGCTTTGTTATGTGTTCCATCAAAAGAGCATTCATCAATTTTAATATAGTTAATGTGTAGATAGTTCTTTGCAATATCTGTTCAAGATATTTTTTTAAAATAAGTAAGATATCATTGGTTAACATAACCATCTTGTGTAGTTGAATAATGGTAAACTATAGTAGTAAACAATAGCTAAGGTAAATATTTTTCAGGTTCAAATGAGAAAGGGAGAGTGAGCAAGAGAGTTTAATGGGCTACCAATGATTTCTAGCAAAATATATTAACAATCTATCCCTGTCAAACCATATTAAATGAAAGTTAAGAATATTATACTTCTTTTCATTTCAGTTATAAAAAAAATTCCTAATTTATTTTATGTAGTCTTTCTATCTCAAAATTTTGTTGGCTTCAGAGTTGAGCTAAATCGCTTATTTAGAATGCAGGCATGGAAATGTTTTGCGTCTGAAATAGAAAACAATGTACATGGTTGTCAGGTCTTCGCTTTTAAAATGATGAAACATCTTAATAATAGTTCCAGAGATACAGCTAAAATAGATGCTATAAATTTGCAAACTTGGATTCACAATTGATCTCAATTAGGACTATATAAAACAATCACTAGTAATCATATTTTTAAATATTTCAGAAAATTTTGATAATTGTTTAGAGATAATCGTTTAATCTCTTTCTTACCACCAATTTTACTGTAAATTTGTCACTCTACCAATTTGCTCCATCAAATAATTGCCTAATTGCCTATCTCATGTAGATAGCTCTCCGCAAGAGACTGAATCATTTAGTACTTAGGTTACATTTAACATTTATTAAACTAGGATAAGCCAGTACTAAGTTTTGATAACATTTTATACTTTTATACACTAATGAGTGGAAAGTGAATGATGAATTTTAACCAGTTAGTACCATTTTTAAAAATAATGTTATTCTTTTTAATAGCAAAAATGGTTACTTATTTTGTAAAAATAAAATTTAAATATTTACTTTAAAGATTTTTATAAAAAATTATATCAATAAATAATTCTTATATTACAATATTGTAAAAAAATTAATATTTACGTATAAATATTTTAGTTGTAAACAAACTTCTAACATGTAATTAATAAAAGGAAGTAAAAAAAGGGAAATTGTTAATTGTTACATTCTGTGTTATTTTTTTAATAATAATATGTATTTCACATCAGAACTTCTACAAATTTCTAGCATAAAATATATATTTATGAATATATATGTTTATTTATTTTTAAACTCTATTTAATTTTAAATATCTTTCTTATAGTTTATTTGTTTAAAATATTATTATGTAATAACATATTGATTTCTCTAATTAATAATAATTAATTCTTAAAAATATCCATATGTATGTTATATTCTGTAATTTATTTAATTAAAATATCTAAACTAACAACAATAATAAGTAATTCATTTAAGAGGAACTATTAAATGAATTTTTTATTATTCATTTATTTTTTTAAATGAATTTTCTAAAAATTCTTGCTGTGATAAGTTTAATTATGTAAGAGAAATTTGTTTAAATTATTTATATATGGTATATATTTAATTAATTCATGAATTTATGAACATTATGAATTAGATGAATATTGAATGAATTAATGCTTTGATGAATTTTAATTATTATAAATTTTTTTAACTCGAAGAAATTCTAAATAGTTCCTTTCTAATAATGAATTTTATTTTTTTAAGTGGAGTTATTAAGAGCTTAAAAAGCGTGGTAATAAAATTTACATTTCTGTATATCTAATAAATTATAATATTTACCAGCCACAGATCTTATTTAAAAAAAACCCTTACTTTAAGTATCATGATAAAAACAATATACAAATGAAATAGAGTAATAAAAGAAAATTAAAATGTAATTTTGGTAATAAATTATAAATGTATAAGATAACATTAAAAAATATTATGTAATATCTTTTTTAAAACTACATTATAAATATTAGCCATTTAATAAAATGGCTATAACTGAATTTTTCTTTAATAATGTATAACTAAATAATAAATTACATAAATAAATAAAGTATAACTAAATCATGTAAAAATATTTTACATACCTATATTATATATTAAATACATTGTTATAATGTAGATTAAAATAATTATATTTACAAATGAATAAATTTACATTGGTATGAAGTTCACTAATAATATTACAATACATCTACACAATTTAACTGATATACGGGTTAAGTAGGATTGTAATAGGAATGTAATTTCCTTTTTTTTGAATGTTATAAGTTATGAATTGATAAATACATTTTTATTAACTACTAAATAAAGAATGTTTCCTAATACTGAATTTTATTAACTACTAAATAAAGAATGTTTCCTAATACTGAATAACACTTTTGGAGGTTATGTGAATTAATAACTTATAATATTCTACTATAAATCGAAGTCTACCAAATATTTATAATTTATAAAACGTTTATACATCAAATCTTCTTCAGTTGAGAAATGTTTTATATTATTTCTAAATAACAAATAAACAGCTGAAATAGGGTTGTCTTGATAACTAATGACCTTGTATTGTAAATAATAAATTGTGCAAATGTTAGCATATTACATATTAAATTTTTCACGTAATGCTATTAAACTATGACTATTAATTTAATAAAGAAAAAAATGCTATTACTTTATATAACAATAATTATTATCATCTCATCATCATCATCATCATCATAATAATCAATAAAACTATATTTATTATTACTTATATATAAATATAATTATTTCTCATCAGAAGGAAACTTGATTATAAAAAATATTCATAAAAATTTATACAAAATTCTATATTATATAAACAAAAAAAAATTAAGACTTTTAGGAGTGCTATTTTCAAGGAAGGTTAGTGCTCTCTGTCAATCACTTTTTAATCCTTTTTCTTGATACATTCCTTTTCATCCTAAAAATTAACCAGTTGAGGTATTTACAGCTGAGTAATTTTGTTGGAAGGTGTGGTTAAGCATGGTACCTATCAACAATGCACATAAAAGACACTTCAATGCAACCATAGGTTGTCTATTTAGATCTGTGCTATACTTTCAGTAATGAAGTAACTAAGTGTAGTTATTTAGTGACTACAAACTTTATTAGTTTCTGAAGTAATAAGAAACTTTTCATAAATTTTCTACTAATTTTATTAGTTACAATAACAAATTATTTTTTCATGCTTAAAAGCCACAACTTCTAATAAAATTATTCTTATAATTATAATTATTCTTGGTTGCTGTTCTTCAAATACAGATAGAAGTACATATTGATTTATTTGCAATGAGTTACATAAGATATATTGTGAGATACATTTATCATGTAAGTAATAATTAATTTGAAAAAAAAATTATCAACACTTTCAAAAGAAGTTTATACATTGTTTTTTTGTGATGAAGTATAATTTAACTTAAATAAATGTGAATATAAGCATTTAATTTATGGAATAATGTTATAGAAGATATTTTCAGAGATTTTGTCCATTTTCTACATAATTGTTGATGTTACTTATTTCCAAATTGTTTAAAAAGTCATTAAATATTTGGTCAGTAATTTGTTCATTCTTTGATGTACTAATTTTTGCCAATTCTAGTTTATGTAAATATCATACTGTTAAAGTGTGTTGAGTTGATTAAGATTAAAGTTGGGTGGTCAATTCAACACATTCGAACAATGTAAAGTTTATAAATATACAAAATTGACAAAAATAACATAGTAAATGAATAAACACAAGATCAAATTCAGATTCTATTTTATTCTTTCAAGTTGGTGTTCTTACCTCATCAACAGTTCTATCTACAACTCAGTAAGTAAAAAAGGAATGTAAGTTTCAAAAAGATCTCCTGTAACATTCATTACAAAGATTAGAAAAAAACATTAATTCAAAAGAAAAACATTTATTCCAATGTAGAGGATGTTTAGTGATGAAAAAAACACCAGTTCCATTTTATCTTTTACGAATGTAAGAAAACACAAATAACAGTAACAAGCCATTTACATTATTTGTGGTTTACAGCCTCTAGTAGGTTGATTCCAAGGTCTTCTGGCTGTAAAATAATCTTGCCAAATTCCTTCTGCTTCAAATAAGAAAAAATAGCAAAAATTGAGATAAATAAGACATTAGTGAATTAAAGAAGTAATGATTCATTTTGTGCCTTTTTTCTGAATTGTACCAGATTGTAAAGTTACAGAAAGATATTAAAATAGATAGATTGATAGAAAGAAAGCAAAATAAATTTTATGAAGTATTTAATGATTAAGGTTGTTTTAAATTTGGGGTTTTTTTATTTTGGTTATTGAAATGATAACATATAATGGAATGTTACAATTATGATTCTTAGTTAAACTTATTTAAAAATATTATGTTGTACATTCAAAATCCATGTAGGTCACAGTGTTTATGATTTCAGAATTGAGATCAGCATTAAACATTTTGGTGGAATTATTTTTTTAAATTCTTTTTTTTGTATGAATGTAATTTAATTACTGTATTAATATGTAAAGCATGCAGTCATCTATTATTATAGAAACTGTTTAATGTAATGTTGCTTAATGGTGCTCATTTAGTTCACTGAACGTAGTTTTACATTGGAATAAAATTATTGGGATAATGGATTGTTGTTATCCATTCTTTAATTTTCTAGATACTGCTCCCTAAAATGTTCTGTAAGCAGATTTAAAACATAATTCCATCAAATGCAGAACTTGCAAAATATGCAGTTTAATGTCTTGCATAGGACATATTATTATTTTGATATTTTTTCTTTTATATTACAACATATACATAACAATAACATAACATAATACACTTAAATACAAATATGAAATTAAAGATATGGATTAAGTTCTATCAAAATAAAAGAAGTTGCTGCTCTCAGTAAGATATTTATAGATTTTATCTTTATTTTATTAACATAGGAATATTAAAAAAGTAATTGTGGATTATAAGTCATTTATAATTAATTTTTTTTAATATTATTTTGCCAAAATAAAAAAATATTTGCAAAAAATAAATTTTTATTTAAAAATATTATTATGCTTTTTTATTGTTTTATTTACAAAGACGAAAAATGTAATTTACATATTTATGATCAGATTGATAACTAAACCACCAATGATGGATACGTATGCACATGTATATACAGATACATAGACACACACTCGCACATTCCACTCATACATATAGAGTTATACATGTGATAAAAATCTCATGTGCTCTGACACAGCCATAAACATTTACATAATGTATTCATATAATTAAATCACAAGAAAAAAATAAATACTTTAACTAAATTATATAGTAATTACTTTCTTTGGTATCATAACTAGAAATCTATTAAAATAAAATATTGAAACTTAAAAATTACAAGAATTCTATACCATTGATTTAAAGTAAGGAACATCACACTTAACAATAAAAAGTTTAATTCATATAGCAATAAACATCAACAGACATTCCCACTAACTGTTAAATGTCATAGGCTGGATGATTCATGGATGTCTGTCAATTATGATGAATTTTATCTTACACTGTAGAAGTGCTTGTTAGAAGTACCAGTTAGTCAACACAAGCTGACTAAAGTTTTTTTTGGTTTATTTTGAAATAATAACAAAATTCTCCTCAATAAATGTGATGCAGTGGTCTTCAGCAAGGTGTAGTGTATAATGCAGCGTTGTGCATTGAAATTCATGAATGTCTACATTAATGAAAAAATGCATTATTTTTCAACATAATAAATGAATTCAACAATATATTATGTTTCTACATTGATTGTTTTCTGCCTTATTCATTTTGCAATAGACATTAACTTCATTAGGTCAGTCTTATGATTAGATGTTTGACATATTTCCTTTGTGATTTTATTTTATTTAATAAATGAATTAAAGTATAATTTGTATTACATCATTTCATTCATTAAATGTTCTACAGTAATGTTAATGCAGATTAATGTTAATCTGCTTAGATTATACAACTTTCCCCCCATTTTAAATACAGTTGAGGATGCTGATAATTAGTAGATATTTTTATCATGCTCATTGAAATTTTCCTCCTGTTAAATATTCTTTCAAATGTTGTCCTCCAGTTTATATTAAATAAATTTATTAAATAAATTCAAATCATGCTGTGCAATACTTGTGGTTTTAATCAGATTATGGTGATTATCCAACTGTTAATTAGATAAGCGAACAAGATATCTGAAGTTAATTGTGATCAAGGGTGTGTATTCAATGTGTGACATCAATAGTATTGTATACCAGTATTTATGACATCATAGTAAGGTCACTGGCAGTCAAAGTATTATGTTCTACAGGAGAAAATTCTCAAATATATTTATAAACAATTACTTGAATATTTACATACTTCTGTAACTTATCTTTGTTAGCCAAGCTTATTTTTTGTTTTACATGTATTTAATTTTTATTTTTATAGATACTGATGAGAATTTTTGATGTAATATAAAAAAAGCCTCATTATTTACAAAATTTATGAGCTTTAACACAAGCAAATGAGTTTCTAACCGATTAAAAAACAGTAATGTATAAATAAATTACTTAAAATGTATAAGTAATATCATAATTCAAAATCACTGTCATCAAAATATAATCAATAAAGATTAAAGTCCGTTGTTTTTACAGAAACATAATTTTTTATTTATTACATTATTGTTTTCTTTTAAATTTAGACATTAAATGTTCTATGTACTGTAACTGTGAAGAAAACATTTAAAAATGGTAGGTTTGTATAATTTTCTCAGCAATAAGTAGAGATTAATATCTTGTATACAGAAAAATTATTACCTATAATAACAAAAATAAAAATAATGAAAGTAACCCACTATCTTATGTTCTAAATAAATAAGAAGTGAACTTTGTTATATTTTAGTTTAACAGAGGAAAAAATTTGCTTTGTATTAGTAATTGATTATTACTTATATTCTTAAATACTACAGATACAATGTTGTAATAACTATGGAAAGTTTGTGTAATACTACAATCTGCATACCAGTTACAAATGTAATCGTAATGAAAACTATAATGACAAATCATACATAAAATATGTATATATACATAAAAACATATTATGTACAGATGAATTTCCTCTTCCTGACAGCTTCATCGATTGACTCTCAGTTCAGGATTTGTAATAGTGGGTATTATTTAGCGTGTGTGATATATTATATGATTTTAAATCACAAGTCACCAAAGACAAAACTGAAAACTCTTGTAAATAAATAATTAAAATATATTATTACTTCTTAATGCAGTTTTTCCTATTTCATTAATAATTGTTCAATTAGTTGTATTTTATGAATGAGATATCCAATAAATACTTCCTGGATAATTACATATGTTATAAGTATTATTAACCTAAATTAGTTATATTAATTTTTATTATATTGTAATATTATAGAAAATTTATTATATTTTAAATTTATTCAGTAACTGAATTGTCTTGTATTCATATTAAAGAAAGGGCAATAAAGATAAAAAATTTAAGATATATTTTGAAATTATTGCAATGATTACAAAGATCAAAGAAAAAGTAATCAATATCAATAACAATTATCTTGTTTTGGAACAGTGATTCCCAAATTAGATGTTTTCAAGTGGTATTTGAGAGATCTTTCATAAGCATATTAAAATTAGAAGAAAAAATAATTTTTTTACATCATAATTCCTTTAATAAAAATCTGTATCTCCCTACATACTCCTCAGAAATACTTATGAGATTTGTACCATGATAACTGACCAACTAAAGCTATATCAATTTCAATATTTTTATTCATGACATTACATTTTAACTGTGTTTGTAATTTGTTAACATATATTAATTTATTACATTTTGTAAGGTAACACATGTTATCAATACCATAAAAGATGAGATCAAGTTTATCTTGCACAGTAAGTTCTTGTACATGTTTAAAAATACAGTATATTCTAATTTTTTTTTGTCAAAAAAGTCATATAAATAAATTAATCAAATGCTGCTCATGTTTGTGTCTTTAAAAAAGGCAGCATACCTTGATATAATAATTAATTGTTAAAACAAGTAAGTTATGTTAAATTATAAAAAAGGCAGGAAATGTTTATAATTTTAATACTAATTTATAAATAAATGAGGTAGTATATAATGTTAATGATGACTATGGTAAAAGAAAATTGGAATTTATTTTTTTTTGCAGATCAACTGAATCAGAAGATAAATTTTCATAATCAGCTAGCCAGAGGTCATGGTAAAATAATTCTGTTACAAAGAACTGTAAACTATCATTGGATCCAGATATTACATTCCTTTAAGAAGGTTATGGTTCCATGAAGAGAAATTTTATGGTTCATAAAAGTAAAAAAACAATACAGAATATATATATATTCTGTATTGTTTTTTATATATATATATATATATATGAGAGAGAGAAAGAAAGAAAGAGAGGGAGCGGGAGAGAGTGAGGGAGAGAGAGTATTGAGTTTAAGTAAACTTTTAATTAAGTCATTTTTTAAAATTATTCACTACTTTTTTCCTTTTAATCTGCTGTTAACAACTCAATATAAGTCCTGATTGAGTCAGTTAAGAGGAGATCTGTTGTATCTAATTATAGATAAATATGAGTAAATTTTAAACTAATTTCAATTAATTTATCAAATTATTTTAATTGATAATATAATGAAAGATGTTTCATTATATTAGAGATAAATATGACACATGAAGTATGATAATAAGTATAAAAACAGGATGATTTATTTAAATTAAGTGATGTAATCAATAATCAAAGAGAAAATAGTTAAAAAATTAATTGGTTAAATTGATTTAACAAATTAAAAAATCAAGTCATTTTTTTTTTTTTCAAGTTGACTATAAAGAAAATAATATATAAACAAATAAATCTATCTGAGGCTGGTTAACTTAACAAAATAAAAAAAAAAACACAAAAAGGAGATTATGTTTAACACCTCTGGTAAGTTATCATAATGGCCAATTCCTATGCTATACATATTTACAAGTATTATTAATTTGTTTTTACTAAAAAATCTCAACACGATTAAATTTATGGTAAATATAAATTACCATTTCAACTAATATTAGCTTAATTTTATTACTGTAATAAATTAGCTAATATTAGTTAAATAATAAACAGAATTATTAATTAATTCTGTTTTATTATTATTATATTATTTAATATTATATTAAAAAAATAAAAAATAGTTTGATATTTTTATTCACACATATATGGTGTGGTTTATTTTTATTCTACATAAAATGTCTGTTTAAGACATTATATACGTATATATATTATATTACACAACTTATATGTACATGCAAAATAAGGTTATATCATATCAAATATCAAAAAAGGAGTTTGTGTATTACTTAACATGTCAGTCCCACTGAAACTCAAAATGTTTCAACTAAATTTGCTTTCATGTTTATTTTTTTTATAAAAAAAATATTGTTTATAACAGATAGGCACATATCACAAATTTCTATTTATTTTACTAGTTTTATAAAATATTTAGTTTGAGCATAATATTGAAATGAGCAAAATCTTTATAAAAAATAAAAACATAAATAAAACTCAGTGGATCATTGAATTATATATATTATTAAACATAATTTTGATTTTGTTTAACATCTTTTATCAACACAATCCCAGTTTAAATTATAGCTAAAATGATTAAGTTTAGGATACTGAGAGAGTCACATTATTTTGTCATGAAAAAATCCAGAGCACATATAATTTATGTTGAAAACTACAATTTGTATTACACACTAGATGTGTAATTTGCACCAAATTATAATTTCAAGCATTAGAAAACTTACACTCAAAAGAGTAACTTTCTTATTTTTTTTTACAAATAAAATAAATTATTATTAAAGTAGAAATAATAATTACAAACTTTTTAGAAAAATTCAGCTATTTGTTAGAAAAAAATATTTTGATATCCAGTAAATTATTTTTGGTGTTATTATCAATACACATTTCTCTGCGTTGAACGTGTTCTCTTTTTGGCATGGAAAAAATATCCACATCAATGATTTATGTACAGAAATATTCAATGAAAATCTAAGTCTTTAAATCCTTCAAATCAAAATTTAATTTTCATGGTTGATATTACTTATCATTTTTAAAATGAGATTCATGATTAAAGGTCTGATATTTCATGATGATTTATTACTTTTGAATAGTGTGTTGAATATCAAAATTGCTCGGTTTGTCTTTTGTTTAGCAAAGAACATTAACTAAGGAGTGGGAATATTCAAAGGTTTGGTTTAAATATAAATTTTAAACCTGGAATTTTTAGATCATCAGGTTAATAGTTAGCAACATTACACTATTACTGGCAATAACTACTGTGACCAAGAATGATGTTACTTGGGTGCAAATTTTACCTGTATAGTAAGTAGTGTAAGTTGAACAATAGAGTTGAATGTTTGATCAACTGATGTTCAGGTAACATATTTTCATTATTTTATTTGATAAAAGAATAAATAAAAGACACAAAACATTTCAAGCTCAGCGGTATTTCATATTTAATTTACTGGACCAATTAATTATATGTATCTTTTATAAATGTATATTCTATTTTAGATTCTTGTAAACATGAAAATTACACGATATAAAATAAACAAATTGACAGAAGGAAATTATAATAAGCTGAATTAATATTTTAATAAATTATAATGCATATAGTAAGAAAAAATATACAAAATCATTGTAAATTTCAATGATGAACAAAAATGTTACAAGTTTCCACTTGTAAAACTAAGAGACTAATTAGAGCTGGAAGAAGAAGGATTTTGAATCTATTTTTAATAAATATATATAAGTATTATAATTTCTTATATAAATGTACTCTATGACATTTACAACATATTATTTATTATTTCCCTTTTTTTATATACTGCAAAGTATCGGTTGAAACATAATGAGCATTAAAAATCTAATTTTAATTTTGAGACGTTAATTAATAATAAATTTTTTAATTACATATAAATTACATTCTATCTATTTTTATTTATTTATTTAATACCTAACATCATACATACATGTAAACTAAACCCTGAATATAAAGGTCGTTATCACAGATTTTCAATGCCAACAATAAATTTACCAGAGGTGCTTGATTATTAAATCGGTACTACATATACATAATCGAATTAATTAATTAACTAGGTTAAAAGTACTTATATATTCGATTACATTTTCAATGAAATTCAACATGATGTGGAATTATAATAATAATAATTATAGTAATAATAAGTAGTGTTGTGTTATCGTTGTCCTTTTTGATGACGGCACTTACTCTCTAAGGCCTATTTTAATGATCCAATGCCTGAGGATCCCAATTATTAAAAAATGAGAGGGCACCTAATCAAACAACCCTCTGAGTGCTCACTTTTTTCTTTAATTAATATTTAACAAATTATATTTATAATTATATATAATCAACTTAAAAATGGATTCAGTATTAACAATTAAATTTTGTTAATATTACATTTTAATTTTAAATTAATATTCAAATAAAAATATATAAAATCAATGTATTAATACATTAAAATAATTTTAAAGTAAAATGACTAGTGGAAATTGTTTGTTACAGAGTAATTCCCTCTGAAAATCATCATAAATGTTCTGCTCTTAGGTAAGTTTCCAACAGCAGTGATGTCTTATACTATTTTATTCCTTGCCATTTCCTTCAGTGTTTGATAATTCCAGTTTCCTTTAGATTATTGGTAGTTTTATCTTTTATTATCCTTTCTTCTTCCACCTTTTGAATCTTTCTTTATTAAATTTTCTTTTTTTAGCGTATGATCAAAATAATTAATTTTTCTTTTGAACTCTTTCAATAAAATTTTTTTTTTCTTACTCTTGCAAAAAGTCTTATTTCTTACTTTCCAGAATTGTCCACTATGCAGTTTGGTTTTGAGAGATGCACTTAGTCTTAATTCTGAATGCTCTATGTTATAGATTACCAGAAAATTATTATTGGTTTTGGAATATTACTATTGAGTCAACTGAACTTGATGTCGTTTAGAAGATATAACATTGTGTGCGTTGTCACTTATTTTTTTCTTTTTATGTATTACAAGTCACTCCACATCTTGCACGGGGACTAATCCCTTTCAACATTTATTGTTCAGAGTTATTTTATCTTTATTAATGAAAACATTTACTCTGTTTTGTTAAATTTTATAATATTTCTTGTTTTATATATCTGTATGATGCAGTTTTAATTCTGATGGCTACAATTATTAATCTTGAGCTGATTTTTGTAAAATAAGTTAAAATACATAATTAATTTATATAAATTTTTATATATTTGGTTAATTTATTGCTCTAATTATCATTTTCTTAGTTGATAAAAAAATAAAAGCTATTTAGAGGATGTTATGCAATTTGATCAGAATTATTTTTGTTAAAATATATATATATTGGTTACAAACCATGTAACAGATATCTCAGATTTGATTTATTTGTATAATTTTAATGTTATATGTAAAACCTAATTGTAATTTCTAATATTAAATTATACTATTTAATAAACAGAATGGATGTGTATTTTGAACAATGTAATATTTCACTTCAGCATTATTTATAATTAGTAATGAAATATTTGATTATTTTTGTTTATAAACAATTTAGTAAATATAAAATGTTATTGAAAAAGTATTTTCAAGCTGGTCGATTAAATAAGTTATTTTACAACTGTTGATACAAAATTGAATTCTTTTTCTCTATTCAACACATGGAATCTAGAGGACGGGATGTTTAAAAAGTATTGTGTTGGTGGTTTAGTAATAACAAAGCACAAAGAGAAATATATTTCTTTTCTTTTGTCAGTAACAATCTTCATACTTTAGTCAAAGCAAAACTTTTTCAATCCTTTGCTATCTTCTCACCTATCATACAAATTTTTGCTCTCTGCATGCTATTCCACTCAAACTCCAATCACATTATCTAAGTTTCATTTGTTTCTTCTTTCAGAAAAATCTCAATCATCATTAACAGTATTCTTAAAATAATTATTCTTCAGAGATATCCGTACCAAATAATTACCCTTCTTTCATCCTAAGTATAACTAACTGGTTTTTATGTAAGTTGCTATATATTTATTTCTTTTAATCTGAATTTGAATTATAGACAAGAGTATTTTACTTTTGTATCTCTTTTATGTGTTTTTTTTCTTTGGAAGACTGTGTAAGATCTGTTGAAAATATCATGTATTACTTACCAAAGATTTCTATGTTCTACTGATCAAATTTTTTAAATTATTGAACTTTATTCTTTCTAACTTCTTAATGTTAAGCATTTCTAATGTTGCTGTTTAAGTTGCTTTATTTAAGCAAGGTTTTGCAGGGATTATCTGATGAAAAGACTGATAGAAATAATTGTTCAGACAATAATGATTGACTGTCAGCCCACATTTTTTGATGTTAGGTAGAAGAGATGTATTGTAGTAAAATTAATCTTTAAAATTGTGAAAATTTGGATTTATCTTATTTTTATAACCAGGCTGTCTGTTGTATAAACATTTGCTTGTTAATGCACTTATTTTTTCATTTGTTGGTGCGAAGTAAAACATTTAAACATTTCTTAATTATTAATTTTATTACTGTCATATTATGTTAAGAGTAATTGTTCTTTTCTGTAGAAAAAGGGTTAAACATTCATTAAAAATTGTTCAACATACCAAAGATCTATTTGAATGTAAGAAATTATTCAATGATAAATATCATGCATTATCCATACTTGTAAAACATGCATTTAATGATCATAGGTTATTTTAATGTATATAAATAATTTTTATTATTTGTAATTCATAACTTTACTGTCTGAGATAAATACCTTTTTACAATTATTTGGGGTACTAAAACATTAATGGTTTGAAAACCTATTCAAAGTTATACACATGTGGAAATAAATTAAAATTTAAAATTATTTATGAATAAAATGAAATATGAAATGTACTATCTTGCATAGCATTTGTAAAGATATATTAAATAAATCATACTCTAGATCAGCGAGCACTCAGTAGGTAAGACTAACGATAATCTATCTAATATTTAAATATTTAATTAAATTTGGGATGAATAACAGCAGCGGGCAGGTGGAAGCAGATAGAGTTAAAATGGAAAGAGGTTAACTCAGTCGCTGGTTAATGCCTCGTGAGGCCGTAAAATGGCACGGACAGTCTGGTAATTTTTCTTAAAGCCAAGCTTATGATATAAGCTTAGTGAAGCGTCATTCTCTGGCCGGATCACAACAAATGGAATGTAGCCACGGTCATGGACGACCCTAGTAAGGTATGTTGCCAAATGAATACCATATCCTTTACGTCGATATTCTGGTCTTGTTTGCATTGAAAACATTGCACCATAGTATGATTGAACCATCCATGCTGCTAATTCACCTGATTCAAATACACCATATGCTGGAAGTCGTTCTATCAATCGTTCGAATACTTCTACTGCCTCCATGTCATTAGCAGGATATAAATCATGGATAACTTGTGCATTTTCAATCTGAAGTTGCTTCATTTTTGCTTCCTCATACTGTAATCTGCAAAAAAAATTTCTTTTAATATAATCCTTTTTTTCACATATAATCCTATTGTATATATATATATATATATATATATATATATAATTATTATTATATATATTTATATATAATCCACATATGTCCTATTTTAATATAATCCTAATAGGATTACTATTATTTTAGTTATATTCAAGCGTTAAAAAAATAAATAAATTTAAAAAAAGAAGGAAAATGGGTCACATCATTACTCTTATGGCTATTGTTCTGTGGTGCTGTTGTAAGTCCATTCCATTGACAAAAAAACACACAGCCAAAAAAATCTTATTTAAAGAAATGAATACTAGATTGTCAGTTACATTTTCCCATGCACTATATATATATATATATCTCTTACAAAACAGGTATATACTATGTATCACGTATTAGCAGGCCTGGAGGACTATCAAATCTCTAAAATGTTGGGTATATTTCAATTCTAATAGTTTTATTGTAGTAAATAAACCAGTATTATAGTTGTCAGTAGATAAACACAAAAAAATACATAGTATAAAAAAACTGCAAATCTTCGGTTGCTAACTAATACAAACAATATACAAATTCAAAGTTAAGATGCAAATATTAATTAAGTTTAATTAATTTGAAAAGCTGAAAGCAATGGAAAACTACAGCTGCTTTTTTTCCAAGAAAATGTGGCTCTGCATTTTCATATAGCAATGATGGAGGCGCCTTCCTTGGTAAAATATTCCGGAGGTAAACTAGTCCCCCGTTCGGATCTCCGGGTGGGAACTACTAAGGAAGGGGTCACGAGAAAATTAAAAAATAACATTCTACGAGTCGGAGCGTGGAATGTTAGAAGCTTAAAAAAGGTTGGTAGGCTAGAAAATTTAAAAAGGGAAATGGATATGATAAATGTGGATGTAGTAGGAATTAGTGAGGTTCGGTGGGAAGAGGAAGGCGACTTTTGGTCAGGTGATTTTAGAGTAATTAACTCAGCTTCAAATAATGGGCAGGCAGGAGTAGGTTTCATAATGAACAAGGAGATAGGGAAGAGAGTAGAGTATTTCAAAATGCATAGTGATAGAATCATTGTAATAAGGATAAAATCAAAACCTAAACCGACAACGATTGTTAACGTCTATATGCCTACAAGCGCCCATGATGATGATGAGGTAGAGTGTGTATACGAAGAGATTGATGAAGCAATTAAACAAGTAAAAGGAGATGAAAATTTAATAATAGTTGGAGATTGGAATGCAAGCATTGGAAAAGGCAAGGAAGGAAATATAGTGGGTGAATACGGGCTGGGGAAAAGGAATGAAAGAGGGGACCGACTTATAGAGTTTTGCACGAAGTATAATTTAGTAATTGCCAACACCCAATTTAAAAATCATAATAGAAGAATATACACTTGGAAAAGCCAGGTGATACTGCAAGGTATCAGATAGATTATATCATGGTTAAGCAAAGATTTAGAAATCAACTCGTTGACTGCAAAACTTACCCTGGAGCAGACATTGATAGTGACCATAATTTGGTGATAATGAAATGTAGATTGGGGTTTAAAAACCTGAAGAAAAGGTGTCAGATGAGTCGGTGGAATTTAGAGAAGCTTGAGGAAGAGGAGGTAAAGAAGATTTTTGGGGAGGACATCGCAAGAGGTCTGAGTAAAAAAGATAAGATAGAAAATGTAGAAGAAGAATGGGAGAATGTTAAAAAGGAAATTCTTAAATCAGCAGAAGCGAACTTAGGCGGAATAAAGAGAACTGGTAGAAAACCTTGGGTTTCAGACGATATATTGCAGCTGATGGATGAATGTAGAAAATATAAGAATGCTAGTGATGAAGAAAGTAAAAGGAACCATCGGCAATTAAGAAATGCTATAAACAGGAAGTGCAAACTGGCGAAAGAAGAATGGATTAAAGAAAAGTGTTCAGAAGTGGAAAGAGAATTTTACATTGGTAAAATAGACGGAGCGTACAGGAAAATTAAGGAAAATTTTGGGGTACATAAATTAAAATCTAATAATGTGTTAAACAAAGATGGTATACCAATATATAATACGAAAGGTAAAGTCGATAGATGGGTGGATTATATTGAAGAGTTATACGGAGGAAATGAATTAGAAAATGGTGTTATAGAGGAAGAAGAGGAAGTTGAGGAGGATGAAATGGGAAAAACAATACTGAGATCTGAATTTAAGAGAGCATTAAAAGATTTAAATGGCAGAAAGGCTCCTGGAATAGACGGAATACCTGTAGAATTACTGCGCAGTGCAGGTGAGGAAGCGATTGATAGATTATACAAACTGGTGTGTAATATTTATGAAAAAGGGGAATTTCCATCAGACTTCAAAAAAAGTGTTATAGTAATGATACCAAAGAAAGCAGGGGCAGATAAATGTGAAGAACACAGAACAATTAGTTTAACTAATCATGCATAAAAAATCTTAACTAGAATTCTATACAGAAGAATTGAGAGGAGAGTGGAGGAAGTGTTAGGAGAAGACCAATTTGGTTTCAGGAAAAGTATAGGGACAAGAGAAGCAATTTTAGGCCTCAGATTAATAGTCGAAGGAAGATTAAAGAAAAACAAACCAACATACTTGGCGTTTATAGACCTAGAAAAGGCATTCGATAACGTAGACTGGAATAAAATGTTCAGCATTTTAAAAAATTTAGGGTTCAAATACAGACATAGAAGAACAATTGCTAACATGTACAGGAACCAAACAGCAACAGTAACAATTGAAGAACATAAGAAAGAAGCCGTAATAAGAAAGGGAGTCCGACAAGGATGTTCCCTATCTCTGTTACTTTTTAATCTTTACATGGAACTAGCAGTTAATGATGTTAAAGAACAATTTAGATTCGGAGTAACAGTACAAGGTGAAAAGATAAAGATGCTACGATTTGCTGATGATATAGTAATTCTAGCCGAGAATAAAAAGGATTTAGAAGAAACAATGAACGGCATAGATGAAGTCCTACGCAAGAACTATCGCATGAAAATAAACAAGAACAAAACAAAAGTAATGAAATGTAGTAGAAATAACAAAGATGGACCACTGAATGTGAAAATAGGAGGAGAAAAAATTATGGTGGTAGAAGAATTTTGTTATTTGGGAAGTAGAATTACTAAAGATGGACAAAGCAGGAGCGATATAAAATGCCGAATAGCACAAGCTAAACGAGCCTTCAGTAAGAAATATAATTTGTTTACATCAAAAATTAATTTAAATGTCAGGAAAAGATTTTTGAAAGTGTATGTTTGGAGTGTCGCTTTATATGGAAGTGAAACTTGGACAATCGGAGTATCTGAGAAGAAAAGATTAGAAGCTTTTGAAATGTGGTGCTATAGGAGAATGTTAAAAATCAGATGGGTGGATAAAGTGACAAATGAAGAGGTATTGCGACAAATAGATGAAGAAAGAAGCATTTGGAAAAATATAGTTAAAAGAAGAGACAGACTTATAGGCCACATAATAAGGCATCCTGGAATAGTCGCTTTAATATTGGAAGGACAGGTAGAAGGGAAAAATTGTGTAGGCAGGCCACGTTTGGAATATGTAAAACAAATTGTTAGGGATGTAGGATGTAGAGGGTATACTGAAATGAAACGACTAGCACTAGATAGGGAATCTTGGAGAGCTGCATCAAACCAGTCAAATGACTGAAGACAAAAAAAAAAAAAAATTGAAAAATAATAATATATAAAAATAAAAGCATCATAATTACAGTAGTGTGCAAATTAATCCAAACACAGATATTATTCAATAAAAAGTAATTTTATTTTGAAAAAAATCATACCTGTACAATTTGTGAATATCTAATAATTAATGTGTCTTCCTTTGTTCTTAATCATTTCACATACATGGTTTGGGATTGATTCAGCAAGTAATTTCATTTGACTACAAGTGACTACAATTCAATTACAGATTTTTTGTTTGCTTTTCTTTAACTCACAGTGTTTTTTTTTATGTTTGCCCTCAAATCTTGCATCCTTAATTTAACATACTTCCTGACATTGCCAATTGATGAAATTTGGCAGAATTACCAAGGTCAAGTGATAATACAATATTCAACCATTACTTTTGAAAACATCCCTTCATACAGGGGTAAATTAAGGTTGGAAATTAATAATGCAATTAATTATGTCAATAATCATGCATTATCAGAGATGGATCGAATGAGAAATCTTTTATAAAAACTCATAATAATGTTTGTCGGAAATTGTGATAGTTAATTAAGTAAATGAAGTAAAAACTTCACAAAGCAAAACTTTACTATTTCATTACTTTGTTTAGTAAATGTTTGATTGAAAATTTGTTTGATATTTTATAAATACATTAAGAGTCATCAATATATGATATTATCTTTTGAAATCCAAATTAACCTACTAATTAAACTCATTGCATGAGTTTAATGATAACAATTCGATTAAAGAATGACTAAAAAGTATAAAGCAAGTCTTTAAAAATCTTAAAAAAACTTTTGTAATATTATTTGATTTTTTCATCATGAAACCATACCAATATTATTGCCTCAGTAAGGTCAATTTTTGTGGTACAAATCATTTTTTGACTTTCTGCCCAAAGATTTTCAATTGAACTTAAGTCTGGGGAGTGGCCTGGACAAGGGAGTAATTTAAAAAAAAATTTTCTACTTTTTTGGCAGTATGGCATGGTGCAAAATCTTGTTGGAACACTCTGTTGCCTTATGGGAATTTTTTTTGAAGTTGTGTCACAACCTTTTCCTTCAGAATCTTGATATAACCATCACTTTTCAATGTACCATCTACTGGAGGTAATGAATCTTCAAATGAAAAACAATCCCAAAACATTTTTTCTGGGGATGTTAACTCATTTTTGGATATGAACCGGTGATGTATTTTCATCTGACACACTTTTCTAACATCTGAATATAAAAATTCAACTCATCAGAAAACATAACATTTTTTCCAGTCTTCTTTGGTCCAGTTAGCTAGTGCTTTGGCCTACAAGTGATTTTTTTCTCATTGCTGCTGATAAAAGCTGCTTTTTAGCTGACTGATGAGCTTTCCATCTGCTGCAAGAAATCAACGTCTAACAGTTGTCACATTTCAATCTGTTCCACTGGCTGTAATTCTCAATTTAAGTCCACATCAGATAATTTTGGATCAAGTTTACTTATTCTTACTAACGAATTCTGAATTGGAGTAGTTTTCTTTTATAGCTACATTTGCCTTTCCTTTGAGGTGAGAAGGAACTAGTTCCTTTAAACTGTTTTGAAATAGCATTCACTGACTCTAGTCCATACCATACTCAAAAGCTATTTGTTGTTGTTTCATACTGGTATGCTTAGAAAGAGAAACAATTTTCAAATGTTTTCTTGGAGTTATGTCCACTATTATACATTCAAAAAATACAAGCTGTACAACTGGTGAAAAAAACTTAAATTCATTCTAAAGTCAACTGTCATAAAACCATTGTAAGAATAAAATGCTTTAGAGTTAATGTAGTCTTTAATTTTTTAATTAAAGTAATATTTTAATTATGTCTTTAAATCTATTTCCTTAACCCTGATAGATATTAGAACTTGATACACCAGTATCTTGAACTATTCTGACTTATTAAATGATAACAATTTGCGTGAATCCATTATAGCTTTTAGTTAGACAATTGTAAACATTGCAAATACATGTTAACCCACATTTGCTAGTAGCACTTTAGTATGTAGTAAGTACGTAATAAGTATTCACCTTAGTATTCATTAGTACAAACATCTTCAAAATATTAATATTGTTTTCTACAAAAGAAATCTCGTAAAATTACCTATTCAGATTGCCAATGAAAACATGAAAACTACACGCCAGTAGCAACTGAGTGTTAAACAAGTCAATATTTATATCTGTACTTATTGATATTGTAAAATATGGTCTTTAAAATCAAAGTAACAGTATTTTGATTCTCAATATTTTATAAGCCGAAAAGCATAATATTACTTTTTTATGAAAAAAATTATTACCTTTATAATTACCTAAAAAATGAAGAATTTAAGCAAAAAACCTTTGAACAAAAATTATTTTTTTTTACATATTCATCTTTTAACTTTATTGTACCTGCAAAACTGCAAATTATGGATTAAAAATGCAATAAAACAACCATTATTATTATTATTATTTTTTTTTTTTGGCGGGGGGGGGGGGAATTATCTTTGGTGAGTTTTTAAAAAATCTCTTTTCTGAAATTTTTCTTAAAGAAGTCTGCATTTGTTTTTTAATTTTATATTCACAATAAGATTAAATCTTTTCTTTTACGGAAAAATCTTTTTTTAAACTGTTAAAATTTGTAGTATTTACAAAAGTTTATGGTTAAAGATTGCTTAAACATAATAACATGTAATAAAGTTTTTATAAATTTAGATTTGGCTTGTGTAATTTAGGTAAAGAATTAAGTATCACAAAATAAACCTAATTTTACCCCCTTTTCCCTACCAAACAACTGTAGACTCTCTGCTAAGATTCTCAAAAATAAGAATAAGTGATTAAAACTAAATATCTCAAACAAATTAGTCAATGGTTACTAACTACTTCCTTATTAAAACCTATATTTGGTCTATTTTTACTATACCACTTCTTGAAAATACAGTAAGGGTTAACAAAGAGATTATTAAAAAATTAATTTTGCACTAGTATTTAATGTACTAATATAGTGCATTGCACTGCACATACAGTGCCTCAAAATCACAGCATTGTCATGTACCATGTGAACTAAAATTTGCCAAAACACACCAATCAAGGAATGGGTGTGGATGGTGAATATAGTATATGAATTTACTATCTACCAGATTCACCATATTAATGGTACATAGTTAATATAAAATGCTAATGACATCATAGTAAATAATCTACAAAAAGCCAAATGTTACTACTAGGTAAAAGACATCCAGATGCTTTAGTTCTGAAAACACTGCAGAATACTTAGAATATGAGAGTAGAAAACATTTACTATTAAATAGATCTAGAAAACACCTATAAATACAAATGTTTGTGAACTACATTAATACTGCTTGGATCAATGAGTGGTACTGAGTTATGCAGAATTTTGTGTTTTTTCTGCATTATCTGAGTGAGAATTTGAACAAATAATTTACACTACAATTCATCTGTGGAAAGTCACCAGGAGAGAATGACAAAAAAATTATAATAATAATAATTCAGAGGTTATTGAATTTTTTCAGAATTTTTTATATGTAAAAAATTTTGAACAGTTAATTCAGTTACACAAACACAGACAGATTATGTTGGGAAACTTGCATAAGAATGTAATTTGTCTTTGATTGGAAAATTCAAATTTTAATTCTTGAAAATGAAGTACTGTAAACAAACGTATATACAATAAAATTAAGTATCTCTTTGTAGAGCAATATTTATAAATATGAACAAAAAATTTTACTTAAAATTATTTAATGTGTTGCCCTTTACTGTGAATGCGTCAATATGTTTCAATTTCTTTAAGTTGTAATGGCCAGTCATTTGCCGTTTCTTGGATTGAACACTTCTGTCTCACTTCTCTTCTCTCCTTTAGTTGTTAGACAGCTACTTCATTTGTGTGATCCCTGTTCCTGACACATACTGTTGTAATCCCACTAACATAACAACAATCCTTTCTATGAGAATGTTTGTAGCAATAAAGTTGAGTATGAGTAGGGTCTATGCTGTATTACACTCATTTTAATTTTATTTTAGTAATATTAATTTTAGTAAAGAAACATACTTTCATTATTAACTGGTGATTAACTTTGGTACATCTATCACATTAGCATAACTTAGGCCTTGCAGTTAACTTATTTCCAGATTAATTTTTAAGGTTATCTTATTTCTCTTCTTTCTTTGAAGTTTAATTTTTAAATAAAATTAATAATAAATAAAAGAGAGGGAATGAAGAATTTAAACTAGATGCTAAATTTAAAGGTTGCAGCTGATAAAGAGTAGTTAAGGTGGACGAATGCATAAGTAAGTTGAATATAAAAACTGCAAAAAAATTTGAGTAGCAAAATAAAATTAATCATTGAGCAATGAATTAATTATTAACACTTCATTATGATTTAAAAATATGTAAATTAAGAAAGTAGTAAAGACAGGAAAAATTGCCATTTTACTATAGTGTTTACGCTATGAGGATCTTTTTTATTTTTCATTATTATTACTACTATTATTATCACCGAAAGAAACAATCAGCATAAATATTAAATGACAAAAAAGTGTATAAGGACATGAAAGAAACAATTTAAAAAATAAAAAATAAATTGTACCAAAGTACTTTAGACAAGATTAATGATAATAGATAGAAAGGATGACTTGTGAGTCAACTTCTTGTCACTTCAAGAACAAGAGTTCATTTTATTTACTTAAGTTATTTTTATACGTAGAACAGAATTTGAAGTACTGGAATTTTCTGCAGAAGATTTTAATCCTATATTTCTTTAAAAAAAACCTTTTTTTTGTAAGGGAACTTTATTAAATTCTCATTCAGCAGTTCTCTATGGTGGATGGTAGCAACTCCACCTTTAATCGTACGTACGGTTCTGGTTACATATCCTGATGAGAATTGACAAATTTCACAACTATACAAACTCCTTACCAGTTTGGAGCATATGCTGTGAATTTATTATTTATTAGCTTATTTGAATACATGAGCAGATAGATAGATTAGCAGATAAATACATTTTTCCCAAATTGCATTTAGTAAAAAAAAGGAAAGGGGTAGCTGTAACTGGGTGTAGGCTTGTTGTTGCTGGAGAGAATGAATAAAATATCAATTAAGTAATAATGATTAATCAAACACTAAATGTTAATTAAACTTTATATTATTCAGTTAAGTTAATTTAGTTTAATTGCTTTGCCCTGACTACCTTTAGAAAATAAAATAAACAGATCCAATAAAATTTACCAATTGGCTGAATTAACTCTTCATGCAACTTGTTTTGTCCAATTTGAGTCACATTCCAGGAAAACAATGCATGAATTAAAATTCTGTAAATTATTTTAACTGTTAAATACTGACTTTGCATATAATTTAAGATGCTATGATATATCTACACATAAGGATTGAGTTAAATTTATAATAGGATGTTTTTAAATGTTAATAGAGATTTTTATTTTTGACTGGAAGACCTCAAAAGGAAGATTCTATATAATACAAAAATCTTCTATACTAATGCTAAGATTAGTACCTTGGTTTGGCCAACACTAATGTTACTGACTGAGGCATAAAAGCAGAGTATTATGTGTTATTTTACACTGTATTATGCTAGTACAATATACTACATAATTGCCTTATTAGTAGCATAGTTGACTGCTAAACTGAAGGTCTCAGGTTTGATGGCATGGTAGGTTATGGATTTTAAAGGCAAGAACAACTACCTTAAAAGATCTCAGAGGCCATACACTTAAAAAATGTATGAGTGTAATAACTTCTGGTTAGTTTTTTGTTGTGAATATTTCTCTCTAAACTTAACTTAAGAAGCAACAAATCAACATTATTTGAAATACTGTACTATTTTTTAGTATAAATATTTTTACTGACTTTAAAACGAAGGAGGTTCCAGGATAACCCTACATGCTTTTTTAATGAATTTTTAAGCCTTACTCATGGCTAAATTCTGATTTTAATGATTCTTTTATTATTTTGAAGAGGAAATTCCACTGATGGTTCTATAGTAACTTTGTTCTAGATAATATTAGTAGCTGATTTTTTAAATGAAAAATTACCCAGTCACATAAACAATTTGTAAATTTCTCTTTACTTCTTTGTCATTTTCATTACTTATTGGCATACTGTTTTAACATAAAAAAACAAATAATGAGATACAAACATTAACATAATGTTTGTATGAGATATATATAATGTTCAATGTGATAAAAACAAGCATTAACATAAAATAATGAGATTATTTGAGAATGAGAGAATTTTCATGTGAAATTTCAAGAAAATTAGTTCTAAAAAGTTAATTAATCTCAAAGTCCAGACAACCTTTGTTCAAGCTCCTTCTTTGATATGTAATGCTATTTTTCTGCCATCCTTTTTTATGTAACTATTAAGATGCAAGGCTCTTGCTTTTTTGAGTTATTTATAACTGATTTTAATTGGGAATTCAAAAAGTATTATTTTTTACTTTTTAGTGCATTTTTTAAAAAGTTGGTTTTATTTTCTTTTACGCATTTTACTTATTAAATAAATAATTTGAAATATTATACATTTTCATAAATAAACAAATTCCTACTCTAAAATTTGGGTATAAAACTAAATTTTATTAATGCCATTTATTCTTTTGAAACTCTGTTAAAATGAAATGGAAAACTGTTCTGATATTCACATGTGTTAAAATATTTTTAAAATTCTATAATCAGGGACCAAAATTTTCCATGTGAGTTAAACCAATTTCTCTATTTGTATGATTGCACACAGAATTACAGATATTTCAATTATAGAAATTAAGTCCTACTGTGCATTTAATTTTAGATATATTGATAAAGTGTATGATATGATGTGGCTTTGGTTTTAATGGTCATAAAATTACAACGAATGTTTATCAATGAAAACACAGACAAATTGCCTATATATAAGTGGATTTGATTTTACATTATGTTAAAGTGTCATTTTTAACAATTTAAAAAATTATAATATTTTTTTGAAATCTCAAAATTAAAATATTTTTCATGTTTCATTTGTAACAATGATTGAAAAGTTTACTATATGATTTAATTAAATTTGTATCGAGGTGATACATGTTATAACTTGTGGACTAAAAAATTCAAATTAAATCTTTAAATTTAAATTTATAGCAACTTATGCAACCATGAAAAGAAATGAAGGATATTTTTAAAATATAGAAAGATAAACGACCACAAAATAACAAAAACCAAAATATAATTACTTTGTTTATTTTTTTGAGAAATAAATCAAATTATATAAAAAAAAACTAGGAAAATTGTTAACTAAATTCATAAGGCCAGATATTTGAAAAGAATTCTCGTTTAATAAAAAATTTGGATATGGAATATAAATTGTGTTAAGCACACAGCTACATTATATTCACACTTATTAAAAATTAATAAATATTTTTCAAACACTTTTTACTTTAAGCAGTGTTATTTTTAAGTGACTTTAAATTTTTTTAACTATAATAGCTAATTTCATTTAAGTTTTGCAGTAGACAATTCATAATTATCACAATGTATTTACTAAACAATGAGTTCTATTTATTAGTATTTTATTTTTTAGACTGAATTGGTTCACAATATGGTGAAAACCTAAATACAGTATGACCATTTTTTTCTAACTTCAGGCTGACTAGTCTTGAGTAGAACATTAATTGAACTCCAATCTAGTTGAAGTAAACTGAATTCTGATAATACTTTAAAAAAAAAAACCATTACTAATATGTGAATAAAAAATATTTTTTTTTGGATATTTTTTTTACATCAGCAAACTTAACTTTTAAATTCATATTTACTTGAGGTCTTAATATTTTTACATTGTACTTTCTTGGAGTACAATTTTCGCATATATAAGGGGATATTATATACATTAAAATAATTTAAATTTTTAATATTATATATGTATGTCATATTTAATTTATTATACTTACTCTTCTAATTTTAAATCATTTGGTGGTTCTTCACATACGTATAAATCACCACAAGTCTTATCTACAGTGCCGATATGTCTGTAGAACTCTTCTATGCGGTCTAATATGTCACTGTGGATAAAATTAAGAAAGATGGGACGGGTCCAGTCTATTAGGACATCTTCTTCTTGTAGCAGTTTTAGGCTGTCGAGGCGGTCGCATGGGCAGAAAATACTGAAGCTTTCATACATTCGGTTGTTCGGCTGAAAAAATATTGCAATAATAATAATATCATTTTTTAAGTGATTAATCATAACAGTTAATAATTTTTAAAAAATAATACAAGATGATGTATTTGGATAACTCTACACAATATTGGTGTCATGGTTGTTTTGAATGATATTAATAGTTTATAAATTAATTTAATATAAATTGCAGAGGTAAACTATTTTAAATAAATAAAAAAAATAGCAGTTACCATCACTGCTATTGCACAGTTGCTGCTTGAGCTGCAGAATTCTGATTAAAATCTCAGTAAATGTGCTGATAAGTTTTTATTTTGTTTGGAATTCTCATGCTGCATTAATAATTTGATAACTGGGCTTCAACTATAATGATACTGCTTTGGAATGTTTGGCATGAGTGTAAGACTAACTTTTAGACTGTAATTTGATTAGCTTTTTTGATTTGTTTGGTTAGCTTAAGGCAGTAGAATATCAATAAAAAAATCTACTTGTTGTTTTATCAGATTTTCTAACATTGAAAATCTATAAAGTTTCTTAAATTTAATGGAACTTAAAAAGCTAAATTTATCAAAAACCATCCATTTATTTATTATTTAATTTGTTGTATGGCACTACCTACTGTAATTATTAACATTAATAAATAATAAAAGTCAGCAATGAAACTATGTTCAGTGTTTAACTTTGGTGATTTAAAGGGTATGGTTTATTAAATTTGGCTTAAGCCATTGAAATTTTATCCTTGCTTACATCCTTCGGTTTCCAGTTGCTTTCTGAGACATACTGACCATTGCAAAATAATAAGGTTCTAAGAAATATGGTCACCATCCTACCCAGAAACCACTTATTTTTATACTCATGAGAATAGTCAATATTCTGAATCAAGTAAAGTATTTTGGAGTGAAATGTAACAATTTATGCCTATAGAGATTTAGAGGTTACTGAATTTATATTGTCTTATTGCGTAGAAGCAGTGAATATGAAGCATTGTTTTAAAACAGACAGGGATTCATTGTTCTACACTATCTGTTGCAGCTTATGGTTCCTTTCTTGCAGTTTTAATACACTGTAAAGGATGTGAAATAGAAGAGACACCATTCATAGTTGCTTTCTGTGATAGTAATGATGTTTATTATACAGCCAGTTCATGTGGTGATCAGAGTGAAGATGTCATTTGTAGGGCTGAATATCATCTACATTTCAATAGGCGTGGCATGCTGACATTCAACAATATATTTATTTTAGTGAAGAAAATGATGGTAAATTACTTATCACTTTCCTTAGTAAGCTTAGCATGGGATGCATGTTATTCTTGTGAATGGCTATACTTTGCAGGAGTTACGTATTAATTAAATTTTTGCAGCAATTACTTATTAATTAAATCTGATCATTTGTAGCCATTCAAATAATTACATAACTGGACTTAAAAATCTTATTCTTATAGAAAAAAATCTCAATTGTTAATTTAGAACTTTTAATAAAAGAAAAAAAGAAATAAACAACTAAATTAAATTTATAAAAAATAAAGAAAATTGTATTGTGATTTATTTATTTCAAAAAACTTATCAACCTGCTATGTTTAAAAATATTTTTTATGTACTATGTATAGTTAAAATAATTTTTATTTAAAGCCTACTGATGTAAATATTTCCTCATTAAATTTCTGAAGAGTTCTCTTCAACAGAGATTCTATTTAGATAAAAAATGTATAATTATTACAACTTACTACATTTATGATCAATTAAAATAGAATTAAAATTTTAATTATTAAGTACTTTTTCACATCTTTACTACATGATATTAACTCAGTATATAATTATTAATTTGTTTTTTAAAATTTCAGTTGATAACTTTAATTTAGTGACATGTTTTAATCACACAAAACTAAAACAAAATGATTTAGCCTTTTCATTAAAAAAAAGTATGATTTTATCTTACTTTTGAAAATTAGAGAAGTGTTCTAGCCAAAAGGTAGAGATATTTCAAAATTTAATAAAATAGAGTTAAATAAAAGCTAAAATTTTTCACTATTACATTGTTTTGCTACATCAAAATTTATGTTAACATAAACATGGTACGGTCAAGGAATAACAGTTATTAATGTTCTATTTTTATTAGAAAAAAGGTAACAAAATAATTTAGAAAGTTGAAATTTCATCTGCAATTTCATCAAATGTAATGAATATCTACCACTGCAAATTATCATTCATTAAAATTGCAATGAGCATAAATAAATTTACTATTTAATTTGTAAATTAATAAATCAAGCTTTGATTAACTTGGTAAAAATGGATTTGATGATAACATCAGTCAAATTAAGTCAGTCATGGTGGTGATAAACAGCTAAATTTTAACAAATGTATGTATATATCTGTAAAATTTAGAGAAATCAACAGGAAAACTTCTAGCGTTTAGTAATTGTAGAATTAATTCTAATTCAAAATCTTGAATGACTATTATTATATTTTACTTTTATCAAATACTGTACAATAAATATAGCAATTCATACCCTAACAAAGATTTTTATAGATAAAGATTTTCTTTATCGTTGAAATACATCTACAATGATACAATGAGACAAAACATTACTTAAGACAAATATGAACATAATAACTGACCAATCAAAACAAGCTTAATCGACATGGAATTTTTTGTTTGAGTATTTGTCAAGTGATAACTAGACAATTAAATGTCTTTACAATGTTTTTATTGAAACAAGCAAGGAACTCCTTTAGGGAGTATACTTAGAAAATGTGTTGATTGTCATTTTTTTGGTTTTGTGTTCTAAACCCTTAGTCAATTTCAGTTTATTGTTAACATCTTATATACCTGTTCATTTTACCAATAAATAGGGGTTATTAAAATTAATTATTGTCAAAATCCTTAAAAATGATTCATAGCTGAAAAGCCTTTTTTTGTCAGTTGATGATTTCATTAAGTGATAAGAAATTATAAGTGTAACAATGTAAAAGTAGTCTTCCTACATTTATATTTCTTCTTCAGTGTGTTATCAAGATTTATTTAGCAAATTGCATTACTTGATATAGTTATTAATAACTCCAGTACTATCTGATGTATTCTTATCAGCTAAAAATAATTTTAAATGTGTGCAATTCTGTACAGTAAATATTAGGAATGCTAATAGGTTTCTTTAGGCAAGAGATTTTGGGCAGGTGAATACTTCCTGTTTTCCTCATTATATTAATAAATAAATATTCAGTAATCTGTAGAGTTAATATACTTTGATCATTTTATAATTTACAAATCATTATTTAGTCTGACTCACAGCCAAAGGGAGATATATAATTTTTAGACGAATACATACTAAAAACCAAAATATAAAACTCAAATTTAAATTACAGCATGATAAGTAATAAATAACTTATCTTTATTTTTCTATTATCACAGATTTTTCATCATGTCTATTTTCTCTTAGTATTGCTTTGCTAGAGATATAATTTTCTTCATATGAATGAAGAAAATTATATCTCTACATAAAAACTTATTTATTCTTTTAACGGAAAAGAAAGAAAAATTTCCTTTGTGGAACTACTGTTGAGGCTAAACCATCACATTTTATTATTTCGTATAGACAAATTTTGACTTCTAATGAATTTTCTTCTTTGTAACTTTCAACTTTCCTTTCTTTGTTTCAATGTTCCATTAAAATTTACTCAGTTGTTCAAAGACTGATGGTGTATTATGAAGACAACACTTAAATTAAGCTCAGAGAAGACTTAAACCAACAAGATTTAAACCCAGAGTTTCACTTTTTAAGTAGATTTCATAAGAAAGCTACCTATTGTAATGGGTATCATGATTTGACTTCCGGAAAATTTTGACATCTTCACGTTTCACATTCCACAGACTCCAAAACCACCATCAGCTCAAAAGTTTATATGTACATTTATAAATATATATTCCACTTTCCTGTGGACAAGATGCTGCTGTAATTTTGTGCCAATCACTTTCAAATTGCTCCTTAAAAATAACTCATCCCAAAATTTCGGTCGAGTTCGTTAACAAAAGAAATCGGACTATGGGGTGCTTTTTAAAAAAAAAACAACAAAATATTGCTATAACTTTCTTATTAAGTAGAATGTCAAATTCATTTAAAATTCCTACTATTCTTTGGATAAGGGCCTAAAACTTATTAAAGTAAAGTTTTTTGATATCACCAACCATTGGCCCAGCAGGTTGAAAAAATTGGGTTTCGAAGACAAAAAAGAATTATACCTCCCTTAATAGACACAGTATCAAACTGTTTTAAAATGGGCTTTAGTCCTCTAAACATTACCTAAAACTTTTGTCTGTGACAATTTTTGATATGACCAACCCTTAACGGCAAGGGATGACCAAAATGTTGCTGGTATTGTAAGATGGGGCGTGTCGTATGCTAAACATATAAAACTTTTTTCACATGCAACCATTGTTGTATTGCGTAAATTTGAAGGTTTTTTTAACTTTAAGATGGAAATTTTTTTATCCCCTACTTAGCACCAGTTAAATTTACCTCTGCCTTCCAGCATGCCGAAAGGGATTTTTTAAATAGTGAAGGAAGAAGAATACTCCTAATATACTGTGGAAGCAAAGAATCTGAGAATTATGCTGAACTGTACCTTTCTTTCCAGCACCACTGTTGTAGATTGAAGAAAAAATTAATATTAGAAATGGCTATTTGTAAAATGTTGAACGAATCATTGACAGCAAAGTAAAAGTGCTTTGTTCTATAGCTTTAGGCTTTGTTTTACTTCGGGAGAATATACAGTGCCAGTAAAGGAAGTGATTGCTCATACTAGCATGTAGTGTGGCACAAAAAGAATTCACCAAAATATACTGTTGGGACGTGAGCCTGATACAAATCCAAAAAATGTATCCTTTGGCTAAAACAGCACTTTTAAACAAGAGACAGTGAGGTTAGCAAGAGAGAAAGGGGGAGAGAGATAGAGTGTGAGGAAGAAGTAAAATGATAGATGTTAAACATATGCTTTAAAATTATCCATTACCATTTTTCTTCTCAGATTTAGATTTTCACTGGAACCAATGAATCCAGAAAATGAAACCATTGGAAATCCTAATCAAGTATCACTGTGGATTTCTATGCAGAAAAACAGTTGTAATGGATATAGCTTTAAACTCAGAATGGATACTGCAACTATAAAGCCTGGAGAGCCTTAAATTGATTATGAACAGATATTTCCAAATGCAGAAGCAGAGTATAATGCAATTAACCACACATCTCAGAAACGGTCGACCTAAGACTGTACAAGACTACACTTCATTTACATTCATTCATATTATCCTCATACATCCTATGAAGTAATACCTTATGATGGTTCCGGAGGCTGAAAAGAAAAAGATAGAAGAAAGTATAATCAAATGGGATTATTCTGATGTTGATGTGTTTAAAAAAGAAATCCAAACCAAGGAGAATTTAGTCCTCTGCTTGAATATGGAAGGGGATTGTGTATTCTAACAAATGGAAAAGTGATAAAAATTTTCAGCATTATGGAGAGGAAAGATATGTCATATCTGCGGAAGATGGTGTCTTCTGCACACAGAAAGAAGAAAACTGTTAACAAATAATCATTAGAAAACAATACAAGTATTAGATTCAAATAATCAGAAAATTCCCTTTATCTTGTTAGTCATCACAAAATTGAACACTCTTATATATATTTTAGCGGTGTGGAAAACAGATGATTGCAAGTGACTAAAAGTAAAAAGACTATTTACTTACAAAAACAAGCACACCATGTCAGGCTTACAAAGGGAAGTTATGAGTGAAGCGGTTCCTTTTTCTGAGTTAAATGTTGTTTATAAATAAATGAAACCCACAAAAATGCAGGAGATATTAAACCTTATTAGTGACATCTTAATTCTGTTCACCACAGAGACTGGTTGTAATATGAATAATCTGAAAGTAATTCTAATAAGTGCCACCTCACCTCACATATCTTACATTTATTGCAACCAAAAGAAAAATTTAACAGAATATATTGTAAAACAATATCTGTTTTTATGGAAAAACAGTGCATCATATATATATATAAAAAAATTTTAATTGAAAATTCTAAGCTGATATGATACTTTAAGCACAAAAGTTTTGTCATGGGTTGCAGCAGATGAATCCTAACATTAATATAAAGGACAGATAAGAAATATTAAAGGACGAAAGCAATATAATACAAAACTAGACCTAAAATAGCAGGTTTTTTGATAGGTTATTGCTAGGTGAAGTTCAGGTAATCTTTTACTGCAAAATAATTACTGTGTAATCTTTGTTTAAAAATATGACTCATTTCAAAATTAATTGAATGTATTTATGTCAGAATCTGACAAAAGGATTATAATATACATTTTGAAGGATTTGTAATGAGAAATATAATATCAAAATAGTGGTGTGCTTTTCCAAAGATCAAATGAAATTCACCTCTAATACATATTTATAACTAATATATAATTTGAAAATAACTCTGTAACTAGTTAAATTGTAATCAAAAACATAATAATGAAATATAGATTGCACATTTGATCTTATGATTGTATCTGGACCAACTGATCAGATGCAGTCAGTAAATTGCTGGCTTTCTAATTACTCCTTCAGTACGTTAAATGCATTCAACTCTATCAGCATATATTACAATACTCCTACTTGCAATGCTGCAATGAGTTAAATTAATCCATAAATGCAGTATTGAAATTTTAATTGCATGTTCACCTTTTGAGGTGCACATAAAAACATTAAATTTTATATATAAATCAGAATATCAGTTTTATATTTGTTTTTTATGTTCCGCTGCTTGAAATTCAGGAACTTCTGGGATGATTTCGATGATTTTAACCATTATTTTTACTGTACTTTAAGAATGATTTTTACTATCCATTTTTCTGGATTCCACTATCAGTTGAGCGGTAGGATTTATACAGAAGGCGATTTGTTTTTTACAACATTTTTTTAGGAAGTAATATTTTGAGTTTCTAACAAAATCACTGCACTCTAGTTCCTACAATTAAAATTATAAAATAGAAAAAAATTAGTTTTGATATTTAATTTATAAAAATTGGATTAACTGTCTTTGAGATATCAGCAATCTAAAACTCCAAGAAAATTTCATTGTTTTATATTTTTAAAGTAAACTCGTGATATAATTTTTTGTACCAAACACAATATAAATATATGTAGATTGAGTAAATTATCACCATTTTATGTTTAAATAGCTAAATATTTATCTTGTATCTCGTAGAATAATAATTCAATTTTGCTTCATAAAACTGAAACAGAAGGATGCTTTATTTATTTCATTTTATGCACATTATCTAGGCTTTGGTATATTTTTCTATTTATATACGACAACTCATGATCGACATAACTTGTTTTAACGAAGCTTTTAAAAGGAATTTATTTTAACTAGATACAGTCATTTCACGATTGAAATCCTATTTATTTTATAACGTGGTAGATATTATTGTTAAACCATTCCCTCTTTAGAAAAAAAACCTTTGACATTTTATTACTCAAAATGCGATTTATTTTTAATAAACAAGAAAAAAGTAATTGGAGAAAATATTAAACCCGCTTTCCTCTGAGTAAAATTTTAGGATGCACTTTACCAGCTGATGTAAATAATATTTTAAACAAATTTGCTGGAAAGTTTTTATCATTTCATACAATTAAGAGAGGGTTTCTCCCTTGTATGAGTTTTTTTATGATTTTCTAATTACAGATGTATTCTAATGAAATTTAAACGATGAGAATTAAGTTGTAATCAACATTCCCATTGACCTTTTTGAAATTTCAAACAGTGATGCTTTTCTAGAACTTACTGTATATTTTTATAATTTAATCGCTGTGAATTATTTTAGAAAAACATTTTTGTGAAAAAAGTTGAGTAAATAAATATGAAAAAATATTCGTGCAGAATTTTATTTTTGAATTCTAATTTTAGATTCTCTTGCAGGTATTAAACAAGTACTTAAGCAAATAAATCTTGTATTCTGATTATAATATTATTATAAGATCACGTCATTATATGATAAATTATAAAATCAAATTATAAGGTAAAAAATAGATGTGATTAAAATCTACATTAATTAATGAAATACAAATACATGAAGTAATATTAAGGTAAATACACTAAATATAAAAATTACTACGAAATATACACAGTTTAGAAGTCGCTTTTGAATATTATTTTGAGTATACATTTTGAGTACTTTGCACGAAGTAAATGAAGTATTGTGATCGCGAAAAATTTCAGTTTTCTGATTTCAACGGAAAAATCCATTTTGACTAATTTCGTCGTGACGTCTGTACGTACGTACGTATGTATCTCGCACAACTAAAAAACGATTAGCCGTTGAAATGTTGAAATTCTGGAATTAGGACTGTACAACATCTAGTTGTGCACCTCCCATTTTTGTTTCAATCGACTGAACCAAAAGTGCCAAAAAATCCCAAAATGCAAAACAATTTGGATTTTGGACTTTTTCTTAACTGCAGTAATAAGCCCTCATTGAGAGCTTTTAAACGACGTATCATACATGATACTTATTATTTTTAATTGGTTCCAGAGTTATAGCCAAATGAAATTTTAATTAATGAAATATTTGGATCTTACAAGGGGAAGGCACACGGTTCGAAACAGACTTCGTCTCCTTTTTTTAAAATTTAAATATATTGATTAATTAATAATTATTAACCTCTAAAAAAAAATTACGATAATTAAAAAAAAAAAACAATATGAGAAATTATTAATGAAATAAATTTTATGTACTTTTAATTAAAAAAAAAGTGTATATGTAATTTAATAGACGTACAAGAAAGTCATGTGGTGGTCCACATCAGATCTTTTTACTTAGAATTAATTAAAAATCATCGACATAACAACAATGTTTCCGTAGAACAGATCTGTTAATTGTATTTTTAATAAATTTAAGCGAAAATTTTTCAAATGGTTTGGAATTTTATTAAAAATGCTAACGGAATCACATTATAAAGTCCCTTCTCGGGAAATATTCTGTTCAGTTGTACGCAAAGAGTTTCTTTATCTGATTTTAGTAAAGGTAATATTGTTATTTTTTAAAAATAAGTAAGATTGCTAAAAAGAATGAACATCAAGATAGTTCAACTTTTACTTCTGCAAAATTATGGTTTAAATATACTTATATAAGATGCAAACATCACACCATTATTACTTAGAATATTAAAATAATTCAAATTCTGGTTAAAACTCCGCTTTTGATTATTCAAATAGAAGGATATTTTATTACTACTATAATTTATTAACATATCAGATATTGTTGGTTTTTGCGTTTTATTGATTCTTATTTTGTTTTTCTATTTTAGGAATAATCATTTATTTCTTTGTATTAATTATCTTGTTTGTTAGTATAATAACAAATCTTAGTAAAGGCCTTTATACAGGTTTGGATACTAGATCGTGGATACCGGTGTTCTTTGGTGATTGGGCTACAATTAACTACACATCTCAGGAATGTCGACCTGCCACTCTACAAGATTACACTTCATTTACATTCATACATATCATACTCATTCATCCTCTAAAGTAATATCTTACGGTGGTTCCGGAGGCTAAACAGAAAAAGTAGTGGTAATATACAAGTACTAACATCGATCTACTGTTTTGCATTGGTAGCACTGGTTGCTCTAACACATGGTTCCGGGAACACTTCCGGCAAAGGCCTAACTTTTTTCATCTACCAATTTATCTATTTCATATTCCTCGTTAAACAGGCGTACAAGCATGCTCAAGTCGTAAAAATACATAACAATTAATCATTATTTCTGGATTTTGGTTCAGTCGATTGCAATCAAAAGGGGAGGTGCACAACTAGATGTTGTGCAGCCTAAATCCAAAATTTCAACATCCTACGGCTAATCGTTTTCATACGTGCGTACGTATGTAAAACGTCACGCCAAAACTAGTTAAAATGGATTCAGGGATGACCAAAATGGATATTTCCGTTGAAATCTGAAAACCGTAATTTTTTGCGATTACAATACTTCCTTATAGTAAAATGTTAATTCCTAAAACAATTCTATTTAGAAAAAAAAAGGCATAAATATCAATGAAAGAATTAAAAAAATTGTTAACACAACTTATTTTCTAATTAAGTGATTAAGGTTAATTATCAACATTATCAACAAAAATTTATTGTCTTAAAAAAAAAAATTTATTGTCTATTAAAAAAAAAACGGAGAAAAAATACACCATTGTGCGAGGGAGAGATACCAAGATGTTTAAATTCGGCTGTTGTAGAAACCAGTGCATATTGTTACATCGTCTGAAACAAGAATCAGCACAGAGTACTTCATTGTGACTATAAAGAACCTTATTGTTGCTTATTGTGCAGTGAACAGTAAGAATTCTTGAAGGTCGTTGTGATAGATTTAACGGCAGTGTCAGGGACATATTCAATACTATCGTATACAGTGTGCTGTCAGTCGGTGGAATGAGGGAACAGGGACTGGGAGGGGACTAGGAAGTGGGGAATGAGAAAGCAGGGTCCTTGCAGAAGATAGAGCGAAACGTTTGCCAAGGGGACGCACTGCGCCAGATTCTCTCCGAAGTTATACTGCACTCTATTCCTTCTTTAACCCAGTGACACGATAACAAATCACTCGTATGAACCGATATTACTTTTGTTCTATGCACACGTGTTACTCTAATAAGACTGGAAGAAAGTAATTTTATACTCGCTAAATTTATAATTAATTTAAATAAAACATAAATATATGTATACGTACACATACCCGAGAATTTACAGCACTTTCAATTTATTAATATAAAATTTTTCTGTTTTCTATTTACTCTTAAAAAAAACTTACTTTATGGATATATTTTACTTATTACTTCTTTTCTATTTAATTCTTCATTTTCCTCTCTTATTTTTAAAACAATTCTTGTATTATTAACGTCCTATGAAGGCATGGTCATGTATATTTTGAATATTGATATAATATATTTTTGATATATATATTATTGATATATATATTTTGAATATTATATATAACGTATATTTTGAATATTGAATTTTAATGATAAATCTAAAATTAATTATGGTATGTAATTATTAAAAAAAGAAGCTTTTTTAATTTTCTGGGAATTAATATAATTGAATTAATTCATAATATAATTAAATTTTCCTTAAACTATTATGTTAATAATTCTCCTTCAATTAACTGAATTATTGTGTTATTTTATGATTTAATATTATTAAATAATAATATTTTTGTTACAATAAATTATCAAATAATTGCAAATAATCTAAACATAATTATTCTGAATGGAAAAAAATTATGAAGTTTACATTTTAGTTACAGTCAATGGTCATTATTATAAATTTATTTAAATTAAGAATATCTAAATTATAAGTAACTAATTTTTATTTATAAGTAATAAATTCTAATAAAATTTAAAAATTCCATCAATTAAAAAACAAAAAATCAAAATTATTGGTAAATAATGCATTTTGTATAAAATCTGGACAGTTTATCAAGATGTTTAATTTACGTAAGAAATATTCCGATTTAGTTGTAAATAAAAGAATACGAATTTTACTTTTTAAAATGATTCATTTACAATAATCGATGCACATTTTACGTTATTATTTCAAATTACACTGACAGTATGGAGACAATTCAAGAATCATTCTTACATTTGTCATTTTTTCTATCCTATACTCCTTGATATTCTTCAAAGATATGGAAAACCGACCATGATAAAGAAAATTCTGAGATAAATTCATAATTAGCAAATTTTATTAAAAAATAAAAAAAAAACAAAAAAAACATACATATACATACACATACACATACATACACAAAAATATACATATACATACACCGGAATCCTATCAGTGGGTGGTGTTCTCTCTTTATATTACTCACAGTTTTTATCGTTTATACGCAGAAAATTAAATGTAAAAAACGATGTACAGTTTATTCGTAAAAATATTTAAATTATATAATTTTTTTAATTTTTAATTTAAATATATTGTTTATTAATAATTATTAACCTCTGATACTAAAAAAAAATTACGATAAATAATAATTCAATAAAACAATAAAAAAAATATCAGAAAATATTAATGAAATAAAATTTTATGTACTTTTCATTAAAAAAAAATGTTTTATGTAATTTAATAGGCGTATAAGGAAGTCATGATGTGTCCACATCAGATTTTTTTACTTTATTGTTATTTTTAATATATTATAAATATAAGTCGTAATAAAATAATTAAAAGTAATAATATCTACGGCTTATAGAGCAACATGCAAGTCTACTGAGCTGCGTCAACAGACTTTCTAATTGGCCTCAGGGTGTTTTGTTAGGGCCATTCTATGGGAAACTTAAATGAAACTTCAAATATCAACAAGATCGATTTAGTACGTTTTTGGAGATAGGCCAATCCCAGACAACACGGTGATGAGGATTTCTATCTACTATCAGAATGTTAGAGGATTTCGCACTAAGAGCAGGAACAATTTGTAACATTTAAAAAATAACAATTCCATTATTCCTATTATTATTATTATTATTATTATTATTATAATAATTAGTCGGCCTAGATCGGATTCCTGCGTTTGTTATCAAAGGTTTAAATGAGATTGTTTCTCCTACCCTGGCTTCCCAGTTTAATTGGAGCTTGTCGTCTTCTTCTTTTCCTTCCCTATGGAAACATGTAGTTGTTACTCCTATACCTAAGCCTGGTGTCCCTTCCCTGGATAATTTCAGGCCTATTTCTATCATCGGTACCTTTTCCAAAGTCTTCGAGAGGATTCTATTTGGACATATTTATGACCATGTTCTCCCGATGTTATCGTCATTTCAGCATGGATTTATTAAAGGTCGTTCACCAGCTTCTAATTTGGCCGCCTTTTTGCAGGATTCAGTTAATGCAATTGAGCATAGGGGTCAAGTAGATTAGTTGAGGACCTCGGGATTTTATTTGACATGAAGTTGTATTTTCACGAATATGTTGCTCGGATTGTCAATAAAGCACGCCGGGACCTTGGTCTTGTCCTTTGGATTTGTGGACGGTTTAACAATATTTCCACTTGTAACCTGCTGTACAAATCTTTGGTGAGGAGTCGCTTGGAGTACTCGACCGTGGTGTGGAATAGTACACGAGTTTTTGTCTCTGATCTGGTTGAGGGTGTTCAGAATAGGTTCTTGAACTGGATGCGTTTTAAGTTTGGAGATTGTTTTGTTGGCGCTAGTAGAGAGGATATGTTGAGGCGATTAGACCTTTCCAGGTTATCTGATAGAAGAACTACTTTGACTTGGTTTTCTTTTATAAAGCTCTGCACAATAAACTTCCGACGCGTTACCATGTTGTCTTGCGGAATCAGGCCAGGTCAGTGAGGTCTTTTAGGCAATTTGTGACGCCGGTTGGTTCCACCGTGTCTCCGATTGAACGGTGTACCAGTGTTGCAGTGGAGTACCAGGATAAGCTAAGCTTTTGGGAAGATGAGACAACCTTCATTAAAAATTTAAGAGGGTTACGTGGCGATGGATTATTGTCCTTGGTGTAATGCTCACTTTCATGATTTTAAAATTATTGTTGTTTTTTAAGGATTATTGTTTATAACTTGTTTTATTTGGAATGTATTAGTAATATTGTGTTTTTGTATGTTTTCATCTATGTTTTTTTATTATCACTCCATAGCTACCGTTTTTAAAGTTCTAATTATTATTTTTGTAATCGTAACAGTCTCAAGTCGACCATTCCTGACATGTATGGTTAATTGGAATCCTACAAAGCTAGCTGCTTTATAAAAGAATTGAATATTAGATACCGGTGTACTTAGGTAACTGGGATTCATCCTACCGGCTTGGTCTAGGTTTGCGTCTACCAAAATCAGCTGATTTGGAAGTCGAGAGTTCCAGCATTGAAGTCCTAGTAAAGTCAGTTATTTTTACATGAATTTGAATACTAGATCGTGGATACCGGTGTTCTTTGGTGGTTGGGTTTAAATTAATCACACATCTCAGGAATAGTCGAATTGAGACTGTACAAGACTACACTTCATTTACATATCATCCTCATTTATCCTCTGAAGCATTATCTGAAAGGTAATTACCGGAGGCTAAACAGGAAAAGGAAGAAGGTGATTGGGGTTCAATTAACCATACGTCTCAGGAATGGTCGGCCTGAGTCTGTACAAGACTACATCTCATTTACATGTCATACATATCATCCTCATCTCATTGGGTCGTGGGAATTGCTTATTTTTCACTAGTTAGATTGCAATGTACACATTAGGAAAAAAAAAACGTTCTGGCAAATTGGAATTTTATATTATTTAAATAATTTAAAAAAACAATTGCCAACTTAAGGAAAACATCAATTATAATTTATTTAAAAGTTTATATGTTGACATTTTTTAAAAATTGTAGAACTAAAATTTCGTAAGTATTCAAATTCGTTATTTTTACTGTTTATGTTAAACATTTTAAAATTATGTTGAAAATGATGTGTACTCGTATATTACGTAGTAAGTATTACGCCATATTGGATAATTTAGTGTTAAATTTTTAAAAGGACCCATAAGTTCAATAAATTGTGGTATTAAAAAGTCGATACAGAACTAATACTGTATAATTACATAAAATTATATATACTGTATATATTATTATTATAGACTTGGTGTTTTTAAACATAAAATGATGGATGTAATTAGTTTATTTTAATGATTCTATTTTACTACATTAAGTTTAAATAATAGAGAGAAATTTTATCATATTCTTTTACAATTTTTATTTTTACTTCCTTGTATGAGTGAAGGAAGTATTGTGATCACGAAAAATGTCAGTTTTCAGATTTCAACGGAAATATCCATTTTGACCAACCCTGACTTCATTTTGACTAGTTTCGGCGTGGCGTCTGTACGTAAGTATGTGTCTCGCATAACTCAAAAACGATTCGCCGTAGGATGTTGAAATTTTGAATTTAGGACTGTTATAACATCTAGTTGCGCACCTCGTCTTTTGATTGCAATCGACAGGACCAAAAGAGTCCCAAAAAGTCCAACATTCAAAAAAATTTGGATTTTTGACGCTTTCTTAACTGCAGTAATAAGCCCTCATTGAGAGCTTTTCAACGACTATCATAAGTGGTACTTATTTTCAATGGTTCTAGAATTATAGCCAAATGAAATTTTAATTAATGAAATATTTGAAGGGGAAGGCACATCAGTTCGAAACAGACTTTATCTCATTTATTTTTTTTTGATTTAAATATATTGATTTATTAATTAGTTGAAAAATTTATTTTATTAATATTATTATATTTATTAATTAACCTGATTGTAAAAAAATCTTTACGATAAATAACAATTTAATAATAACAATAAAAAATAATATCAGATGTTATTAATGAAATAAAATTTTATGTACTTTTCATTTTAAAAAAATATGTATATGTAATTTAATAGGCGTACAGGGAAGTCATGTGCTGTCTACATCAGAATTTTATAGAATTAAAATATATAATTAAATCATTTAGGAGATAATGGAAAAAAAAAAATTATGTAAAGTTATAAAATTTGCTATTATTTCTGTTTTGTATGTATTTTTCAAATATATTATCTATGTGATGCATTTTGTATTTATTACATGTCGCAATCTAATTTTTGTTAATTACCATGTACGAATATGTAGGTTTACTGTTATCATCAAGATAGAATATGATTATTTATTAGGGAATGGTGAGGATTGTTTTAACTATTGCAGTAGTTTATACTAAAAATCAGTTTCAATTTTGATAATAATTATTTTTATATTAGGTGTATATAATGTCTGTTTGATTTTACTGATTTCACTGGAAAACTGTAGTTTTCATAAAATTAGTTAATTTTATTCGGATTATTTCATGTTCATTTTGTATAAATGGATTTAAAATATTAAGGGTATAAACGATATAATTTATTTATCATCATGCCTAGAGATTTACGTACTAAATGTTGAAACTAGACCGGTTTAAAGAATAAAACATAAATGCAATATAGAATTATTATGGAACCGTTATATCGATAATATCCTCAGTATTATTAATTCGTTTTTCTTTAATCTGGTAATCTTCATTTCATATAATAAAAATTCTAATACATATAATATTTTTTAAATATCTATTATTGATTTTTTCCGATCCGCTTTAATCTGATATACGTAATCGTGTTCAAATTATTAGCACTATTTTAAGTAATCAAAAAGTAATTATATAAATTTTTTAATTAAATATAATTTTAACAGAATAATTTTCTATAACCTGATCGTGTAAATTAACTTATATTTCAATTTAATAGATAATGATGTAAAAGTGGACAACGACCTGTTTATTAAGATCGAACCTTTCTGTGTTGTGAGCAAAATTTCTACAGTATTTTAAGAGGTCATCCATAAATTATATTTTCAGATCCCCCTTACTTCAGATTTTAGAATACCTCTTTTTATGAAACTAAACAGCTTTTATGAAAAAAATAAAACTTAAATATTATGTGATATTCCATGTACAAACTTTTAAGTTTGTAACATGGAATACTTAATTAAAGTGGTTATGAAATTTTCTAGCGTATGAAAAATGCTATGACTCGAGAATTCAAAGCCGGAACCTCCGGATGAAAGGCTGAGACGCTACCACTTCATTACGGAGATCGGCAATTTTTTTAATTATTTTGTTTTTTGATATACCGTGTTACATCGTTTACTGTAATATTATATCGTAGATATTATCGTTACTGTGCTGTTTAGTATATGTAAAATTTCTGTTATTTTTTTCATATTATAAGTAAATAACACGAAAGGAAGTATTATTTATTTTTCTTATTTTATAAAATAAAAAGTAAAGGAATTTATGTAGCAATATATTAATTTTTTTTAAACAAAAAGGAGTAATGTCTTTTAATATTCATTTAAAATAAAATAAATTTGGTTTTTTAGTTTTATTTTATTATATCTTTTTGTAATGATTCTTTAACAATTCATCTTTATTTTACCGGATCGGCACCCAAATCATATGGCAGTCAATTTACTGGATAATACAATCAGTGATTTTTCAAGATTGCTGAAAAACAATATTTTTGATTTGATTTATCGTTTCCATTAGGTGACTTTATAGTCCGGCCTTGCGGAGTGCTTTTCTATTTCTTTTCTTTTATTTCGTTATTATTATTAAGTCACAAACCACTGGGTCTGTGGCTACTTAATGTTGGTCCAAATAGATCTTATTTACTTATTGTTCAATTCTCTTACTGAACAGATTGTAAAGTTGTTATGACGTTACAATAAAAAAAAATAAAAAAATATTACTTCCTTCATTACTTATTTGAAATATAAATAGAAAATTTTTAGTTTTTTCTTCCTTAAGACGATTCATTGTATTAAATTATTACTAGACAATAATTTTTTATATTAAAAAATATTTATTTTGAAACCTTTCTTACAGCATAAAAAAAGAAAAAATAAATTATTTAACTTTAGATAAAACAATACAAAAAAAATCTGTTGTAAAATGTTGGAAGAATGGGTACATAGATTTCATTTCCCATTTACAAAATTGTTGAAATGTTTTTAGTAGATTATTATAAAATAAATGAAATTCTTAGAGTCGTCACTGGGAAGTGTTTTACGTGTTTATAACTACAATAACAAACCTTTTATATAAATCTTAGAATCCTTATATAAAAAAACCTTCACAAAAGTGAATTAAACAAGAAATAAAGGTATAAATTTTTTAAGACAAATATTCTGTTATTTTCATTACATCTGTTTCCCTAATTAAAAAAAAAAAAAAAAAAATATATATATATATATATATATATATATATATAAGGAGATTAAAAATATAACTTTCCAAGGAAAATAGTAGTTTGGAAAAGAATTAAACAGTAAAATACTTAAGCAAATGAAATAAATAAAGAGATTAACATTAAAATCCATTTTAGGATTATACGATGTTAATAAACAATAACTACTTGGTATTAACAATTCCGTAAAATCTATACAAATATGCTATTTATATTCTTAAACAGATGTAATGTTATAAGGAGTTTCCTTATTTCATGAAATCTTATTTCGCATATTCATACCAAACTAAATCTGACGTAAGTACCTATCTCCTTAACATATTTTCTGACTGATTAAATGACGTAGCTTTTACAGTCATTAACTCCTTAGAAATCTTCTTCTACCACGCTTTACGTAATGTTTAAAATTAAAAATGGATGAACTTTATAACATTACTTCTTGTTAGTTTTTTAAGAAAAAGCGCAAAATATTTTCATTACCACCTTTCTGTCTTTCAATGGACGTTTTGTTACCGTTACCTGATCAATTAGTTTTTAAAAAACAATTTTAAAAAATAATTAAAAATAAAATTTGATAATTTACTAGAATAAAATATTTTTTGCTTTTATTGTATAACTCTACGCATATGTAACAGGCTTTTTACTTTGTGGATGTATTTTTGCATGTCAGGATCTTTAGTTTTTTAATTAATTTTTAAACGTCCAGTTTTTATAGAACAAATATCGACCCGGGCGATGACAACACGAAAGTGTTTTTCGCTCTGAAAAAACTAAAAAAAAAGAAAAAGAAAAACCGATCTGTGGCTTCTCATGGAACCAAATTTCAATTTCTTTGTGGTAATTGACAACGATAAATTTTATATATACATTGATATGAGGCAGTTTTACTGATTCCTAAGATTTTGGTCATATAATAAACTCTAAAGGAATATTCACTTAACTAAATGTGATAAAAGTTATAAAAAAAATCTAAGTTTGAGTTAGATCAGCATCAATTTAAAAACCGTATTTTATTCCGCATGAGTATAAATTTAGATGTGCTCTTCGGACTTTACATTTGGGTTATCGCATCATTTACACCAGGTTATCGCATCGATTTGTCGTATAAAAGTTTGTGATATTTCATTGTCTACTTAAATATCGTGAAGTGGTTCATCACGTTCTTCTTGATTACGTATGTTTTGTGATATTGTGATGAAAATACTGCTACACAGTATTTTCGATGTTTTCTGACTGAGACGGTGCAAAAATACATAGCCTATTTAAATTGCTCAAAGCTATCATATTAACTTATGAAATTTGATTATTAAAGCAGTTTTTTTTTTACACCATTCACATAGGACTCGCACATTTCCGAATGGATTACTTCTAGTGTACGTAAATTACTGGTTCTTTATTTTAAATATATCTCTGTTTTTAATTAGAGTTGTTTTAATAATTTTTGCTTTTTACTTAATTGTACGAAGTAAAGGAAGTATTGTGATCGCGAAAAATGTCGGTTTCCAGATTTCAAAGAAAATATCCATTTTAATCATCCCTGAATCTATTTTGACTAGTTTCGGCGTTACGTCTGTATGTATGTACGTATGTACTCGCATAACTAAAAGACGATTAGCCGTAGGATGTTGAAATTTTGGATTTAGGATGTTGTAACATCTAGTTGTACATCTCCCCTTTTGATTGCAATCGACTGAACCCAAAGTGTCCAAAAAAGCTCAAAATCCAAAAAATCTGGATTTTGGACATTTTATTAACTGCAGTAATAAGCCCTCATTGAGAACTTTTCAACGATATATAATAGGTGGTACTTATTTTCATTGGCCGGAGTTATAGCCAAATAAATATTTAATTAATGAAATATTTGGATCGTAGGAGGATAAGGCACATCGATTCGAATCAGGCTTCATTTCCTTTTTTTAACTTTCTTTTTTTTAAATTGAAATATATTGATTTATTAATAATTATTAACCTATGATTGTAAAAAAAATTTACGATAAATAATAATCCAATAATAAAAAAAAATGAAATATGAAAAAATATCAGAAGATATAAATGAAATAAAATTTTACCTTCTTTTCATTTAAAAAAAATGTGTATATGTAATTTAATACGCGTACAAGGAAGTCATGTGGGGCCCACATCAGATTTTTTTAACTTCCCAGTGATGATTTTTTATTGTACCTCTCTTGATTGCTGTATTTTTTTCCCTTACCTCTTTTTGTTGCTCTTAATATTTTTGTAAGTTTTCTATCACTATTTCTTTTTGTTTGTTTCGGTGTAATTAAATATTTATTTTAGTTAATCTGCACTGCAAAAGTTTTAGTTTAGTGCTAGGGTGATAATAAACATTTTGGCTGAGTGGCCATAAAACTACAAAAAGATTTGCCTTTTTTTACGATGTTTCTTTTTGCTTCATGATATCGCTACTTGGCTTGAATCTTGAGCGTGAGGTAAGGAAATGGAACCTTGAAGAGTATGAAAAATGCCATGCCTGACCGGGATTCAAACCCGGAATAGTATATGATAATAATACCCTAACTTAATTTTTAAATAATAATAATAAAATAATAATAATAATAATAATAATAATAATAATAATTATTATTATTAAAATTATACATTATTTAGTTTTATATTGTTGAAAAGCTTTCTTGTTTTAACTGAAAGATAAAAGATCTTTCTATTGAAAGGCAACAACCTTTTTTTGTAAAATAAAAATATCAGATACAAATTTACGAGAAATATTTTATTTCTATATAAGCATTAGATATACCAATAGAACCTAGTTTCTCTAACCTCTATACTTTCACCGTATAAGAAATGGATTCTCGACCTCATATAAGATTGAAATATTACAGATGTAAATATTTGTCCTTGACACAAATAACGACAGAAACTGGAAAAAAAAAAAATTTTTTAATTTTAAATTTTTAAAAAACTTGCCGTGGGGAGCTCTTGGGTCAGCCCCGGGGCTCGGCTGCATCAATCCGAGGGGGTCCAAGGAGCGGAGCTCCATTGCTAATATATTATAAAAAAATAAAAAAAAAATATTATAGTTCAAGGATTGTTTTTGTGGGAAGATAATACGTAAAAAAAATTGTTTTTGTAGTTAAAAATTTAATAAAAAATATATCAGACATCAAATATATTTAAAACCTGCACCTGCAAGTATTTTTACTTAATTTAATATTATTAAATAAAAAAAAAATATGGTAATAAAAAGTTGATCTAAATCATCAACAATTATTATTATAAAATACTCTATATTCTCATATTTGCAGCTATTCCGGAAATGTTTAGTAGTCTTTTAATCTAACGTGTCATTTAAAATTTAATAAAATGTTAAGTCTTTATTAAATAAATAAGTAAATGAGGTAATAATAATAATAAAATTGAAATGATGGTAATAAAAGTCGAGGTTACATCTGATTTCGATTTTTAGGGTATAAAAAGTTATAATATGTGTACAGAAATATTTTCCAGCTACGCGATAGAAATTTTAAATGAAAAAATAGCAAAATTTATAATGCAAAGAACTCTCTTTGTTAAGAATCAACAACACAGAACGTACAGTTCTATCGTAAATTGTCTTGATGAAAAATTATTACTGCATTATCTTGGGAATAATTCACATCAAATTTTTAATCACCTTTAACCAAGATATTTATTTTTAACCGTTTTATTTTAATAACTATTAAATAGTTCAGATAATATTTTAAACTTAGAAAATAAAAAAAAAACATTTTAGATTTGTTTTAAAATATTTATAAAATGAAAATAAAATCTTTTACTTTCTCTCTGTAAAATTAAGGAAAGTAATAAATGTAAATTACTTTTATACGCAATATTAATTTTGATTATTTTATTTTATTTCTCAGAAATTCCCTTTTTTAATGACCACTATCGTAACTTGAAGAAAATCAAGAAAATTAAATAGAAAACATTTTTTGGATATCGAAAACAGGACTTAGAGCATTTCTGTAAGTTAACAATTATTATTATTATATGGGAACTAAAAATGTTAGGCGAGTAATTATAAAAAAATTGTAACTACGCAAACATAGTATTATTTTCAAATAGATTAGGATTTAGTTAATGAGATCGAAATACTACTTTTCTCTCACATCAAGTGAAATCGGATAACGTCTTCCAGACAACATATACGAATAATTTGTTTATTTGTGCAGAAATAAATCAATTAAAGGAATCCAAATAAAATTACTCTCATTTCTGAAAGGAAGTTTAAATTAGATATTGATTGGAAACCATTAAAAGATGTTGCAAAAAAATTACAATACATTTGATGAATAATAAAAGTGGGATTCTATGGATAGAGTTTCTCAAATATTGATATCTTTGGGGAATTTCAATATTTTTGTGTGGAAGAACTTCTCACCGCCATCAGGCTACCTCCGTTGAGGAGTAATAATCTTTTATATCTTTGCATTTCACCTGCAAGGTTTCAGATTCGAATCTCCATCACGCTTGACATTCTCCACAAGCTACGAAATTCATTTCTGATCTAAAAAAAAACTAATGTTAACCGAAATTGGGGGTCTAATAAATTTTATTAAAAAATATCTGCCATTTTTGTAATTCTTAATCTGGCTATGATGTTTTACCAATTAAATAGAAATAACAGATAAATAGAGGTTTTAAATAAATATAAAATATGTGTGATTTTTTTTAAAGCAATATTTTTGATTTTAAATACAATCCCAATGAAATTTTCACTTATTAATCAATTAAACTGATTTCTAGTTCTCTTGTTTTACTAACGAGTTATTTTTTAACGAGTTTTTTCTTTTAAATTTATAAAAACAGGTTCGCGTATTTTTTTATGTTTATAAAAATGGATAATCTTTTCTTCATAAATCTTAATGTTTTCAATTTCACCCTTTATTTTTTCACTTTTTATTTTTATTTTCTTATTTAAAGTTCTTCTAAGACAGTTCTATTGCGTAAAAATTCATATTATCTGATCCTATCTTTTGGGGTAAAATCTATCCCTGGATCTATTTACGAATAGGGAAACATGGAAGGACATTTTAAAATTTAAAGTTAATTGGGAAGCGATGATTGGCTTGACATTAAGTCAAACTACGTAATACTTGATTTTGAAGCTAAAAAAAATATAAAATGTATAATTTTAATTATATATATATATTGGTGTTAGGTACTTATCATACAAGTATATTTTACGATATTTTAAATAATATTTGAATTTATCTTTAATCTGATAATCTACACTTCGGTATGAGAATAAAATGTAAATTTGTTATTAAATATCTTAAAAGTATATTCATTACTTAAATGTGGAAAATGATTTTGAAAATCCACGTGTGCATTTAATATTGGTGACCTTTGTATGTTTAGCCATTGCAGGAACGATATTTTTTTTTCACGAAATACAAAGAAAGTCATAGGCAATGATACGTTTTGACAGACTAGGAGAATTTTATGAAATTACATTCAGATACATAGCGTAATAGAGGTAAAAATCTACAAAAACCTGTATTTAGTGTAGTAAATGGTAGCCTGCATTATGTTTTAAAATATATTGAACGTTTTTGTAGTTAAAAATCGAAAAATATATTGTTTAAAGTTATATAAAATTGTGATCAAGCGATTAAAAGTAGGCGGCCAAATCATTGCTCACTGGAGGAAATATTTTTTCTCAGAAAAAATGACGGAAATCATAATAAAATTAAACCATCCAGTAAAGTTTTAAGAAATTATCATTCATAGATGGAACATAATAAAAATAACATCAATTAATTCAAAATAAAACAAAATTTATTAGGTCTGTAAAAACTGGGACACGCAATTAACAATGGTAGACGTATCTTTACTCATTGCAGGAACAATTTCTACATAATTTATGAAATATAAGAGAACTGGGTTCAATTAAATCAACAAATAGATTTTTAGAACACTTACTTGAAGATTTCGAATATGAGATTATACTAGCGAATCAGTAAGCCCTTCCGATCGAGAAGTTTAGATATCTCGATTTGAATTTTTTTCTTTATTTCAATTTTGCAGTTATTAAACTTGCCAGAAAACGTTTTAGAGATTAATTGCAAATGTTTAGATTAAATTTTGCAAATCTATTTACAAATTTAACAAAAAAAATGGAAAATTTATCTTATAATTTACAAAACAAGCATATCCCGCTATTACTTACACAGATTATTGCGTTTTAACCAGATAATAAATATAAATATTTACAGAATAGGCTCTGATACAATTCTATATCAACCGATAGAACTGCTATTCAGACATTTTATGTATTATGAGATAACTACCCAATCCGTTTTCAAAATAAGCTAGTCTTGTTTTAATTCTGTTATTTCTTTATTCCAATGAATACACCGTAAAAACCTGTAATTCGGTACGGAGAATAATAGGTTGCGTGAAATTATTAAAATAATTTGTAAGTGTGTTCATTAATTAAGTTGAAAAATGATATAAACAATATTTCACGCTAGATAAAATTGCCTACACGCGATTAACAATGGTGCCCGGTGTATCTATTCCCATTGAGGGAAAAACAATTTTTTCACGATAAATAAAGGAAGATAAATTTCCAACGAACAATAGTACGAATATTATGTAAAATTATCATTGAAACATGTGAGATAGTAACACGAGATGTTATTAATAACTATCCAAATGGTTTCCATATAAACAGAATAGATAGCTCGTTTTAAATTTCCTATTTGTAATATCTTAATACGTATTTCGTATAAAAATAATGATTAGTATGACATTTTAAAAAGTACTGAACATTTTTTTCAGCAATGAAGTAGAAAAATTAAAAAAAAATTCAAGTTGGTTTATTTAATGGCAATAAAATTACAAAATTACAACTATGTAACTTAACATGAAGACCAGCTTATCATTACATATTGGATAAATGATTTAATAAAATATTTAAATAAATTATATAATTTTTTTTTCACATAATTTACAAAAAATCAATGACTATGAGGAAATCAAATAAAAAATTAGAATTTAAAAAGTAATCTTTCATAGATGTGACGTGGTATGAAATAAATAGCATACTAACAATTTGTAATTGTTTTCTTTATTTATTTTTAATTACAACTCCACGACTGTAGGAAAAACTAATTTAGTAAACAAAGTGTTGGAGTGCAACGGATAATAAAGTTATAACAATTTTTGTTATAATTCAGGCCAAAGTTAATAAAGTTTACTTAACGATATAAAAAATGATTCATTAAATGAAGACATTTGTACTTTAACCAATCGAAAGAATAACAAATTTGTACTAGATAGGATATAATAAATTTCATCCGAATAAAAAAGCTTTAGGAAATGACAGTTCGAAGAACGTTGTATGAGATTTCGCTAACCAGTCACCTGGCATTCGAATCATGAGATTTAGATATCTCGATTTCAATTTATTTTCTTTTGTATTTCAATTTTAAACCTGGATCAAAAAATTATTTTGTTACAGAATAAATCTCAACATATGAATAAATTGCAATTCATAATATTAAATTTTTTAAATTTAAGAGTGATAAGAAAAATCGTTTTACAATGCACACAATAATATTCCACGACTCTACGCAGATTGGATCTTAAGCAGTGAGGAAATTATAATATTTATTCTAAAAAAAATTAAATATAATGATAGGCTATATAAGAATATAGAATTTTAGAAAATATGACGTAATGTGAGATAATACTAATAGTTTTTTCTGAATAAACAAGACAAGGCGTCTTGTCTTATTCAGTTTTTAATTTTAATTTTAATTTTTTATTGCAGTGAACTTTCGGCAGAAACACATTATTTCGGAACGTAAAATATTTGCTTGTTAATATTATTAAATGTTTTGACATTTTTTTTTAGAAATTATAAATGTATTATTATATTATAATAATAATCTTCCCCTATGGGGTTGGAATGGTTCAGATATTCCAGGGCTAGGAACAGGACGGGGTTGTGGTGATCGGAAGCGTCACAAGGTGAGTGTCTTTCCCTGGGTTTGGGATGGTCCAGATATTCGTAAACATTTTAAAGATGAAGTCTTTCAAACCAAAATAGAGGACATTAAAAAAGAAAGAATGAAAAGCATTTAAAAAATTCGTAAGAAATTTCTTGGGAACAATAAGGACCCAAATTTTAAGCGCATTGAGGAAAGCATGATAATGAAATTCCAAGATTTGGAATTTCATTATCATGCTTTCCTCAATGCTTTCCCCTACATTCTCATATTGATTAGGTTCCCAAAAATCTTGGTGCTGAAAGTAAAGAATAGGGTGAAATATTTCACCAAGCTATAAAGGAAATGGAACGCAGATATCAGGGAAGGTGATTGCAGAGTTGGTGCATCCATAGAGATGATCTGCAACAGAAAATGTGGCCTGAGAAGCGTTGAACGGAAAAGAAAAAGGTAGTATAAGGTAGAAGTAAGAAAATGCACAAAAATCCTTTCTTTAAGTCCTATTACTTTTTTATAAATAAAAGTTTTCCACGAGGAATACAATATACCTTTTCTCCATTTCCTTTTTTTAGTATTGTGAAAAATTCTTACGTTACAGAAAAAAACGATGGCCATATTTGAAGTCAGTGCACAAAATAGTAACATAAAAATCAGTTATTAGATTACAAACAACTTTCAAATTCCTTAATTTTGTTGACCTGTGTAATTATTTATGGGCATTGAAAAAGCAGAAGAGGTATTTTCCCTAGCAAAAAAGATAAAGTAAGTACGAAGAGAAAGAAATACAGATCTATTCCCACAATATTATTCCTTATACCCTTCTTCAGGGGAAAAAGCTGATTTGGATAAAACTTATCAGAGCAAAAATACGACTTCAACCTTCGACATAACAGTATTATTATTATTTTTCTTATTATCACCATCGAAGCTGAAAAGCTTGAGGGTGGAAATGATGCGAAAATTTGTAGCATAAGAAAAATATTAGCATATATAAATTATTTCTTGAATCATAGGTTATTAATTTCATGAGAGGGTGAGGTGGGTGAAAGGATGCGAGAGAGATTTACCTTTTTATTTAACAGGTAACAGTACGATGTAGGTGTAATACAAATCCCAAACCATTACAACCAATCATCCTTTATCAATGCGGTTTTATTTCTCTTTCACTAAAAAAGACCAATAAATGTTGAAAGGTCGTAGCAGATTTATTACATCCAAACTGCTTGTAACTTAAATTGAAATTTGTGACTTCAGGTTTAGAACGTCAAAGCTTAACCGTAGATCGTTGTTGCTATTAAGTAGTTTAATAATCGTACAACAATAAAAATTAACAGCAACAGTATAAACACAGAGTTAGGGAATGGTGCACAGAAAACATTCATATTACTTCCAGAGAAAGGTACTACGATCAATGTCTCCATTACTTCACATGAAGCTTAAGTTTTCGTTAACTCTTTACAGCGTTAAAACATATCCCAATATTTATTAATCTCATTGCTATTTTACTTGGGTTATTTCAGTAGACTAAGTAAAAATATATGAAAAATTTACCGTTAAATGATAAGTAACAATTTTTTAATGCGTGAATTATCTGTCCGACAGTCTTTGTTATTTGATACTTATTTTAATAAATTAATAGTGATGAATTAATTTTAAAATAATTTTCTAAGACAGAAAGATAAATTCATAAAACCTCTTTAAATGTAATAATAATAATAATAGTGCAATCAAAATTGTAAAAAAAAATAACTGTGAAACATTAAAATTAATCTTGGTAGAGGCTTTGGGGATTCAAATAATATCTATATACTTTAGTTAATACGGTCTTATTCATTTAAAGTTGGGACATCAATCAAATATGACATCTTAATTGATTTTAATTTAATATTAACGACGGTCTTATTGGAATTTTGAAATCTGGATAAGTATACCTTAATAGAATAATGTGTTTCAATTTACATTAAATCCTACTAAATGTAAATAAGAGTGTTCATGCACACACAAACACAGACACAACTCTTACTGAAGAGTTCCCCAAAGGAAATCACCTGAAAAGTTTTTTCAACATAAGTTATTTTAAATAAATTTTAATCATTCACTTATTTATAGATTAATATTCTAGTTAACTAGTGGATGCAATTGCAAATATTTATCCGTTTTTTATTTAAACACAATAGACAATTAACTCTGTTTTGAATACTAGAATGCTGTAAATTCTAAATATTTGTTGTTAAATTTATTAATGAAAAGTTTAAATGTATATTTATCAACATTTACTATTAGTTCTTTAAAAATATACGTAATATGACGGTGATGGGATAAAAAATATTCCAGTCTGATTTTGTTGTACAAGTATTATCTGCTTGAACCTTTATACGGAAATACAATTATCAGAAATTTAATGAAATAATTAAGAATTTTATGGTAAATTATTGGCATATAATGGTTTGTAATTTACAAATAAAATTTTGACCATATTCTCAAAAATTTCAATACAGAAGTTTTTGAATTAAAATTGAAATATATGGTTGTAAATTTTAATTAACAGTAATATTGGGGAACAAATTAAAGTTTCTTTTTTTATTTTGGAAGAAGAGAGAAAATATCTGATTCTAATATAACCTTTCACATTGAATTCAAACATTTAAGTAGTTTTTGAGCCATAGCTTTCTTTTGTGAGATACAGGTAAATATGATTAGAATGTATTATTACCTAAAATGCAACGGTTGTTGATTTCGTTCTGTGTTTGACATCTGGAACATCCCTTTTTAGTTTCAGATTGTTATTATTGTCGGAAAAAGTCTAATAACATAAACTTAGTCCTTTACAATATTTATTTATTAGTAAACAATGTCTTTGATAAAGAGTTTCCACGGTAGTAATATCAGTGGAAACATTTCCTATGTTTACCAGGAATGACATCTAGATACGTGTCTGGGAAGGAATCCAGGAGGAAATCCAAGAAATGAATTTTGAGGGATATATATTTGTATGACGTAATATATATTACTGTAACCCCATATATTTGGATGACTCATTTATTTTGTATGTATATGTATATTTATATGACTGTTCTGTATGACTAACTTAGAACAATTCACCCACAATTTCAAAGTAGTACGGGGATTTACGATTTTCTAAAAAACGTTTCACGACACTTTTGAATAATCTTATGCTGATTTTTCAGTATGCCTCAGCAGATCTTTAAATTTTCCATTTTTAATCAAAGTTCTTATTTATCGCACAAAAATTACTTCAATAATATTATCATCACTAACAATTTTCCCTTCAAATAGTGACTCATTTTTTGTGGGCGCGCAACGAAATGTCTTTATCAACACCCGGACACAGTATTACTATAATGTGTTTGGATGATAAATATAAAAGGAATAGTTGTAAATTTACATTATTAATTGGACTGTTACTTAACAGTCCAGTGAATGAATAATCTTATTCACGCCACATCATGGGGGTGGCAAAACTCATGTTCCAAGAAATCTTAGGTCAGTTTGTAAGATGTTTCACACAGGTTAAACAGCAGATATGAGAAGCCAGATTTTTTATCTTGATCCCCAATTTACAGCCAAAATATAGCTCATATAATTTTTAACTAATGAAGCCATATTTCTCGTTGATCTTTAAATGACAAATCCCCGCGCCAACAGAAGTTAACGAGATGTTTTACACACTTCCTTAACATATTAATTCTCTATCAACCACAACATGCTTCACATAATATGTGTAAATCACTGCAGAAATAGAATGAAAGCCACGCTAGGGCATATACATTGAATGTTAGAGCAAAACTGGCATGTTAATGAAGTGTCACTGTGTGTCTGCTGTTTGGCGACACGACTGCCTTCGTAATGATCAAAAGGAGCCTTCGTAATTGATCAAAGTCATTTAAAATATTGTTTTACGTAAATTAGTCATCATTAAATAAATACCTGAAATTCTGAAAAAGCAATATATAATACTTGTTACCGTATAAATGTGCAAAACTAGAGTGCCATAGAAAAATACGGACAGAGTTTTGAATTCAGCTTTAATAGTTACGTTAGATTTACAGTAAACCTTTCGTGTGTTTACGTGTAGTAGAAGTTTCTTTCTCACAAAAAAGGATGGTGTGTGTTTGTCGTATTGCTTACATTTTTATTTTAGCTGCAATTGGCGCAGAGATGACCAATGGTGGGCCGGGCGGCTCGCACGGCGACTCTATCCTGCTAGAAGCAGTTCGTTGTCAATTTATTTACAGATTATCTAACTTAATTTCTAAGCGTAGATTATTTTTATTTATATTTTATATTTTTAATGTTATTTACTTATTATCTATTAATTTTATTAAAAAAAGAAGGGATTATTACTTAATATTTAGCAGTAAATAAAAAAAAGGATTCTTTATTTAGCGGAAGAAAGTCGCTTACGCGCATCCGGCCGGCACATCACGTGGTCCGCTCTGCGCCATTAGCAACAGCTGGAACGGCAACTAACACAACTTCACTCGAACACACACAACACTTAAACGAAGAAGACTGCGTCCCCAAGCCAATTCCCTGTTATCAATAAGGCTAGCGTTAAATATTATATTTCTATTAAATTCTATATCTAATCACTCCTTAAGCCTATTTTTAAACTGTTCAGAAAAATATTCTCTACACACTAATATTTCTTTTCTTATATTTCTGTAAAATACTTAATATTTTCACAAAAATGAGGATACGAACGCGTCGAGGTCCAGGAGACAGAGTCCCCTGGCTAGACCCGGCTAGTAACAGATAAAGATGGATCAATCGTCTTCATGACAGATTTTAAATTCGATTCTTATGAACATTTTTTATGAAAATTATATTTAAGTCTTAAATATAAATATACAAGATATGTCAATTTCAATGATACTTAAGTTAAGTGTAAGGTTCTTATTCTAAATTATACAGGACGTTCCTGTCGTGACTCTGTAGTTTAATTTTTGCCAGGTATATAAATTAATGATTTTTCTAAACGAAAAATTACAAAATTTCGTTGACGGTAACTTTAAGTTATTTACTGGCATAATTATACAATTTTTGTGTAATTAGGAAGCTAAAAACTAAGAAATAAATCCAAATAAATTAAAAAAAGGAAAAAAAAGAAATTGTATGCTGTGCATTAGATAGTACACTATTATACAGTCTGAAGTCATTCTAATATTAAAGATATTAACAGGCGAAATAAAGATTGAAGGTCTTTGTATGATTAGACTTTATTTGCAGCTATAAAAAACACAACAGATGAATCTGATAAGGAGCAACTGATATTGAGCGAAGACATTAAGGAGACTGGTCAGCGAGGGTTCGCACCATAAAGTATATCACTTGTAACAATAATATATGCATATGGATAAAACGAACATATGATGCTTTATGATTTCTCTAATCGGGTGTAATTTCATTTTTTGTAAAAGCTGATTGATGGATTTGATGAGTTTAAATGCAATTGGTTAATTGAGAGTTGAGTAAGTTTGTTTATCTTTAAAATGTAGATATATGAAAGGTAAACTTCATCGTTTACCTACAGAATATGTAGGTCTGTGTGCAATGTATTCGTTATATTTCGTTATATAAAATGGTGCAATAGATATTTTTCTTAACATTTTCGATTATGAATTTTGTTTTGCAGATGGTGTTAATGGAGGTAAACAAGAAATCTATATTCCAGCAATCCATTTACTCTTAGTTTGTGCGAGGCAATTATTAACTGAATGAGTTATGTAGTCCCCGCATTTTTTATTTTATTAAGACTCAAATTTCTCACCTTTTGAATTTATTGGGAAAGAAATTTTTTAATACAAGCAGTATTTTCTTGTACTTCTATCCATATTTACTACAAATAAAACTAAAATAAAAAAAAATAAGATAACTTCTTAAAAAATAAAACTTCAAAAAGATGCGCTAAAAGTTGAAAAAAATCCTATTAATTCTTAAACATTCTTACATATTCAGAGTGGCGCACGAAATCATCCAACATTTGGTTTTTTTTAAAAAAATGTTTGAATCGCAACAGAGAAAAGTAGAATACAATACGTTCACTATATACCTTGAAATGATGTTCAATATGACCACCATAACGTCTAGCAACTTCTTCGACAAGAACCCCTAAGTTGTTGATAACTAGGCGACACATATCCTCGTTGCACGCCTCAATGATCAGCTCTTGCAGTTCCATCACTGTACAAGGATGTTTAGGGGAAATATTTTCCTTTAGAAATCCCCAAAGAAACTAATCACACGGGTTCAAATCAGGACTGTACGGGAACCAGTTCTGTCCGCGTACAAAACGATTAGGAAATTGGTTTGAAATGAAATTTGCGTTAAAGTTTTCATGCAGAAAGTTTAAAACAACATTAGCTGTGTGCGGTCTGGCTCCATCCTGCATAACCATTCGTTTTCTAATCGAAACCCTTTTGCAAGAAGCTGAGGAACAAAATTATTACGCCGCAAGTTTAGATAACGTCCATTGTCCACTGTTCAAAAAAGAATGGCTCAATTACCCCATGGACTTGAGATAGCGACCCGTACCGTAATTCTTGGAACGTGATGTACATTTTCATGAAGCACGTGTGAATTTTCACAAGCCGAAAAACGCAAATTTCGTTTATTAACAACTTCGTCTAAGTGAAAATGTGCTTCATCTGAAAACTAAATATTGTTCAACAATACGTCTTGGTACACAGCCCGTTCAGCGATTGCCATCCTTTGATGTTTGTTGTTAACCGTTAATTTAGGCAAACTGTTATTTTTTACGGATACAAATGCAAATTAGTTTTTAAAATTCGCTGCACAGATCGCCTAGAAATCCCAAGTAGTGCTACTGTCTTCCTTGTTGATTTACCCGGGCTTCTTAGCAACGCTGCTCTGATAACTTCGATATTCTGTGGAGAACTAACATCGGCAGGCCGTTCGCGCTTACTCTCAAATATTAATCAGCACTATTAAATTCTTCGTAAAGTCTACGTACTGTTTTAAATGAGGGCGACCACCAAGTTAGAAAAGAGGAACGAAACCGTTTTTGTGTAAGTACCACACTTTTCGTTTATTTAAAAACAGCACAGTATTTACGCGTAGGAACACAGTATTTCAACAGTGAGTCCTCCTTTGTGTCAACCAACTAGGAACGATACACAAAAGCGCACTGGGAAAGAGAAGAAACTAATGTTCAGGAACTGCTGTTACTTCTGCCAACATAAAATACATTAATAATAATTAATTATTAACCTAAAAAAGTATTGCCAAAACAAATGTTGTATCATTTCGTGCGCCACCCTGTAGGTTGATTCAATAATAAATGTTAGTACATTTTTTGTTTTAACGCCGATTTTTAAAAAATTCAACATTTCAAGACTTGAGTTGTATAATTTTTAGCAACCTTTTCGAAGTATTTTTTAAACTTTAATTTTGTTTTAAAAATAATTTAATATTGTTTTAGCATTTTATTTCCATAAAACAGAATGGTGCGTGGGTTTGTTTGCTTGTTGTATGCGCTCACATTTTTATTTTAGCTGCTGTTGGCGCAGAGCGGACCAACGGTGGTGCATCGGGCGGCTGCGCGCAGCGCACGAAAGATTCATTTGCTTGAACGATTTGTACTTCTTGATACTAGCGATTATCTAAAATTATATATTTGTGTTTGGGGATAAAAAAGGAAAACATTGGGGTTAGGGCTGTGTTAAAAAATCACCACTCAAGAAACAGCTAAAAATTTTCAGGATTTGATGCTTTCATTATAAAAGTTTTTGTTGTTGTTAGTACGCTAAATTCATGAACGTTATTTAGTTAGAATTGGCAAAAACATTTAACAAAATCATGTGTTACGAAACATAAACCATGTAACATTTTGACGGCGGGCTGTACACCCGTCTTTTTTTTACTGTTTATTAAAAAATAAAAGTGTTTTCTTGTGAGTTTTTTTATTATTTGTACTACTTTTGATACCATTTCTTGTGTATTTCATGATAAAGTATATCAGTAAGAGTACAAGAAAAAAATATTATCAAAAAAAACCGATATAAAATAAATATTATTAAATACGATAATTTTAATTAATTCTAAGTAATTTTATTTACAGACCCGTAATTCATGTATTAGCTAGTAATGTTTATAAAACTGGGCGTAGTAGAAAAATATATAATGTTTGTGTAACTCGTATATTCTATTACAGTTATTTATATCTTATGCGACTCATATCCAGTATTTCTCTTGCGGTTATAAAGCTTAAGTGTAACAACAAGAAGAGGTACGCTTCCTTAATACCTGAAAATGTGGATGAGACTAGATAAATTGAGAAATAATGCCAGAAGATCTCAGTTCAAGGTGCTTACGTTCGTATTTCTCTGAACTGATGCCTGGTATACTCAAGTCTGTTAGGTAAACTGTGAGATGCGCGTGAGAAGAAAGATGATTCGAATGGAAAAGGATAGGTGTTAACTGACGTGGGTTAAGTGAGAGAGAGCAGTGGGCAAAATGCGTCTACTTGCGTAGTGTAAAGTATTATCTCTATAGAAACCGTAATAAGCTTAAAGTCTGTACTTTCTTACAATTTAACAAGTTTGTTTAGTTTCTTAATTCTATTTATCCGTACAATTTGAAAAAAAATTGCATTCGCACTTAATAAATGTGCTAAGAAATAAAGCTTATCTCATAAAAATCAATTAAAAAACACACTAGTTAATAAATTGCACGTAGATTTTTAATAAATAAAAAATACTCTTCCTCCACATTCATAATCTTGCGACGAGAGTATATTCTACGAAATTCTACTTAGAGAACGTTGTTACAATACATTGAAACTTGACGTGAAACAGTATGAATCATGTGTAATTTAATGGTTGTTTTATTGTGCTTTAATTAATAAAATTAAAATAATGAATAATTATAAATTTGATCGAATTCTAAGAGTAAAAAACTACACGATATTTATAAAAAAAATAAAAAAAAATTATACATACTTACACTTTCTCGACGAATATCGCAAGGGAAAAGTTTGGTGATCATATAAAAATGTTGGATATCGGTTCTTTTTGAAAATATTTACGTTTTAGGGTCCAATCAGTTCATTTAGATAAAAAAAAAACAAAACATATATATGTATGTGTATCGGACTGTTTTTAGCGTTATGTCTCAGGTTTGACGAAACCGATTACCTTCAAATTTGGCTCAAATATTTCTATATATGTCAGGCACTGATCATATTATTTTTTTCAAAATTTATTAACTGGGTTGCGAGATTTCGCAAAAAACCAATTAAAACTTTTTCAGAGGCATTTTTGAGAAAACTTTATTAAAGCAAATTTTTTTACCTACAACGCATACATAATAAATAATAATAAAAAAAAAAAAAAAAAATCAACCCTCACCTGTTAAAATTTAAATATATGTTTTTTATTCTTTTGCTCTATTTCCCTTCGGTATAAATAATTTTGAACGTTCATACTTCATATATAGAACAATCAAGAAGTGCCTACAATTTTTTCAAATTATAAACTCCGAATCTAAAGTCAGAAAAGGTTTTTGAGAATTTAAAAAAAATTATTTTAGCCTTTATTGAAAGTAATAAAATAAATAATAACCCGCCTTAATTTTTACAGATTAGAGAAAAGCAAATTTGTTAAGCTTAACCTACAAATGAATATTTTGGAAACATTTTATTTTAAATTTATTCCCCACTTTTAAAAAATATAAATATTGTTTTTTTTTTTTGACTCCAACTCTTTTAATTCTTTATTAAATTAAAAAAAAAATATTTTTCTTCATCAATTAAAGATCTTAATTAGAGTAGCTTTGGCACGTAAATTATATTCCGGATCCAAAATAAAAAGTAACTTCTTTTCATTATTTTAATATAACTTCTATTTTATAATATTTTTAAACAATTCTTGTTTAAATTACATTTTTTTGTTAGGGACTACTTCTTTATTAATAAATTTTTTCTCACATAGTAAGGAAGCTCCTAAAATTAAATTTTTTTTATTCGAAATTTAGGAATTTTGATGCTTAAGTCGATTCCAATCATTATTTTGATAATCATAACATGACCGGTGTAGCCAGGAAAGTCATGCAATACTTTTCCAGCTCTTTTTGTATTTTTTCATCTTAATGCAGATTGGAATATTCTACAAAAGTACTAATGAAAATATTTTATAGGTTCTATAATGTATATTTACTATAAAAAATAATAAAAAAAATCATGAGAAATCCATTTATAAAATTTTTCTAGATTCGTGTACATGTGTGCGCGTGTAAGAGCGTATTTGTACTCATACACCGATTCCTTTAAATCGAAATTTTCTTTTTGAATTGATTGTAGTACCAAAAATTCGACTTGCATCAATATTAAATCCCTTAACTAATACTTTTAAAATGTCAGTCAATGATGTTTAAGAGCTTTATATCAAAAAACAAATAAAATTGTAATAATTACGTGAAAATTGTTAAAATGTTTTATAAAATTTAGTATTCATTATCAATATTTTTTTAATTTATTAACAGTAATATCATAATGTATTTTTTTTAAATTTAATTTTTCCCATTTCTAAAAAGTATAATCAAATTAATTTCAAAAAAAAAAAATGAAAAAGGTTTCAGAAGTAAAAAAAATCCTAAACAATTTAGAATAAAAATAATATATCATATTAACAATAATTTTTTATGGAAATTTAGATAATTAATATGTGTAGGTATTACTGTTGTTATTGTTATTCTGTAAGTTTTTTAAAGTAGTTCTGTTTTTTAATAAATACGATGATGCAGATGTTTTAACGCATTTATTTTTATTTAAAATTAACAGAATGATGCTTGAAAACCTCGAAACTTGTAGATTATACAAACTGTATCAAATGCTTGTGACATTTGATGATTTTGCTTGAGGTTTTAGTGTGAAAAAATCTAAAAGAACAGATACATACAAATTTTGCAAATATTTTACGAACCAGTCTTGATAAATTCAGCTTTAAATTTAAAAAAATAAGTGATCGTGCTTCTAGAAATAGTAGTCTCGTCTGTATCCGTTTAGGCTGATTATATTTTAATTATTAAAAAATTAAAATATTTTTTTAAATATACCTTAATTTTATGAGCATTATCATTCTATTTATTTCTATTATTATAGAGCTTTATAATCACAGATCTTGGAAACGGTACAGCCATGATTACTCTTTTGCAGATCCGGTATTAAGTTACGGAAATGACCGCACTTCTTGTTTCTCTAAGTAGTATTCTTAGTAGAATTATAGAGAAGTGCGCGCCGTTAATATCTCATAGGCTAATCTGTAGTACTATGTAACAAAACAAAAAAAGACTATACCGTAATGATTATTAATTATAAACCTTTTTAATTAGTTAAAATTTTCCTCATATTTATTTACGAGTATACTTTTTTATGATTTTATAACAATATTTTTAATTTTTATTTCAAATAATTTTCAGAACGATGTTATAAAATTTAATTTTATATTAAAGTCGTAGTAATTAATTTTTTTAAATATTTATACATTTCTATATTTTTAATATAATTATCAATTAATTTTGTAATATTATATTGAAAACTGTAAACATTTTTTAACAAACCGAATCAGATTTATAAATAATGAATTTTTAATATTGTACCTAATAAATGACGTAAGCAGTTCAGACTGCATTTTTTCTACATACAAGTAATGAGTATATAAAAAAAATTAATTTTCGTATCTTCAAAAATTACCAACCGACTTATAGAAATAAATAACACTATTTATTTCCGTAAAATGACTAAAATCCAAAAAAAAATTGAAAGATTAAAACTTTTGTTATTATTAAACTCACTGTCCAAAACTACAGAGACGATTGTAGTCAAAAGAACAACTGAAAACGTTTAAAAACAAGGAAAAAGCTGTTACAATAAATTTGGTTCAGTTTTTTATAAAAAAAAAGTCATTTCTTACATAAACAAAATTGTTAAACGTTACCATCGATCTTCACAAAAAACAGCATCGTGTACATAATATTATTTGAAAGAACTCATAAATAGATCATAAAATCTCATAGATGTTTCGTAATGATTACACATACACGCGCGCGCGCGCACGAGCGCGAGAGTATACATATATATATATATATATATATATATATATATAAGCGCGATCTTATGCTATATTTATCAATATGCTATATATATATATATATATTTATAGCATTAAATGTGGAATTTTATTACGTAGTTTGAAATACAAAGTAATTTATTAAAACTTGAGTTACACCCTATAATAGTTGAAAGGACTGGAAAATTAAACTTCTCTTCATTATTAGAATTTTTAACTTACGTGAAAGTTGCTGTACTAGTTAGACTGTATCTCAAACTTATTAACAATGTAAACTGAATAAAATCGAATAAAAAATTATATAACTTTAGTATCTTATTTAACAAATAATTCTTTTGCTGACGCGAAAGTTTTGAAAAAAGTTATAATAAACATAATTATTTGTTTATGACAAAAGTAAGTTTATGAGATTCAAAGAGTTACTGAGAGTTTGAAAGTAATTGATACGGGTATATTAGGATAAATTCAAAAATTTACCGGGAAAAAGTAAGCAATATGTTACCACCCCAAATTATTTTACAAAAAAAAGAACCTCTTATTAACCTTCAAAAATTAATGATGAAAATCTAAAAAATGACCTTTTAATCTTTTGGATTGTTTCGTAGTTTTTGTCCGCAAATAAACAAAAAATTAACGATCACATGAATATCAAATACTATCTGCTTACATATTAACTAAAACCGATATGTAATACTGTAAACACCGAGAAAATTGGCCAAATAAATAAAGAATTTTAAAGTTGAAAAAAGAAACAGTACTAAGAGTATTCCAAGGAATCGAAAATAAGGAAACAAGATGTATATAAAAAAATCACTTACTAAACAATTAAATAGAAAACATAGTCATGTTTAAAATAAATTACAAAAATTGTATGTAGAAATATATATATATAAAATATATAAAAGTGTAGAAACAGCAAATAAATGGGGAGGTGTCTATAACAATATCTAGAATAGCTTTAACCTGAATGCAGGAAAATAAATACTATAAAACTAAACAAAAATTGAGATATTAATCTAACAAAATATCTAAAAGGTTTATCTATAAGATGCATCATCAACTGGAATATCAGTTCTATGTGCTAGTTCAAATTTTCTAGTAATCTCACAATCGAAAAAGAATTTGATGAACTGTTAAATAGTAGCTATCCAAGGTACAGCGAAGCATCAATACACAATTTAAGAAAACAATCCGGTAATCTGATGTACCTCAAGCGCATACTGCAAATGATGGTGTCTTCTTGACGATTATTTCCTATATTGGTTTCTCTAAAATTACTGCGTGTCTCAATATCGGGATTTTAAAGCTATGTAATATTTCACAAGTTTCACGTACGTTGATTAATTTTATAAATGATATGAAAGAGCAACTCAAACAGTCTCAGGTATGAAATGATTATTAAACTGTTTCTTGTACTTCCCGCTTGAAAGCGCTAATAGCAAAGATGACGACTCCTCAACACAAAGCGTTGTGTGTTTTGCTGTTTGTAAAGTGTAAATGTATAATTACCATTCAACGTTCGTTCCGTTTGAAGTTCCTTTATGATTCTCTGAGTGTCAATAACATTCGTAGGTGGTATAAACAATTGACATCACTGGCTGTATTTGTAAAGGGAAAGGTACAGGACAATCGAGTGTGTCAGAAGACAATGTTGAACGTGTAAGAGAGTCTTTTGTGCGTAGTCCTAGGAAATCTTTCCTCAACTGCAATACCACCACAGAACTTTATTTGGCAACAAGATGGTGCGCCTCCTCACTGGTAACGTCAGTAATTGGTTGAATGAAATTCTTCCCGATCGCTGGATCGGTCGCCGGGGACCAGATGACAGGGCTTGTTTGCCGTGGCCTCCAGTTCGCCCGATCTGACCCCGTGCGATTCTTTTTGGGATTAATAAAGAATCAAATGAATGTGCCACCGTTACCAGTACTGTTACTCCGAATCTAAATTGTTCTTTAACTTCATTAACTGCTAGTTCCATGTAAAGATTAAAAAGTAACGGAGATAGGGAACATCCTTGTCGGACTCCCTTTCTTATTACGGCTTCTTTCTTATATTCTTCAATTGTTACTGTTGCTGTTTTTAATTAATTATAAATCAAAAATAGTAACGTAGCTTTAATTTCAATTTTATACTTAAATTTAATTTTTCTTTTGATATTTAAGAATTTTTTGAAGGAAGAAAGTTTCTTCGATAGATGTTAAAACGAATAAAAAATCAAGAACACATCGAAGTAAATGTTGTACTTCAGTATATCACACAGTCAATAACAAGAATAGCTCAGAGGATGAAGGAAACCGAAGAATTTCAGTTTTAAAATAATAACATGTTTAACAATTTTCTATATTCCGGTTAATCGCATTAAATTCAGAATAAAATAATAGTAGTTCGTGGTCACAAAGTAGAGAACGAGAGATTTAAAAGCAGTACTTATCCCTAACTTATACTGGTCAAGTATTTTAATAAATAATAAAATTTAAATATACTTCGAAAATATTTCGTAAAATAGTTAAGTTATCGAAAAATTTAATAAATTTACCATATCTGCAAATTACTATATATTAATTTTTTTAATTTTAATTGACAAAGTACTGCATGTGTTTCCCGGCTATTAATAATACAAAATAAAAGGGTTACAGACAAAAAAAAACAAAAAAAAAAACAGAATATATTTTTTAAAGGTTGTGAATAAATTTTACGAAAGATTTTTCTAAAAATATTCATATAAATATTATTCATATTTGTTATTGAATTTATTGTTAATATTATTATATTTGTTATTGGTATTGTTAATATTGCTATTCATTTGTTATTAATATTATTCATATTTGTTACGTTTAACAAATTTGCATAAAGAAAGTTTTCTCTAAATCTAACACTCCATTCAATAAAGGTTAAAATAAGAAAATCTCATTTTTTACATGATCCACCATACTTTTCCTTTTAGTACAGCTATTCTAGCTTATTTGCAGAGAAAGTAAATTTAAATTTATAAATATAAAATATATATATATATAAATAAACCATTTTAAGATAAGTAACTATTTTATTATTAAATTTCGAAAAAAAAACGCTCAATCAACTTCAAAACTGAAATAAATTTTATTTTATAATCTTACATACTTTTAGAAATCATGTATTTATTTCTGGTTTACATTTATGCATCAGTGAATCAGTTTTTTAAAAGGTATACTCTTATACAAAATCTTTTTATTTATTTTTTGCTGAATAAACGCAACAGTAAAAATATTGTTAAAGAATGAAAACTTTAGAAATATTAGTATTTCTTTTTAAATACTCGATTAACGTTTCTTGTATATTGGCATTTATAAAGGTTGTCTATCCATACATTTTATCGTACTATTGTTTGCCGATCCATACTTAAAATAAAATTAACAGTAAAAAATTTAAAATAACTTCATAAGTAAGCAAATAAAGTCTACTTAAAATTGGCTCTACTTATAATTCGTTGCTAACTGTTTGTTTTTATTTTGTTGTAATTAAAAAAAACCCGAAATTTAAATAATTATATTAATATTATATTTTAGTTTTTAATGTACTTTTAAGTGAGTTTTTTCGTTTGGATCATCTATAGATTTCAATAAAAAAATACAGTTTCTTTACATTTTGTTTCTTTTTTGCTAGTACTCTTTCATTCTCTGACTACAATAACTTCGTCACTCTCTCTCTTTGTTCTCTTTCTTCTTATGAAAGCTTCTCAACCCGTTAGAATATTTTTAGTTCGTAGATAGGTAGTTCTATTTTATTTTTCTTCATTTCTGAGTTGGAACTTTCCAGGGGATTATACTATATTATTTCTTCGAGATATTAAAATGTTTCAACTATTTTATTTTAGCGAAAATAATTTTAATCGTGATAATTATTGAAGTACGAGCAAATGGGTTAATTTTTGTTTATCTAAAATAACGATAAAAATTATATATTGTTCTGATTTATCTTTCATTGATACTATTTGTTAAGTCTCATAAATAATAAACAATAACACACATTCAAAAAACAAAATTATACGTAGATTTTTCATTTTATAAATATCATATCTCTGGATTAATTTTTAGGATAAATTATGAATAGGAATCCTAAATAGAAATAGTATTAGCATTGTAACAATTTTTTTTGTACAACTTAAGTCCTGTTTCAAAATTTCTCAGAAAAATTATTAGCCTTCATTAAATAATAAGAATTGAATGTAGTCAAATCTAAAAAAATATTTTATATGTTAATGAGTATATAAAATTCATCCCTACAGATTAATGTCAAATTAAAATATAAGAAATAGTAGATTGATATATTTAAGAAATAGTTTGATATTACTAGTACATAGGCTAGAATAAAATATCTAGGTTAATATTGACTCGTATTTTATATTATTGAGAATAAGCTAATGTAATACTAAAATTTGAAGAAAACCTGTTTTATTCACTTTACTTTTAAAAAAAGATATTTCTTTCTTCATAACGATATAAACTAGTCTCGTCACGCCATAGCTATTGTAATTGTGATAATTTTAAACCTGTATAAGTCGATATTGACTTTTGACATGAAACTGGGGTCTAAATATAAATAAATAAATAAATTTATTTATTTATATTTATATATTACACACTATAATATATATATATATATATATATATCTATATATATTATAGTGTGACATAAAAAAAGTATCTAGACTATATTATAATATAAGCGATTGTATACAGAAACTATACAAAGTGGAAAAAATAAATAATCAGTGATGAAATTAATCGTAAAACAAAGCAGTGTTATATTGACCTAAATTTAAATGATATTACTGATAAAATATCAATTACTTTGTTAGTTCTCTACGAAAGTATAAAAATACTCTGCTGTTTACCAAAGTTGCATGTGTTATCATATTACATTCATCATCACGATTTTATAAAATTTTGATTTTCGTTTTAGATAAGTTTAAAAAATGTGTATTTTACAGGAATTAAAAGTCTGAATAAGCAATTGAAATTATTATAAGCCCTTCAACAACGCTTTTATAAGCAAGAAAATGAATTCTTTAAAATTTTTTATTGAAAAAAAATTCTGAAGTAGTATTTTAAGAATGGAAAATATATATTTTATATATATATAAATATATAAAATTAAACTACATTACTAAAAGTAAAATATCGTCTAACAACATTATGTTACTGAAATGCATTAGAAGGAATTAGAAAACTTCTTCGCTCGCATCAAGTTATTAATTTCTGGAGTCAGTTTAAGATTAAATGAATAAATATGACATACTCCCGTCTAATTTGTTACAATGGACTTTTTATACTACGGTTTATTTAATATGCTAGATTAATTTAATTGGGAGTTTAAATGAAGACAAAGATTTAAATTACCACGAAAGAAGGAAATTCTTCCGATTAGAGATAAAAGGTATTTAAGGAAAATGGAAAGCATTTTTATTACGTGTACATGAATCTAAAATTAATTATGTATCAATCAGAGTAACAAAAAGGGAAATGGTACAATCCAGCAAGACTATAGAAAAATCAGGAGACGAAGAAATAATTAAAGATGAGGCAGTTAACTTATGATGAATAAAACAGCAGACTACAGCATGCGTTCGCGCGAGCACACACGCACGCATGCGCGCACATACACACACACACACACACACACACACACACACACACACACACACACAGAGAGAGAGAGAGAGAGAGAGAGAGAGAGAGAGAGAGAGAGAGAGAGAGAGAGAGAGAGAGAGAGAGAGAGAGAGAGAGAGAGAGAGAGAGAGAGAGAGAGAGAGGGGGGGGGGGGAGAGGGAGAGAGAGAGAGAGTGAGAGAGAGAGAGAGAGAGAGAGTGAGTGAATGAATGAAAGAGAGAGGGAAAGAGAAACGTTGCAGCTACGAAGAAAAAGAAAGTCTAATGAGAATATTCTCTCTGAAAATATATAGTTAGCCTTTTCTTTTTTGATTCTTTAAAGTTTAATTTCTCTCTTACTTTACATTCCGTTAAAAATAAAATAAGTTTAATTAAGTCAATACAATTTTTAATAAATTTTATCTAAAATATATATTTATAATTTATAAATTTATATATATAAACATATTTTTTTAATCTTATGCTTTAGCTTCATACATATCTTGATGAAAATTTGTTTATTTTCTTAATTACGCTATCTTCTATCAAAATATTATTAGAAAAACAATTAAAACCCAGACTACAATAAATAAATAAATGAAATAGTGCTCGTATTAGTTTATGAGTATAAATCTACGTGTATTATATACAGTGGTTTCAATTATTTACTCTAAATAAGACAGGTCGTAATATATTCATAAATCACATTATAAATAATGTATTCTACAATTAACATCATTTGTGGAATAGATATCTGCTTATATTTGTAAATAAAATTGTTCTTTCGATCATTCTGTTCAATTACAGATAAGATCTATGACTTATTAAATTAGTTCTCTATTATAAATAATATTTATTTTAATATCACAATTACGTGATTGTATATCGAGCAGAAATTGAATTGACATTCAGAGATACAGCTAGCTCGTTTTTTTTTTTGGTGTGCTTTCGTGGTTGGGGTTAAATTAACCACACATCTTAGGAATGGTTGGTCTGAGACTGTGCAAGATTGCACTTCATTTACATTCATACATATCATCTTCATTCATACTCTGAAGTAATACCTTACGGTGGTTCAGGAGGCTAAACAGAAAAAATAGAGAGAGTTAGCCTGTTTGAAAAAAATAAAAAAATAATTTAACAATTAAATAGTACTTCCGCTGAGAATGGAAGAAAATACCCAAAGGTTTTCAAATTATAAGAAAATTATCAATAAAAAACTATAAAAGAATATTTAAATTTCATAGGATGTTCTAATAAATCTTAACTTATGAGTTCCTTCAGAAAATGAGAGAAAGAAAGAATTGAGAATTATAAAGATTAAAAAGATACGAGTGAAAGAGGGGAACAGAATAAATTAGGTTTCAAGTGAACTGTGATGAGCATTAATTAGGAAGGTAGGATGATTACAACTGAGAGACACCCCTCTGGTTTACCTTGCCAATTGTGATGGGGGAAATAGTGGAATGAGAAAATAAGGCACGTTTGAATTAAAATGAGATTAATGGCGGTATAATCAAAACCGATATGAATGGTCGTTTTTTTCCTTAATCGATGCACTTAATACTAGATATGGAGACATGACTTATTCATATATGTTTAAAAATTAATTGTTCTGATATTACGCAAAATAAGAAATTCAAAACAGATTCATACATCTATAAAACAGTAAAAAATATAAAATATATTTGTTGTGACAAATATTATTTACAGAGGTTGTTTATTATCTCAATACTGCGAGTATGATTGGTTATATAAAGCCTAGGTGGCGTTTGTAAGGTTTCTAGGCCAACATTGAAGGAAGTGGGGGTAAGATACCTTATCTTTCTAAGCCCCTAAGTATTGATGGAACATGGAGAAGTATTTATAGAAATATATGTAAAAAAATTATGCTAAGAAGAAAAAATTAAATTCCTAAAGAGTCGAGATGTAATAGAAATCACGCTCCCTTCAATTTTATATATATATATATATATATATATATATATATATGAAAGTTTGTTTGTCCCGTATGCGTTCCTATACCATTCATCCGATTCTGATGAAACTTTGATGAGTTTTTGCGTGCATGCCCGTGAAAGTTTCTGAATTAGTTTGGACCCGTTAGATGGCGTTGGAGTCCAGATATTTCGAAAAATTGTTTTTATGATCCGATCTGGTTAGCATTCAGAATATGTGTTACATGGAAAGAAATATTTCTGCAAAATATGGACCTGCTAGATGGCGCTGGGGTTGAGATATTTGGAAAAATTGCATTTATGATCCGATTTCGCTCATATTCAGAATATATATTAGTTACGCGAAAAGAAATATTTTTGCGAAAAATGGAGCCGCTGGGTGGCGCTGGGGTTGAGATATTTAGAAAAATTGTATTTATGGCCCGATTTGGCTTATATTCAGAATATGTATTAGTTACGTGAAAAGAAAAAAACATTGCAAAAATTATACCCGCTAACTGGCGCCGATGTCGAGCTATTAACGAAACAAACAAATATACAAACAGACTTTCTTCTTCTATATATATATATATATTTATCTATATATATAAAAATGTTAAGTTCGTTTGTGTACGGCTTCAAGAACTCAAAATGTTCTGCACCGATTGAGCTCAAATTTTAGCACGATATATAACCCGCATCAAAGATTGCTTTTATCTATTTTTCGCATCAGTCACATATCCGCGACCACGAGAAAACAGTTTTTTTAACGGTCAGCTGTGTACCAGTGACCGCGCCATCTGCCGGAAACGAGGGGAACACTCGCCATACTAGCTAACGACAACCGCAATCACATGTGAAATAATACCTGTTCTATAATTACGTTGTTTATTAACAAAAAAAAAAAAAAACATTTCCATTTTCATCTGATTCAGATTATTATACAATCTGAATTAAATATTCATTTTGATCGAGGTACTTTTGTGTGATCGTGTCGTGATTGAGCTGCGCCTTTCACCAAGCTCTGAATTTATTAGAAAACGACCAACAGTGGGCTATATGTATTAATGACGCGTGCAACACTGCACATCCAAACCAAATTCGCGCATTATTCGCAATTATATTTACTGCTTGCTTCCCTTCATCTCCCAGAGTTATGGGAAAGATATCGATCGCATACGGCTGAGGATATTTTGCATAGAAGACAAGTGGTAGCTATTGCAAATAAAGTTCTTAGTCAATTGGGAATGCCAGCACCCACCCGAGCTGCGATTGCTTCATTTGATGTGGATTTACGAACCAGATTTACGAACAGAGTTACAACATTGAAGATCTTCAGTCATATGTCTAATCAAACATTCCAAAATTAAAGCGTGAACAGAAAGGCATTTATGATCGCATAATGCAAATGATATATGACGGAGTTGGGGGGACCTTCTTCTTGGATGCGCCAGGAGGAACTGGGAAAACATTCCTCATTAGATTGATTCTAGCAACGGTTCAATCAAAAAATGACAATTATCCTGTTGCGGAATATTAATCAGCCAAAACTCTGCAACGGCACGCGACTTGCAGTTAAGAAATTGATGAATAACGTAGTAGAAGCAACGATTTTAACGGGGCCTTTCAAAGGTGAAGATGTCCTCATTCTCGAATATGCATAATCCCGACCGATACACCATTTTAATTTAAAAGATTGCAATTCCCAATTCGATTAGCATTTGCAATCACAATCAATAAAGCTCAAGGTCAATCTTTAGAATTGTATGGTTTAGATTTAGATGCGGATTGCTCCTCACATGGGAAACTGCATGTTGCGTGTTCCCTAGTCGGCAAACCATAGCCTTTATATCTACGCAGACAGTGGAAAAACAAAAAATATTGTATATCCACAAGTATTGCAAAATTAAACTACTATGAAACGTATGCTTTGCTTTGTTTCTCATTTCTCATCCATGCAACCACAATGTGCCACAGCGAAGCGTGGCGGGTAGAGCTAGTATATATATATATATATATATATAAAAGGCAATGTTCGTATGTGTGTTCGCTAGAGACTAAAATACTACTAGACCGATTTACGCTCGGAAAAAAGGGAGAAAGGGAAAAAATAAAAAGGGAAATAAGGAAATAGGAAAAGGGAGAAATGCGGTGGAAAGGGAAAGAGGACTAAGGGGGAAAGGTGGAAGCGGAAATATAGAAAAGGTAAATAAGGAAATGGAGAAAAGGGAAGATGGGAAGAGGGAAAGGTTAAATTTTGTTAAGTTCCGTGATGTTCAGTTTTTTAATGTTTTATTAAACTTTCATTTGTGTTCATTTAATCTAGCAATGGCAAAGAATTGCCGGGTCAGCTAGTGAATTATAAAGAATTAAAATTAAAGTTACTACGCTGGTGTAAACAATGCAAAGCAGAGAAATACCATAGCTTTTTTTTACTTGATGATATTGCCACGTAAGCTTGAAGCTTGTTTTTGGGATATGGAGAGTGAATTTTGTAACTTATCAAAAATACCATGCAGGACCGAGATTGGAACCCGGGATCTCCGGATAAAAGGCCGGGATACCTTTAGTAGAAATTAATTAAAAGTTAATTAATTAATAAAACTGTTAATATTAAACTTATTAAAATTCTCTTTTTTTTTATCCTTAGACTTCGTAAAAAAATGCATGAAAAATCATTTTATTTGTTTCTAAAACCTAAGAATAAACAAGAATGCTCTCATTATTGTATTTCATATAGATTTAAACAAAACCAGATTTTTTTAAGGCTTAAGGCATAAAGAATTATAAATTTTTATAACATCGTATTTTAATAACCGCTTTAAGTTAATTTACTAAAAAAAAAAAAAAATGGAGTATAGAATATACTATGCAATACATTTCCTCGAATAATGTTTTCACACAATTTATCTACTTTATAGCAGTAGGAAGTTGACACGTGAAATTTATTAAAGGGCAAACGTTTCCCAGTTAAATATTGTTACAGTCTTTTCCAGAATAAAACAGTACGTTAGTGAATTATTTTTTTTACAAAATATACTCGTACATGTGCATTTGTATTTCTGCAGTAATATTAACAAAATTAAATTCTTTTATTCTCCAACGATTTTAATGTAAAATTACAATAACTGATAATTTTAGCTAGTTGTATGAATTTCATCTAAAACTAATTTTGCATAAACAGATGTAATAATAACAGATCGATTGATCTAAATTAGAAAAATAAATCTACTTTTTAATAGATTTGAAACGAGAAGATTCCAAATTCGATTTGTGTTTTTTCCCTAAATATGTTGAAGGCTTATTTTTCATCAAATTAAAAAAATTCGTTGATTATTTTTTATTCTATAAAGGAATTTCATCTGGTAATACCTTATTGTAAGTTTTTTCACAAAACGTAAACGAAGTATTTTATGTATTTTTTAACGAAACATACTGTTTAAATAAACTAACAGTCCGAAGAGTGGAATTGCGAATGATAAGTTTTGTGATGTTTCTTTTGAAGTAGACCTTTTTCTCTTGATGTTAAAATTTTAACTTGTGAGTTAATTGTAACACACATTTTAATTTGTTATGTAGGTTCTGTTTATGGTACGTTATTAGAGTGTTGATAATATAATGAGTCTAGAATGTTTTATAAAAACCTGGTCCAGCCAGAAAGTTTACAAAAAAATACGTGACTGATTAATTTGTAATTAGAATCAGTTAAATTATAATAATTTAAATAAATTTTAACATATTAATGTATTTTTGTAATACAGTAATATTATTGTTTTAAATGTAATTCTTATATTAAACTGCGTTTCAATAATGTATTCATGTATTATGAAAACACAATTATACCAGACAAATAAACAATATGAGAAACCACAAACTAGATCTGTTTTATTTTTTTACCAATTAACGTTGTTGACATGATAAATAAATTATGAAATTAAAATGTATGAAAAGTTATTAAATATGATAGACAGAAATGTATTAAAGATTACCGTATATAAAAAGTGGCACCAGAAGGCTTTTTCAATTAACCCGTTGCACAATAATCAATCATTATTCATCTCTGTTATTAAATCACGAATTTACTAATTCTATCTAAACCATTTTCCTTTAATTTCTTTTTTAAAATTGTTCGGTTAATATTGCTTTATTAAAAAGCTTCACATAAGTTATTTTTTTTTTTTTTACATTAGAAAGTCATTTGAATAAAAAATATAATTGAAAAAAGGGATAATTAATTATTATAAATTGAACTGTGACGACAATTAGAGAATGAATATTTATTTATACATACGGTATTTCTCTTTTCTCTGCTGAGTAGAAACAGAGTGTATAGTGAACAGTTTCACAATAGAAACAGATTTGATTTGGTGTTTTTGATTATTAATACTAGTCCTTTATAAATCTGTAAGACTTCTAAATATAAAAGGCACCTATGAGAACTGCTTGTTCTTAGCGTAACGATGTTCAAAGTTTAGTTCTTCCCTATAATGAATAGAATAGAATTGTTTAAAGAACTCATTATTAAGATTTCAGTAATTTTGGCATGCTGATCTGAAAAATTATATTTAACAGACTGTAAAATTATGATGAACCGACTGTACAGTTCAATAAAGAAAAGATCCACTTCACTCCTCACTTTTTCTAGGAATAAAATTATACCGTTATGCCTACAGAACAAATTAAAAAATCTTTTATTTTTGTAAAATTCAATTTATTTAAAAAATAATTTATTACCCATAGCTTAAAATGAGGTAGCACACTGAAAGGTAATCCAACTTAGAAAACCTGTTTATAAAAATCTGAAGTTTTTGAATTTAGGGTAACATACCGATCATATCACATCATAAACGTTAATTATAAAAAAGACATTTTAGTCAAATGGAACAAACGTCTTAACGGGTAGAATAAATATAATTATAGTAAAATTTCATTACCTACATACCATTCTCTCATTATGTTTATTTATCGGCACAAATGAAGTTTATTTTTATATTTGTCATTTTACAGAAACTTGTTTTTAGAAAGATCCTATTTCTACTTATTAATTAAAGCGGCTTTGTTAAAAAAAGCCATTAACAAAACTTCCAAACTTTAACTCAACATTCAACGTAGACCGCCTTTAATTGGTTCAGGGCTAGGCGTCACGTATTTGAAATAGAACAGGAAGTTGGTTCGGCCTACAGATTCAAGAAGACTGATTCAGAACTTCATTTTAAAAGGTATCCGGCAGTTAACGATTTCGCTCGATGAGTGCAGTCATCTACAACACATAGAGTAACCGTTTTCCTTTAGCCTTAATAAAATAATCTTAATAATGATGACAAGCTTATAAGCTTGTCGTCGTTATTAAAACATTTATTATGCTTACGTCTCTTGGGTCTCCCTCAAAATCGGAATAAGTTTACAAAAATGGGCTGTGAGCCCATTTATTTATTACTAAATGAACATCTTTTCTAAACAAAATAGTCATTTATTCTTAAAAAAGTTTATCAATCAGATAATAGAACTATTTACTTATAACTCAACAAAATACTTCGATTTACGAGAAAGGATGAGCCTCCGTTCCTATTATCCTTAATTATTATGCTTCCGTTGCCATTTTTAATAAATTACTAAAACATTTCAAATATCTTAGCACCAATCTATTTAAAAAACAACTAAACACTTTTTTTACAAAACTATATTCTCAGTCAAAAATTATTAAATAATACTAATTAAAAATAAAAAAACCTGAGTTTCTACATTCCGTTCAATATGTACTGAAATATATATATTTCCCAAAATAGTTTTCCAGCTACTATTGGATCTGGCTGTGTATCTATAGGCAAATGCAATTACTGCTACCGGTTTGCCAAGTCTGACGTAACTGCGATGCAAATGTAAATGTATCGGTAAACATGTAGTCTCGAACAGACTCAGATCAACCTCTCCTGAGAATTTAGATTAATTGAAAATTAAACTGATTTTTCTAAAGCTGATTTTAATTACTTCCAAAATCAGCTGATTTTTCGATGACGAGTTTAACTACTAGACTAACCCGACGAGTACAGGAATATATGCTCAAAATAATCTTCAACGACACCTGAATTTTATGAATCATGTTAAATGTATTTATTTTAAAATCATTACATTTTTTTATATTCTAAATAATTAATATAAACCTTAACCAGATTTATTTTATAATTAATTTTATATTTTGTGATACTGTTCTTATCAAATTTCATCACGGCTTCCCTTGATCTTCTGAGGCAAATGGTGGGGCAATCCCTTCTTTTAACCGCGACATGCCCTTTTTGATTCGAATAGCATACCTATCCACTCCTCACATAGTCTATATAATGTTTTATTAATTATCAACCTGAATAATAAATTTATTTTTTATTAACAATTACGTCGATATTATATTCAGTAATTCGAGAAATGCTTAGTGGATTGCTTAATGGAATCTTCCATTATTATCATTTGATTAGATATTCTCATGCATTTTCAATTGGCAAGGACCGATTATTATAAAACAGAATATATATATCTTTTTTACATGTAAAGTCGCTTTGTTCAGAGAATGATTACCAAAGGATTATTTAGTAAGATTCCAAAAAAAATAAGTACAATATCATTTACTTGTTTCTTAATTTACATAATTTTGAATTCAAATTTAAGACGTCAAAAATGTTAACAGTAATAATTTTAAGCATATAAATAAACATATTATTTTTGTATTTATTTTTTAGTAAAGAATATCTTCGCTCTGCTGCCTAACTTCCGAAAAATATTATATACATTTTTTACAAACTTCACGTCATCAGATGATGATGATTACGAGAACTAACTGTTCTTGAAATCTTATCTTGAGATGTCTCTTGTGTCTATTGTGTTTTGGTATAAAAACTAATATTTTAATTTTTATTGTAGTCATTTTCTGAATTTTAATACAATTACAAAAAAATTAATTAAAAATTTTTCATGGTAATCAGATTTGTTTGAATAAGTTTATTTAATACCAACTTTTTACCATATATATAAATATATTTTTCCATATTTATATGTACATCAAAGACATGTATTTATATGATTAAAGTAGATGGAAAGTTTTCTTAAAAGTTTTTATAGCGCATAAATTTAATTAGAAAAAATTATGAAATAAATTATAAATTTAAATTTCTATAGTTATTAGCAACAACCATAAAATTGAATAAACAGACCGATTATTACATTACGAAGTTACGTATAATTTGAGATATTATATTATATAACTGATTCATCATTTTTGGCAAACATTTACTAAATTGTTATTTTCATTCTTTTTGTTGATCTCGTTTTTGTTTTTGTTCAGAAAATTTCAACTTCGGTGCCAATTATCTTGGCACAAATATCTAGGTTAGACAATGGGGGAAAAATCACTATTTAAATAAGAAACGAATAAAATTGAAGTTATATCTCATTCTATCAAAATGAAGGTTATATAGAATATAGGTTACAAATGTTATAAATAAATAATTAAAAGCTTTTTAAAAGGAAATTTTAAGTTGAGGGATGTAGGAACTGAAGGAAATAGGAAAAACATAATTGGTCAATATAGAGTAGTTTTATAATAAAATCTATTTTAAAAATAATCAGCTGGAATGGTTATGTAATAAGTAATAACAAAGATATTTACAAATGGAATCGTTTGAAGAAGCAATAGAAGGAGTAAGAGAGAGAGAGCGAGGAACCTCAAGGAGGAGATATACGCAAGATTTGAAAGAAGATTTGAACGGTCCGATTGGTAAGAGGGTTGGACAAGGATAATAAATATAAGAGGTAAATGGAAAAGGAGTGCAGAGAAAGCCAGGGCTAGGAGTGCTTATCTCGGGCTGTACCGATGAAAGTTGGTAAATATTTTTATCAAGATCTCTTCTGATTTTTTTGTTATCACAATTTATTAATTAAAAATTCGGTAATTTAAAACTCGTATTAATTTACGAATTTATTCTTTATATCATTATATTATTTTATCATATAATATAATATAGTTATATATTAGGTAGATTTCATAAGAAAGATACCAATTGTAATAGCTACCATGATTCGATTTCCGGAAAATTTCGACATACCTTCGCGTTTCACATCCCCCAGACCCCAAAACCATCGTCAGTTTATAAGTTTATATATACATATATATATTTCATTTTCTTGTGGACAAGATAACTGCCGTAATTTTGCGTCAGTCACTTTCAAATTATTTCCTAAAAATAACTCGACTCAAAATCTCGATTGAGTTCGTTAATGGGAAAAATCGAACCATGGGGATTTCCATCCCCATGGTTCGATTTTTCGTATATGGGATGGGGGTTTTTTGGAAAAAAAAATCGCTATAACTTTTTTATTAAATAAAACATCGAATTTGTTTAAAGTTCCTACTATTCTTTATATAAGCCCTTAAAACGTATCTAAGTAAAGTTTTTTGATATTACCAACCGCTGGCCCAGGGAGTGGAAAAAATGGGGTTTCAAAGACAAAAAAATCATACCTTCCTTAATAGGCAGAGTATCAGATCGTTTTAAAGTGGTTGTTAGTCTTCTAAACATTACCTAAAACTTTTGTCTGAAATGATTTTTCAATCCTTACGGCAAGGGATGACCAAAATATTGCTAGAAATGTAAGAAGATGGGGCTTGTCGTATGCTAAACATGTGAAACTTTTTTCACATGCAACCATTATCGTATTGAGTAAATTTGAAGCTTTTCTTAATTTTAAGGTGGAAATCTTTTTTACACCCTACTTAGTACCGGTGAAATCTACTTCTGCCTTCCGGCGTACCGAAAGGGATTTTTTAATATAATATTTATTTATATTATTTGTCATAACTATTCGTCCTTTTCCCTTTAAATGGAATGTTTTTAATATTCAATATTATATGTATATATATGTGGATGGCTGTTCTGTATCGGTGTTTAAATACTACACTATGAAAAAGATGAATAATTAAAACTATGTTAATGAAGTGTTTTGAAAGAGTGCTGATGCAGAAAGAAATTGTCCTACAATTTTATTATAATGTTCAATTATTAATTAAATTTTCACACTAATATGCAGACAATATCACCTACAAATTATAATAAATATATAAATTTATACAATATAAGCTTTGGTTACATTGATGGTCAATGGATGTAGAATTTCGTTCCTGTACGACAAAATAGTTCTACCAACCGAAAAAAATAATATAATGAGTTTCTATTTTTGAGTTTGTTGACACTTAAAGCAAGCATAATATGTTATTAAAATTAATTACTGAATAACATGTTCGTTACTTTTAATGAATAACCCTCAATCTAAAAGGAAACAAAATAATACATAAATTTATCATGAAGTGACTAAGAAACCAGAAAATCCACTGAATAAGCCATAATTAAAGATAATATTAGATAAAATAAATAATTACATCAACTATGCAAAACCGTTTCGGTTTACACAAGGATAAAAAAAAGGTATGTAAAATAATCATCATCAGTAATCACACTTGAGAAGCTATTCAAATAATAAATATCTAGCAAAATGTATTTGCAATGTATAGTTAAAACGAAAGCTAATTTTAATTTCAGGACAAACAAATCGATTGTAACTCGAGTGTAAAGAGGAGGATGTCCGCAATATGATTCAGGCGCATCCTCAGCTTTTTCAGTCATATAGCCCTTACGCCCGGCGAAAATCTTGAGAAGCTAGTCATACAGGGAAAAATCGAGGACAGCAGATCACGTGGAAGATCCCCGAAATGATGGCTGGAGAAACATTAGGCACATTGATTTGAATGGAAGAGGATCGTGAGCTATGGCGGAAAATTGTCAGCGGGTTATGAATCGGGTCACCAGCTCTCAAACATGAGAGGAAGGATCACTGATGATCTTAAATAGGCTTACTGACCAGAACTGGAAATAATTAAAATACATCTCACTCTGTAATATGCGAGGAGAAATGGTTTTTCCAGTCCAGCGGGAATTGGTCAATCGTTTGATTGGATGAAAGTATTTATACAAATGAACTAACGCGTGTATATCATTGTGATCTTTAAAACAATATTAGCATACAGGTTGCAAGTCCAGATTTTTCTCTTCACTGGGCTATGAATGTGAAGTAGCTAAACGACCAATCACATGTGACTAGTAAATGGTCGGTCTTTTTAATGACATTTCAACCCCAAGACTCATCTGACTTCTTTAATGCAGGAAAGTGAGGCCATGACCGTTAGTACGATCAGTTCATCCACTGTAAAACTCCCAATCTGTTCTGTTTTGTGTAGTATAGGGATTTCTTCTTTCTAATTACCACCATTCTTAAAGGGAGTAGGACAGGCAAATGATCAGACGTTGGGTCGTAGCTAATCTTTACAGAAGTGTACACGGATAATATACTGAATGTTACATAAAAATCCAGTAGGTCCGGAAAGTTAGTAGATCCAACGAACAGTATGTCGGCTGTAATCCGGAGATCACATCGAGATACATGTTCATGATACAATATTTTAAAGCTCAACCCCTAGTTGTTATAAGTCGTGAGCCACAGTAAACATATTTAGCATTTTCATTCTCAACCCGTGATGAAACGCAGGTACAGTGTTGCAAAATACTCAGAGAATAATTGGCTCAAGATCATATGGCGAGGAAGACAGTAGACTGCTATCATGAGAAGTCTGAGCCAGTCTAAAATTTCAGTCGAGGTCGTTTGGATATGTTCACTGCTGAAATTCGGCAGTGAGACTAGTTTCTCAGAGTAGAACAACATCTAACGATTCTGTGAAGATTAACGTCTCTAATTCCTATCTGCGGACAGCAAGACCATTGATGTTCCAGTTAGGTATCCTAAGAAACCTGGCCATTAACAGAGTTTGGCTGTCATCTTAATGAGTAAGCCTATGAGGCTTACTCAGCAAGTAAACTAAACATTTGTTAAACTAGAAACTCTACGTTGGAAGTCTATTCCTATAATCTGTTCTCGGAATTTTCAAGGGTATTACAGCCCATGCCAGCGGCATATGATCCGAGATTATTATTTGACTGGGCGCTTGATTCTCTAGACCTCTCTCGGCCTAAAGAATTGAAATAGCGTTGCCTAGATTGTATGAAATCGACTGTTGTCCCTAAGCACTTGTGGACAAGAACTTCCCTTGGAGTGTAGCACTTTCTGCCTCTGTTTTCTTTCCGGGATCTCCTTTTAGATTCTACAACTTCTATAATTAGCTGGATGGTCCGAGTGACAAAGTGCACAAACAGCAGGAGCATTTCGACCCTTTCTAGGACAGTCCGAAGTCGTATATCCCTCTTCACATTTGACAGATCGGAAGGGTGGCATGCAATTTTTTTTTGTATGTCCGTATTGTTGACATCTCATGCATTGAACCAGACTTAGAGAGCTACTGGGAGTCTCAAATGCAACGCTACAGTTCTAAATTTCTCTTATTTTGAATATCTCCTTGTTGTTCTCATTAGGCTAAGATTTATGAAATATGTAAATAATGGTTCTTTTGCCACACGATGACGGGCGTTTATAATACTTCGTAGCTTATGTCTTTGTTCTTAAATTTCATCTTGGTGATGTCGGTAAGAACTGAATAATGTACGTTCCTCAGAAACACCTGGAAGGCACCCACCCATACGAAAATGTCCGTAAGGACAGAGACCACCCGAAAGGTCAGATTAGCTCGTGTTCACGGACTAACTATATTATTTTTTGTAGATATCTACGCTTTTCGACATCACACGTAATTGTTTAGCACTGAAAATTTTAACATAGTAATCGCTTTTGGACACTAATGACTATATTGGTTAGTAGAGACGCAACACATCCGTAATAGGATAAGGATAATTGGAGATGGTTTGACAGCCTCTTTCCATTTGTTTCAGTATTGCTTTTCTCTATCAGTAAGTCCTCTTCTTGTGACGTCACTGATAGTCTGCGTCGTCCTCGGCTTACGCAGTAACGGAACCGTTTTCCATGAGGAGACGCTGACTAAAAATTTGTTTTTTCCCCGTAGTACGCCCGGCACGGCAGGCTGGCTCACCGGTTCCGGATCTCTTCCTTATTTTCATTTTGCCTCTGCCTCTAATCGCTAAGGTAAAGAGCCGGGTTTCAGTCTTTTTTTTTTCTTAAAGTAACTCCTCCCACTTCTTGTAATCCACTTCCTTTGCTCATATAATTTCAGCAACGAATCTCTCGTTTGTCAACCATTCCTCTTTACCTCTCATCATATACTTTGTTGTGGCAGGGAGTGTCCTCTTGACCGCAGGACACACAATTTGGGAGCTCCCTTCTTTTAAACCTGTGTAAGTATACACCAAATCCTCCGTGAACGGAGAGGAATTGTGACAGGTAGTAACCCACTTTGCTGTGTTTCCTCACCAGCCACGGTTCTGTCTCAGGAATAAGCTTCTTTATATTCTTTGCTCATGCCCCAGTTGTAGCGGCGTTCCACTTCTCTTGCCATTCTTGTAGCCAGAGATTAGCGGCTTTTGGTTTGCTTGGAATTTCTCCCGCCACCATTTCATTCGGTCGCCCTAAAGCATAAGACCGAATGTTGTATCGCAAACGGCTACTGAGTCTCGAAATAGTTTAGTGACCACTGTCCTAAATAGCTCCTAGAGCTTACCTAACAGCGTGAGCGGACTAAGGACAGTGCCATACACCACCGTCTTACGCGTTCCAACTGCTCACTTGTCATATGTTTAATAAAATGGGTAGGCGCACCCGTCAACTACTAAAAATATGTATGACATCCATAAATTAAAATTTACTTCGTCTAGACAGCAATTCGCTGCCACGTCTAGGTCGCTGAATGCCAGCAAACACCTGTCCACCATAATAAAGCGCTTGGAGCCTTAACTGGCTGGTGGTCAGCCACACATATCTCTAGGTTAGCTTCACACAGCAGTGTGGTAGGAGTCTTTTCTCTTAGGTAAACTACTGATGTCGGTTGAACATAGCTACCGCATCAAGGAACTCCCACACGGACCGACAATGCGGCTCTCGCCACATTGACTCGCCGGTTGTGAGTGACCACTTTTTCCCTTGACTTCTAAGTTCCAGGGCGGCCCGGTCACTAATTCGACTGGGAGTGACTTTCCCAATACGGTGGTAGCCTTGTAAGAGGCTGTTTTAAAACACCAGTGCATACAATTAAGGCTCTTCGCTGGACACTCCTTAAATTTTGAACAAGTGCTCTCTTCATAGATTAGTGGCATCTTCCCTGTCCGTGCCCTCACAGATTTGTTTCATTTGGGTAGTTCGTAACTGGATTGGCGGTACCCAGGCCAGGACTCCGCCGCATCCGCTGATACCATTCGGTACGCCGCCACGATCCTTAAATTCATTCGTCTCTGCAGTGATGTCATCATCTTCACATTCCTCTTGCTGTTTAGTACCGAAAACCAGGCAGGCACTGCATACAATACCGTAGAAGTCACTGCTATCATCAGTAGATTTCTTTTAGCTGCTCTGGGTCCCCACTTGGCGCCCATCAGTCTACTCAGAGCGTTGACGATCCGCTCCGCTTTACTGCATACTTCATTGAGGTGTCGGTTGTATAGCTCATTTTGATCGAACCATACTCCGAGATATTTCACAAAGGGGGTTGTTTCTAGCCTAACCCTGTCGACTGTAAGTTGAATTCTTCTAATCTTACGTCGGCCTGCCACAACTACGAGTTGCATTTTTTTGTGGAGTGAGTTGTATCCCCCTTGTCGCCAACCATATGCTTATCTGTCTTTTGGTCCTATTCGCTTTTTCCTTCACTTCATCTAAGTCCTCAGTAGGATCTTTACTGTCTGAGCCATTCAGGTCGTTTACACGACTGTTTCGAATGATTTTTCGCCGCAATAACTTCCTAGGATCTTGATTCGAAGTTGACAATGGTCTAGGTTTTCTACCATAGTTGGTTCCACCAGATGTAATATCAATTTGTCAAATCGATCAGCTGATAGCTGATCGATATTTATTTTACACTAGGTTATGGGTGTAGCCGGCCTCTATCGCGCAAGTGGTAGCGTCCCCTCCCTTCAGTCCTTCATCATGGGGATTCCGGGTTCGAATTCCGGTCGGGCATGGCATTTTCGTACGCTACAAAATTTTCATTCATCTCATATTAAAGCGATCCAATATTAAATCTCTAAATCTCTAAATCTAAATCTTTAAATCTCTAAATTTCTGAAACAATATCTAACGGTGGTTCCTGAGGCTTAAAACACGTTATTTGTGTAACCTACAGACTAAATAAAAATAACATCCTAATATCTAACCAAAATAATTTTAATAATTTAAATTTCATTCTAAACATAACACAATTGTCCACGAATAACCATTTTGTTTTTAAACACTCATTAAAAGACGAATATAACTTTCAGTCGGAAGCAGTTTTATACACTACTACCACAACTGATGTTTTAAAATAATTTTATTATAAACAGAAAATATATTTTATACTAAATAAAAAAAATACTGCTTCTAGTTTTCTCATGTAATTTATTTCTTTGTATATTTCTTGCACAAAAAATTATATAAAAAATATTATACCTAATAAAATAACGAAAAGTCGGCCTTCCTGCGCAAGAATTTTTTTATTTCAAAATATTTCTTTTTTTAAGTTATTCAATATGAATTTTATACATTTTTTAATTTTCTTTTTTATTTACAAAATTCTCTTTTCTACTTTTCGTACAAGATATCTGGGATAAAGAAGTAATAAAATTTTCACGCATCCTTTCCTGTAATGTCCTCTGCTTTCCAGTTATCCGGAAAATATATGTGTTTTTCCTTACGTGTTGAAATTTTTATTTCTAATTCTTGTATCTATTCTATAAACTTTATGAACATATATTGTTTAGTTTTTCTTCTTTATTATAAAACCAGCATTATTTTAATAAATATATTATTTAATAAATAATGATTTTAAATAGCAAGATTATTCGGACTATTTTATAATATCATTACTTCAACACGCGTGAATATTATTTTTAATAAAATCACAAAGTATTTAAAAAATCTAAAACGTAAAAAAATTATCTTTTCGAATTTATGGGTTCTTGTGAATAGTTTTCACGAAATTATGTTTTATTAAATTATTATTTTAAATAAGTCATCCTTCATTCGTTTTTCTAAAAGTTATTTTGTTTTCTATGTAACTAAATAATAAATTTGGATGTACTTCCAAAATATTTTTAAAGATTTCCACTTTCACTACTCTTATATACTTTTTTCAGTGCTTCTGTTATAATAAATTTTTAATGTGCAGATGAAATTTATAAAACAACGAATACAATATGAGGGGTTTTCTGTAGTCGGATCTTTTATTCATTTAAATCTTCAGTTAGTTTAGTAATATCGGATATTACGTACTTTCTAAGTAATATCGGAATACAAATTTTATAAATACCTTAGCATCTCTGATATAAATTCACTATTAAAGAAATTAATTGTGATAAAAAGGAAAACTGTAGGCAAAACTGTAAGAAATTCTGGACAGAAAAAAGTAACTGAAGTAATAATGAACAGAAAAGAAACTGGATAGGGCACTCACTAAGAATCAAAAGTATAATAAGAAGCTCTAAAATATATATATGGTGGAAGGAGGATGAAAAATATAAAGAATAGTTTTTTAACTAATTGATGATATCAAGGTGGAAGGGATGTGGACGAGCAAACAGAAAGGTTGGCATAGGATCGATTAGCTTGGAGGCTGGCAGTCTATATGCTAAGACCTGCCAGACGGCAGACGTTAATTATCATCATCGATTGTTTAATGAAACTTATAAAAAAATATTTGAAGTGAATTATGTAATTAAAAAAGATGTGGAAAAAATTGGTAAGATGTTGAAGTGGTTTTGGATAAAAATATACCTCAAAAATAACACTATATTAAGTCATGGAAGAATGGGATTACTAAATCCACAAAGTGATTGAAATAATCTTTTGTGTTGCGAATTGGAGCAGGAAATCCCAATAAAGCTGTTTTTTTTTATATATCAAATAAGTTACATTAAATTTAGATTAGCGGTATTGAATTTTTAAATATATATATTATTAATAAGAAACTCTTTAACATTTTACAATTGTTTCCTTTAAGAATCTATCATTTGACATATAATTGTTATGGAAATGAATTCTAAAAAAATTGTTTGTACACGAAAATAGTAATTAAAAAAAAGTAATTTTTGATAAAATATTATTTTTTCGATTACAAAGAACTAAGTATAAAAAGAGTTATCAGTTATTAAAATCGGACTGTAAATCTCATAATTTTAAAAACAAAAAAAGTGAAGAAGTATTCTTGACAGTTCATTGTAAATATCCAACTTTACAAAAATATCTCTATTGCTAGAAAAGAAGCGTAAACATACTTGCTTAAAGATTATGAATTTTTTAAGTTTGAATTTCTTAATTGAATTCAGTCGAATAGACGTTAATCTCGTCATTAAAGTAAATTAAATCATGATAAGAACCGCTGCCACAGGATATTGCAGTATGATTTTAGTTTGATCAAAAGGACTACAGCCACATAAGGGTAATGAGGTAGTTGACCATCATTAATTATAAATAGGACGTCATAATCTCTTGTGTATTGTAACGAAGCAAGTGACCGAAACCATAGTACACTTGGGAGTACGAAGAAAATAGTCCTTGTAGGTAGGGCGCTTGGTTTGTAAAGCAGCTTGCTTAATCTTTCTAAGCTTTTCCAAATTTTATTCCAAGTTTTAGCTCATCCAAATTTTTTAGCTTCAGATTCTGTGCTACTTGCCATGGCATTTGTAGTGAATGACGCCCGCCGATAGGTAAAAATCAAAAGATAGATTAAAAAAGAAGAAATCATTAACAGTCATTTGGTTGATTTTATTCTTACGTAAATTAATGATTTTTACAAAAATTTTAGGTTGAAAGAAAAAAGTTAGAGTGTGCGGTCGTACGAATAAATTAAAAAAAAGTTAGAGAGAATTCAAGATTTACTGATAGTATTTGTTTTAGTTATATAAAATTTAATTTCCATGTTTAATTTTATTTTCATGTTTTAAATGTACCTTTGGGTATACCAGTAATCACGCGCGTACTTATGTTAAGGTAAAGAAACTTAAAACGTTGTGATTAAAGCAGGTTTACTTTGTTTTTATTACACGCAAACCATGCAATATTGTGACAATTAAAATATAAAATTATGTTGCAGAAGTACTTACATGAAACAGGCCTCATAAAAATATTACAAATTTAATTTAAGCGTAATAAATTTATAAACAATAACTAAATAAAAATAAATAATTTTAATTTCAGTAATATTTTAATCCAATTACAGAAATAAAAAAAATTGTAATTATGTTAAATCGTAACGTACGATTAATTTTTATTCTCCTAAAAAAGACAGTTTAAATAATTAAAATAAATTAACAAAATCTCAATTTTCCTAATGACAATTGAGTTTTTGAAGTGACAAAAAAAACTTTCTAATTCGTATGTCAACTTCGAAAAGTAAAAATTTAGATGAGAATTGAAAAAGTATTATTTTTTAATATTTAAAGATTATTTTGTTTTAGTTTTTAATTTATTTTATTTTGAAATTAGTTTTATTATTATTTTTAAATAAAAAGGTTTTTATCTTTGAAGTATTTATTTTAATTTTAAGTATGAGACTACAAAAACACGCTGACCACATTAAAAAAAAAAAAAATAATAATAAAAATATTAGCAAGAAATGTAAAGACGAGATAATTGCGACTTCATAAAAATATTAAAGGGATTCAAGAAACACTGAAATAAATAACATCCGCGTGAGCTTCAGGCTGTCTGTTATGGAGAACTGTGTATTTTTTTTTTACTTATAAATTGTCGAATCGATTTTATAAAATTTTTGAAAAAAAAAAAAACATTAAATATCACAATAATATCTGGCTTTATTTTACAATATTATAATAATACTAATGTTTTTCATACGCCATACGACACAATATTTCCATTCTATTCGATATTCAAAATTAAAAAAAAAAAAAAAAAAAACTTTAAACCAATGAAGAGCTTTTAATTTTCAGTTTAAAAAATATTCCAAAGATAACTGGAAGAAAGTTATTACGCAACCTTTTGATAATCTTTCTCTAAAAGAAAAATCATTAAAACAGCGTATTTAGAAAGTAACCTTAGCAAATAAAAAAAAAAATATGAATACCGATTCAATTGAAAACTTTCCTTTTTTGAAGGGTATTAAAAATAAGAAATATTAGTTTTAGAAATGTTTAATTTCGTATTTATTTTATTTTTTATAAACACGGTTTTCTATTCTAATCCCAAGAAAATAACCTAAAAATAGAAAAAAATGTTATCAGAAAATTAAAAATATCTCAATTATTTTAAAAATTTAGCATCAAAATAACAAATAAAAATATAAAAAAAATAAAATAAAATAATGTAAATAAACATTATACATTATATTACAAATTTAAATTATTAAATTTTAGTTATACAGTGGATTTCATAAGAACGTAGAGAAATAAAATGTTTATGTTGAGATGTAAAGAATTAATATTTGTTACACAAATTACAGGTGCTTTTAGAACAGCTTGTACGAGTTGAATAAAAAATATTTAATTATTTACGAAGTCATACTTTTTTTTATGCGTACGATACTGTTGAATCAAAGTAAAATTTAAAGCATTCATATCTTCTGTTATACTAGCCTATTACAAGTCACTTTGGTAAAAGTGGACTTGTAAAATATTATGAGTTAACCATTTTAAAATAATACTAATAATTTTTATATATTCTTTTTTTTACCCACGATGGAATGAAGACTGTATATGCGTTTGCGGTAAGAGGTTGTGTATATGTTTGCATGTCAATTTTTTGTGTGTTACCATTTTCCTAAACAAACTACTGGACCGATTTCGATGTGGGTTTTGCATTACATAGGTACTATAACACCTCAGAGCAGACTCTTAGATTAGTCGGCCTCCGTGGCACGAGTGGTAGCGTCTCGACCTTTCATACGAAGGTCCCAAGTTCGAATCCCGGTCAGGCACGGCATTTTCACACGCTACTTGTCACTCATCCTCTGAAGAAATACATACGAACAACGTTGGTCCCGGAGGTTAAAAAAAAGATTCTTAGATTATTTTACGGTTATAAGCCGCCAGGTGGCGCTGCAGTAGATATATTTCTTCAAAACGGCTTTTGAATGTTTCTAAGTGGATTATTAAATAATTTGCGTTGGTCAAGTACACTAAATTTTTATCATCAGTCTATAAACGTCCCACTGCTGGGCACAGACCTACCAATCTTTAAAAAGTAATAAAAAATAAAATTTAAGAAACCCACGACGAAAAAACCTTAAAAAACGAGAAATAATTAAATAACTGTATTTATACCTTATAATCCTCTGTGACACTCTGATATTTTTTTTAAGACAATAAAATTTATGATTTTGATTTACCGTCGTGCGTGACTTTAGTTATCATTACAGCAATCAATCTTATTATTTAATGTATTTATATTGGGGTAGAATACAACTTTTGTAGTCAAAAGACTACAGTTTTCAAATGACATTTAAAGATAACTAAAACAATACAAATGAAAACTAATGGGTGATTCCTCTGTTAATTTTATAATAATAATAATAATAATAAAAATAATAATAACAACAATAATAATAAGTGTATGCTCATATTTATTGATTGAAAGGAGTCAGATCTCGCACTTGTCAAATCGTACATACCAATGGATTGTAAAGTGAAGCGAACCTGGTCGCTTTGTTTATCCCACTCTTATGTTTTTTCAAATAGTTTCGTTTCGTTTCTAGGGATAAAAATTTTATTATATTTATTTAGAATACAGAGAAATATTCAAATATTTTATAGTATTGAAGAATATATTCTTCTGAATATTCCGACTGACGCTGTTATGTATAGTCTGCTGGAAGACTCGTCGGCTTATATAGGGTTTATTTTATACAGACTGTAAAATAAACAAAAAACGTTTTTATAAGAATATAAACTTCAAACTTTCAGAGATAAAGATTTATGTATAAATAAAAGAACTTCAGATAGAGTTCTGTCTTCTTTACAAGAGTTTAAAAACGTCGCTTGTCAAGAATTTTTTTGTTTTTCTGGATGTATTAAACAGAAATAAAAATAAAATAACGATTCTTTTACAGGCTGTTATAATTTTACAAAAAAAAACTTATATTCAACTTTCAATGTATATATTCAATGTATATGAGACGTATACTGATAAAAATTATGTTTAAAAATACACCAGATGTATGAAAACGAGTTTTTATCGATCAAATAATTAAATGGAAATTATAAACAAAATTGAATTTTACTAAAATATTTCTACTTATCCTTGTATCCCTAGATACATAGATAACAGAAAGTAATAATAAAAAAAAACACGTAAATGATAAACGATTAAGCTTAGGACCGGATAGACGGTGTAAAAATGTCTAAGGAATTTATTTCGATAGAATAAATAGTGTTTGTCTCTAATTATATACGAGCTTATTTTTAAAGATTATAAAATTACATATATTGTTTATAAGTTTAATGTATGTTTTAATGTATATTTACTTATATAGGTTTTAACGTCTGACAGACATTTAAGTAATTTCATTTTAATATCTAAAGAGAAAATTTAATAGTAAATTTATTAAAATGTTTGATAAATGCAATTTTGTAAATTTAGTAAGAAGGATTTTAATAAAATTAGTTTAGAAAAAAATTAAAATCGATTAAAAAATTCATTAAAAAATTAAAAAAAAATTTTGCAATCCTTTCTTAAATATCGAATTTTTAAACTATATGGTAAACAAGAAAAAAGCTATTAATATTTTATTAATCTTAAATAAATGCCTACTTCGAAAAGATAAAGTTTAAAAAAAAATTGGATAATAATATTATTTTTTTGTTTTTAATTTTCATAACGTCTTTGAAGTTGTTTAATTAGTTTTTAAACTTTACGTAATTAGAATTAAAAAAGAGTTTTTTTAATAAAAATATGAACGGGCCTATTCGGTCGTATTTAGGTTTAAACAGCAGATATCTTGTTTTAATTCAACTTTAAAAAAAAAAACAAATTGAACGGACACATTGATGTCATTCACATTTATTCCATTTTATGAATAGTCCGACAGACAAAATTGATTTATTTCAATTCTTATTCAGTTTAGAGAATTTTGAATAGTTAATAAGTTTTAATGTATTAAAGGCAATTAAGCTTTTTCTTAAGTATTTTATTTTTTATTTGAATTAAATATTTATTATATATTAAAACAAACAAAGCAAAACACAGGTAAAATGTTACTTATTGTTACAAACGTCTCTGATTATTTACATCGTAAATTATACAGACATAAACTTAAACAAAATCTTTGACTACCATAAGTACTAGTTAAAAATTTTCATTTAATTTCAGCACATTAACAAAATAGGTATTTAACCAAATATACTAGACCATAAGAAACATGATGATATGCGTGATCATTAGTACTGTGTAAACCGATCAAACAACAGGGGTTTGTATGTTGCACCGGGATTGATGCAGGTGTTGGAGGGGTAGAAAACGAGACGCGTTCTATTTGGACTCATGCCAAGGTCACACCGCAGTACCCCGTCCCCCACTATGTTTCCTAGGTCGGTCTTTCCAGACTCAAGGCCAGCGGCCCTGGGATTTTAGTGTACATGCTATGATTAGTGCCAAATTATTTTCTTTTTTTTTTACTATTTTTATTTCTATAGAGCAAAATGATCTTTGAAACCTATTATTTAAAAGAGTTAATCGTAAAAAATATATATCTTTTTAGAACTTTACTTTTTTTTTAAACATTATTATTAATGTTTTAGCTTTTACGAAGATTATTTATAATAATAATAATTAAAAAAAAAAATTGGTATAACAACAGGCAATTAGCCCGATTACAGCAAAGGAATATTCCTGTTTAGATTTACGCTCACCACAATTCCTATGCAGTGCATTTAATTAATTCTGACTGGTCACCGTCATTGGTGAATTATTTAAAATAATTTAAATTAATAATAACCTTAATATTACATACAATTGCAAAAGTAATTTACAACATTAATTTTACCAAGAATTTTATATACAAAAACATACAAAATAATTTTAAAAAATAAAATAAATTTTTTACCGCCTTTATGGCACAGGCACTTCAACATGGCAATCTAAGAGTCGGTTCCCGGCTAGGATCTGGGAAATTCATAACACTTTCAGTATTATTAATTATTTCAGTAATTGAAGCGACTCGAAAATAGCAAATAGAGTTTTTTTTAATTATTTCTGTATTCGATATTCATTACATTTAATCAAATTTCTTTACGTAACAATATTTCTACAAGTTCACTGCGTTAAGATATTTATATAAATTTTTTTTGTACTTTTTTGTGTATATATATATAATTTTAATTGAGGTTTTCAGTCTTAAACCGAAAGATTTTGAGTCTATAAGAGACATTTTGTGAATTTTTAAGAATTTGGAACTCTCCGTGGTGTCAAACTTCCAGAGTACAGCCTAACAAAATTAAATGAGTGATCAACCATTTATTTACTAATTAATACCAATATTATGTCTTTATAGATATTTATCAGAACTGTTTGTGGACGGGACTAAAACTGAACAAATATAAATGTGTATATGTTTGTGAAGTAAATGTTTATAAGTCTGTGAAGTTGTAGGCTATCTGAAATGAATTATCAGAAATATTAATATTAATGAATTACAAACACCGTACCAGGCTAAGGAAAGTTGGAGTTAACTGGTTTCCCGTTGCCTTCACTGAACCATATAGGGTCGCATATCAGCTTGCCAAGTTCCCCGAAGTACAGGTAATAATAATCATCCCTTCCAGTGGCAACTTCATTCTGTTCACTACCGAATCGAATTTGCCATTACACTCAGAGAAAAAAATTCAGACTAGTGCTTTTTGTATCGCAGATGTTTTAAATTAATCACAGGCATATACTCGTAACAGTATGAAATAAATACAATGATAATATTCGTAAAAAATTATCATCACATTTATTGACCTTTAGTTTTCTTTAATTGCGTATTAGCTTATTAACCTTCCATGATTGGGTACGGAAATTATTTAGATATGACCAAATTATTTTACAGCCTATAATAAACAAGGAGGTTATTTAGTTAATATCAAGTTCGAACGCTTTCACGTAAATAAAATAATTATTGTTTCTGTTGCTAAGTCAAAATTATATTATACTATCGTGTTTTATGAAATAATTACTTAAATAAATAACCAGTCATAATTAAAATGAGTAATTAATTGTTGTAAAACATCCGTTTTAATCAAATTAAACCATACTAATTTTAATGAAATAGTATATTTCATAAGTCAATAAGTTTTTTTCTTATAAAATAGACTAATATTTGTAATTAAGCTTTTAATTCGTTAGCTGTAGAGATTGGAAGAATAAATTTTTCGACATTTTCTGTGTTTCTTTTACCGTTTTTGTTTTATGGAAAGTTTATTCAGTTTTCGATCTACTCATTGATATAAGTACCATGGACTCTAAATACCTGAATAAGTTATGCTTTAAACTCTTAATAAAAAACACTAATATAATTTTACTTTTAAATAAAAATAAATATTATTTACTACAGAGGAATTTTTTATGCATTAATATTGTGAATAAAAACGTTAAACATATTTTACAGCTCAACCTTTCAAAAGGTCAGTCTATCGTAAAGAGGAATTTCTGTTAAATATTACATAAAACACACACACACACACACACACACACGCACGCACGCACGCACGCACGCACGCACACACACACACACACACACACACAGAGAGAGAGAGAGAGAGAGAGAGAGAGAGAGAGAGAGAGAGAGAGAGAGAGAGAGAGAGAGAGAGAGAGAGAGAGAGAGAGAGAGAGAGAGAGAGAGAGAGAGAGAGAGAAAAACTAGAAGATACGACCTGTACCAAGCAAGTTAACTATTAATTTTATATTTTTTTAAAATCGTAAATTATATAAATACTAATTATATAAACTTAAATATAATAAACTATTAATTATTGAAATCTTCGTTTAATTTATACTTAAAAATATACTGAAATAATTTTCTTCAAACGTTCTCAAAATTTGTGTATTACATTGCATTCTACATTGAAATTGCTTATTTTATCATCTTTAAATATTATTATCAAGTAGGAATCTGATAGAACTACCTATAGTTATTTTAGATGACACGTATTTCTAGGGATGGCCACAGTTCTGTGTAAGAATGAGTAGGCTTACTTGTCTCATTTGGTTAATAAGTATTTGGAGGAAAGATTGTCATGTATGTTAATAGTATGTATCATAGAAAAAATCGACAGCTCTACAAGTATGTTTTGTTTAACGACGAGGCAAATTTCACAGGAGATGGCCTCAGAAACTTAGGAAATGAGCATACATGAGCAGAAGTAAATCCTCATGAAACGGTGGAAGGCAATTTTCAACACCGTTTTATCGTCAATGTATGGTGTGCGCTCTTCTTCACAATTAGCTGTTTGGGCCGTTCATATTACCTGGCCGCTTAAATTCTGAGGTTTACTTGCACTTTCATTAGAAAGAATTTTCGCAGCTGCTTGAAGATGTTCTGTATGTACTGCTGAGACGCAAAGTATACTTCCAGAAAGAAGGCGCGCCTCCCCACTTCTCTTGTGTCGTTTCCACTCTCTTAAATTACCACTTTTCCGAGAAACGGATCGGTCGTGGAGGTTCACATTCCAGGCCACTAAGATCGTCTGATGTAACTCCTAAGATTTGTGTGTCTGGGGATGGATGAAAAGCATTGTATTCAAAACAAAAAAAAACATTTTCGTGAAGAATTAATTGCCTGCGTTATGGAAGTGGCTGAGCATCTTGTCAGCTCTGAAGAACCAAAAAGTGCAAAAAAAAAGCAGTACGGAAGCGTACTACGAAATATTTTGAAAATAACGGGTTATTTTTTATAAAGTGGTACGTACAATTATCTTCGGTCTGGTGTACGTTTTCTAAATAAAATTAGAATTTTTCTAACCTTTCTTTGTTTTATTCAACTTATTTTAACACCATTTTATTCAAAATTTAATTTTATACAAGTTTTTTTTAAAGGTTTTATATGTTTATTACTCATTTAACAAAGTTATTGTACGTCAAATATAAAAAAATAGGAGTTTCCTCCCAATTTATTGGTCTTTAACCAAAACCTACTGTAAATACGGTTCCGAAAATTATTTTATACCATTTTCAGGTCATAAACTATAATAAATAACTAATTATATTTCTTAATTAACGTCCTAAAGATTTCAGTACGATCTCATTTCACCGGGGTAGCTGAAATCCGAGCGAATGCTCGGATTCTAAAATGCTTCGCAAACGAAGCATTTTAGAATTTCCATTATTTTCACGAGTAGAATAGCTTATGAAAATCCCGGGAGAACTTCGAGATTCACTCTATATGTATGTTGTAATATTTAAATTTAAAATATATAAAACGATGTATTTCTGTTGATTTTTTACTTTTTGATAGATGTAAACAAAGAACATAGTTTCTTTTATGGGATAAATAAACATATTTTTACGTATTATAATTTTTACGTATTTTTAAAAGTAACAGGGATATTTGTATCTTTAGAACTCGGGAGACTATGAAATCTAATTTCAAAGAATTTCTGATTAAATTTTCTAAATTTATTGTCCTTTTCGCAATAATCGTTTACGAGTTGCAAAACCCTAACGGCATATAAATGTGTTTCATTTGTATTGTTCACCAGAAAGAGAAGTTCGTTTATGCACGAATTTAACGACAAAAGAACGTAAAATTTGCAGATTTTACACAATGAAACGACAAAGTACTTTATGTTAACTGGAGTCCATTTATTGGGAGTATGTTGAGGCAGTACAAAATAAAAAAAAATCATTAATTGTAAACATGAATTATTACACTTTGTCAAACTTATTACAATACTATTCTCCTTTATGGATATAACTAATAAATAAAACCAGGAGTTAATATTAACATTCTTAGAACACGTATATTTATGACGTGAAAAAATTTCTCTTCACTCACTTTCTCACCCAGGGTGTCTCTCATTCACACTCTCTCTTTCGCTCTCCCACTTAACCTCTGAAACTTACATATTTCATTTAATATTGCGTTGGTGCTTGCAAACTTAGATTAACATAAACATACCCTTACTAATAGCATGATAGGACTTAGTTATTTTCTGAAAAATCTTAGCAGTTTTTACGAAATGAAAACTGAACTATACATTTTTAATTTTATTATCTCTATAAGAAAAATTTACAAAATATATGTTTCCTTGAATAAAAGGAAAATTATTAACATTCCTTGTGATTCTTGGAAATTAATAAAAACAATAACGAACTTCGAAGATTGTATAATTTCACATGTAATATGGAAATATAATTTTATTATAATAATTTGAGACATGTATTGGCCATGTATTTTAATTAAAAAGAAGAAGAAATGAATGAATATAGTGATAAATGAAAAATATGGGTAAAATACCTTGTGATTTCATATCAATTTTAGTAACTTCATTAAGATAAAGCAGATCAATAAAAATATAATTTTTATGGCTGTTTTAAGGGTTGTCTACCGTTATACGTATAATCGATCAGCATATTACACGGAGTTAATCTTGTAATATGCCTCTTTTACGCGTAATGCAATATGCCTTCGTTGCGCATGTTTAATATACTCCTATACAAGGAGCTTGTTTTCTACAATACTCTCTAAACGGTAATAGTAATACAAGAAGTTATATTCCCTCTAATTACATTCCTTCTACTCCCCAATTACCAATGTGAGCCAAAATTTTGGCTCGGTAAAGAAAGCACCAAGAAATCACTTCACTTATTTCCTCCTTCAATACGTCTGTCATAGATGTACCTTCTATTTTTATGATTAGCTATGGGTTTGTACCAGGTTGCCCATACCATGACGCTCATGGAATTTAACATATATAAAAGTTTCAATATATTAAAAAAAAAAATAATATCAAAGTTAAAAAAAATACATAAAGTAGAAAACTGTTTTCGTATTAATTATTATTATTATTATTTAAATATGAATTATTAATATATATAATTTTAGTATTACTTCTAATATATTATAATTAATAATCTACTATTTACTGAAAAAAAGTCAATCATGTAGGGCTGTTAAACTATTAGATTTTTTACAAAACTATTATTGAACGTTCTGTTGATTAGAAACTGAATGTTGCACATTCGATTTGAACTAATATTAATATTATATTATTAATCACAATGTGTTGTCGAAAAATTCTCTCAGAACAGGATGATATCAAGTATAATAAGCCTGCTAACTTATACAAATAAATAGTTTAATAATTAAAACAAACCGTAAGTAAAAATAATCGTAGAAATGTATAAATAAACCCATAACCCATACATATTATTACATAACCGAAAAATTAGTTACAAAAAGTTTGCAAAACTCAAGTCTGTATCTGTTGAAACTTTGACATTTTAAAACTTATTAGTTTGTTTTTAATTTCGTTAAAAGATGAATTTCGAGGTATAATATTTTTTCTTTTCTTTCATAATATGTACGTTGCAATCTGTTCAACTAATGAACTATATACAAAGATTCAATTGCGCATTAAATGATATATTGATATGGGTTATATGATAGGTCTCAAATCAGCTTTTGATTACCACCCTGAAATTGACTATTTGAATTCGAAAGGTATTTGATTTAAAAGCATTTGAAAGGTAATTGACTATCTGATATAGGTAATATGATTAAAATATGTATCTGCTGCAATGCTAAAGATTGGAATCATAAAACTCATAGACTTTAGTGGCTGGAAGCAAAGTAGTTCTTGAATAACTTCAGTATCTTCCTCTTTCATTAAAAATTTTATTTTGGGATACAAATATCAACTGAACATAATATTTTATCCGATAAGATGTGAACAGCGTATGTGTGCTCTTACATCATCAGCACACATAATTACTAAAAATTATTTCCAATTTTTGAAGTTCTATACGCAAATAGCGCATAAGAAGCCACGACAAGGGATGATAGTATATATAAAAGAAGATCATAAAATATTCTATAACTTTATATATTTGCATATAAGATTATATTATACATAAAATATAAATAACAGTTACAACTATGATACTACATAAATAAATAGATGTGTGTGTGTGTGTGTGTGTGTGTGTGTGTGTGCAAGTGTGCCTTTAATTCATTAAGAAACTGATAAAATACAAATACTTTAAGATAATTTTTTTTGTATTAGTTTTATTTATTACGTTCATAGATGTATCCGATCTACGAAAACTGTATATATCCGTTTTAATATTACTGAATTTTGATTTGTAAATGAAAAATTAAATGGAAACTGAATTCATTGGATATATTAATGTAGAAATAAGTAAATATCCTATCTCAATATGAAATCTATAAATAGTTAATGATAATGCGTATTTTTACACGAATGTTTTACGATAATATGTATTGAAAAAGTGAATTCAAGTTTTACAGGAATGAAATAGCTAAACGAAGTAAAGATGTTATAATAAAAGTTTGATATAGGCGAAAGGGGGTGTTGAGGTGCTGTAACGTTGGAAAGGTGAGGAAAGAAGCGAGCGGGGGTCAACGGAGGAAGAGTAAGTGTAGAAGTCGTGAGAGGTAGAGATGTTATGGGATTAGCAATCGTTCGGTAGAATGTTCAAATTTAAAGGGATAGATGGTGCAGGGTGGGAGAACAGTTAGTAAAGCGGTATGGCGGTATCCTGTCGAAGCAGGGTGGCGCGGATGAAATCAAGGAGGGAAGAAATAGGAAGTAGAAGGGGAAAAAAAGTGGAGGGAGGAGAGTTTATCGTGAAGAAGGTGAAGGTCTCCCGTGAAGGTCTTGCATTACATTAAGAGCCGCAGCTCATTATGCGGTAAACAGCTTCGCGTACCCCTTTCGATATAACACTACGGTGCTATATAGTAACTGTTATAACAGCAGCTGGGATTCCTATCTGATCCTTGGAGTTTTTGATTCGTTCACCGAACAAGTTTTACTACGGTACAATTAACTAATATCGCTACCACCTGCCGCAACTATTTAGAATAAGAACCACAACTACTGTTTATCTGACGGTGGAATGGGTGTCGTGTTAAAAAATGAACTAAAATTTTTCTTTGCATAATATCCGTCAAACTGACGCCTACGCTGTTACGCTATTTTATACTTTTAAATAAACATCCTTCTACTTATTATTCGAGTTAAAAAACATTTTCGTGATTCAAATCTGATATGAAAGCGATGTATTTTAATATTTTTACTCCGCAACTTTACCTTACTGTAAAGAAATTACAGATATTACATAGGAGTCCTTAAATGAAGATAATCTTTATATTTCTAATGAAATAATTAAATTGAGGTGATAATTTTAAATTTGTTTATGCGAGTGAGAAATACATCATTTAACCGCCAAAATTCTGTGGTTGAATACGATAGATTATAAAAAAGCGACATTAAAATAATAAAAATATTCATTTTACCTACGAATAAAACTGAAATTTCATTAGACCTTTAGCAAATTACCACAGGAAATCTATTTTAAAAAACTAATGAAATAAGTAATTTTTTTTTTAATTTTGAGGAAGATTATATTTTGTCTTCAAAAACATAAAAAATACGTAATATTGGTTTAAAATTTTTAAAAATAGACTGCAAAACAATTTCATTCGAAATAAAAAAATAACAAAATGATTTCTGATATTAAGATTTCTCTGATATTCTTCATAAATAGTATTTTTTTAAGAAAACGAAAATTTTTAGTCAGCTCATTAATACAAAATTTCAGCAAACTTGATGATTGATTTTCGGCCTACTATATTTAAGTAATGAATTTAAATTAGTTTAATGCTTGGTTACCTTTACGTAAATAATATAGTTAGTTATTCATCTTGTTAGGCTAACTGTAATACTATATTATTTATATAATTACCAAAGTAAATGGAATACAATTATACAGTAATTACTATTAGGAAATTAAGAAAAATAAAGTTTTTGGCAGATAACGTTCAGTAATATATTTCATAACTACATACACCTAATTTGTTACTCTTTAAGAATTAAAATGGCAATTTAAGGGGTTTTTGAAGTAAATCGACTAGTTTAAAATCATTAATCTATAAATATATTAGCTATTTCCTAGAAGCTTGAATTTTTTTTAAATTTTCTAATGCTGATGATATTTTTCACATTTTAGTAGTAATATCATCTTTTATCCTACGAACTTTAAAATACCTGTACAATGTTTTGATCATGAGATATCAAGGAAAAGGGGAGTCTTTAGGATTTCCAAGGAAGATTTAAAAACTATTTCAAGACAAGACGAGATAACCTAATTGAAAATATGTCTACCGTGCATTCAAATATATAAAAAATTCCAAGAATACAGAGTTTTAGTTACTGCGTAGAGACAAGTTAAAAATTAATTGGGTAAAAAAATTTCTAAATGAGGAGATTTTACGTTGAATAGGAGAAAACGAAACATTTGGAAAATGTTTACTAGAATTTATCGGTTATACATAAAGGTCTAATTTAATAATGGATGGAAGTACAGGTAATAAAACCTGTACAGAAAAAAGCAAATAATCTAAGATAATGTAACAGATGTACTAAAAATTGCTGAAAAGTTTATTGAAGATTATAATACGGTGAAGATCATCAGAACGAGACTCAGAATTAAAGAAAAAAATATATATAAATAAATTTTTAAAATTGTGATCAGAATAACGACTTCGTGCGCTTCGTTTTTCATTAAATTTACAATTCGTGCATAACATTTTTTTTCTGATACCGTAATGAAAAAATTGTACGTTACGAAAGTCTAAACCAATAATTCAAATCTGAGATCTCCAGTATTTCAATCCAGCTTTTTTTATTTAACAATTGGGTAATCAAGGTGATCCTCAGTAAATGTTTATTTTTTCTTCCAGCCTATATAAGTAGGCCGTTTACGTTTTAATATTTCTCTTGTTTTCATACAATAAAAATAAATAATGTTAAAAACATTTATAAGTAATATAATTGCAATAAAAATTATTTATTGGAATTAACTAACCTTAACTGAAGAATTTATTCTACCTGTAGTTATATCATAACTAGTAAAAATAAAAATCGTGTTATATACAAGTTTATATTTTAATTTTATGAAATAGGGAATTAAAAGTTAATATTAAATACACCAAAAAATCTATTAGAAAAAAATCATTACTAGTCAGCTAGTGATCTAATAATTTCTAACAATCTATCTTTATCACGTCTGTGATAAAGATAGATTATTAGAAATTAGTGGTAGGGGTAACATAAGCGTTAAATAAAGTTAAGAGCTTAATGAATTAACAACATTTTAAATAATGCACAAAAATAAATTAAGTTCGTTTGGAAAGGAGCAAAATGTTTTTGTTTTATATAGGAAAAAATAATTAAATATAATATTGAGAAAGTTTTTCATAATTTAATTAAAAATAGTCGTTCGGAATAAATTATAGATAGAAAACTACTTGTAAACAAGAAGGAGATTTCTTTTTCAACAGTTTGTTAAATATTTTAAAGTTCTGAATCCGTTATTCATTGTGTTATAGAGATTAAAAGAGAATATTTAATATAAATAGGTTAATTAGTAAATTATAAACAGTTTTGTTTTGTACATTTTTTCAATTCTAATTAATTAATATTTTTTGTTTCTTTTTTCTTTGAGACGAATATGCTAAGAGAAGTATATTGACTTTGGTTATTTTCAAAACCAACTCTAGAATAGATTTAAAAAAATAAATAAATAAATAATAGGTTCTCGTAACAATATTATTCTAGTAAAATTACTATAAATTTAAAAACAAATTACAAATATACGAAAATAATATCAAAAAATGTACGTGTGGTTTTCAATAAAAATCTCCCGTATTTAATCAAAATTCGACTGCAATGTGATTTTAATCGTTAGTCATTTGCATTTAATTTTAAAATACGCTTGTTATTAATGAAAATTAAATTAAATTTATTAAATAAATGCATTTAAATATCAAGTTCTAAACGAAACTAGTGATAAAAATATAGTAAAACAAAAAAGTAAAATTAATAAATATTTATATTATTTATTAATTTCATTATTATAAAAATTTAAATAATTTTTTTTTGTGAAATATATTTTTCTTTGTTGAAATATAAATATCCGACCGTAAGAGAGAAAAAAAAATGTAAAAAATAATAATAAATGTTTATAAGATGACTAAAAGATCAGGTTCATGTATACTGATTGTATACAGTAGCATTGCACTATCATAAACGTACTGTTTTTAAGAATTAACGCCTGGGACAGGTTAGGTTGAAATCTTGGTTAGTGCGGTTGGGTGTTACTACGTCCGTGTTTTGTTATACCTGAGCTTTACTATTATTATTTTTGTTGTTTATTAGGTGTTTTTCGTTTTGTCATGTTTGGTTAATAGTTTTGTTCGGTTTTTTAGTATTTTTACGTTAATTTAGTCGTAGACTGGCCATCTTGGGTATTTAGATTACCGTTTTGTTTTTGTTAATTGGTTGACTGTTTATTTTACGTATTTAATTATTTGCTTCGTAGTTTTAGGCGCTCGTTTCAGCCTTTTTGTTTTTACTTTGGTCTTTTGTACGGTTAATATACGTTTCTCAATTAAGGCATTACTGGTGTTTGTTTAATTAATTTTTTTCATTAATTATTTATTAGAGGACTTAATTTTATTTGTTGTTTTTATTTTATGATTAGACTATGGCCGACTCCGAGCGCTCCAAAGGTGTGTCCCAACTGATGAAGGGGGTATCGAAGAATTTCGACGGCTGGTCCAAGTATTCAGTAGTCGCAAAGGGAAGAGGGCAGCGGAGGTGTCGGTTCGGCGACAACGAAGAGTTGTAGATCTGCCGAATTAACTTGCAATTGGACAAATAACTTGTTCAAACAGTAGAATAAATGCAAGCTTTTAAACTAAGAATATTAAGTCTAAATCCTGGGGAAACAGATTAACTTCCATCATTAAAAAAAAATTTTGAAATTTCCCAGTTTTAGCGGCTAATTATTTTTACCTTTTGTAAAATCTAAAGACGGCTAGCACATTACTTGTTTCATTGCATCTTGAGTACTAGTTGTCGTGGAAAAAAATACCTCCTAAATTCATTAACTTTAGATCGCTGAATAATTTTGAATTTTTAAAGGAAATTTAAAAAAAAATATTTAATTAGATTTATATTAGTTTGATCTGATAAAGATTATTCTGTTATTAATAGGTTGTAATTTTTTAATTCATTATCTGAGGGAGAAAAAAAAAATTAAGTTTTCACGTCTCTTCCGATAATAAATATATACCTGAAAATATTGACTGTAAGATAAATTAATCCAATATTGATTACACTGATAAACATAATGTTTATTTCCTAACATATTATCAAGATTTTAATCTCTTTTTTGATGCTGAAAACAAATATAAACTTAGAATCTTTCTATCACCCACTATTTTCGAAAAATTTTTAAATTTAAATTAAAGGATTTTTTTTCATTTTTCAACATATAGTTTGCATTTTAAGCTCTTATATTGTATTTTGTTAGCTCATTTTTTATTGTCTAACTTTGTTAATATAAATTGTAAGCTATAAATAAAAAATACTATACAAAGAATTAAATCATATCATAGACACATATTCTGATATCATATCTAATACTGAAGAGTGAGGCTTCATGGACAAGATTAATCATGTCTGTACAGGTCAAAACATGTAGCTGAAAACACAGCTGTGTTGTTTGGATTAAGCACTGGATTTAGGAATGAATTGATTCTGTTCAGTCTTATTGCTATCTTAAGTTTGTTAACAGTACAGTGTCATAAAACCTCGAAGTTGTAAAAATGATGTGGATGCCTTTTGTCATGTATGCGGTGAGTTTATCGAAAAGTCAAAAAGAAGAACATTATACCTTTAATTAAAAAAGCATATCATCACTTTTAGTGTAAAATTGGTGATCAGGATAGACGTGGGCTTCTCATATAGTATGCACTAATTGTTCTGTGTATTTAAGAGGATGGCTGAAAGGAAGACGAAGGCTTTATTTACCATTTGGTGTACCTATAGTTTGGCGTGAACCAAAGGATCTTGTAACCGACTGTTACTTTTGTTTAACAAGTGTGTCTGGAATTTCTGAAAAATCTAAACATACTGTAAAATATTCTTCATTGCAAACTGCAATCAGGCCTGTAACCCACAGTGAAATTATTCCAGTTCCTGAGCCACCTGTGAATATATGTTTCGAAAGCAGCGATGAAGAATCAGGTAGTACTGAAGAAGACAACAATGACTGATTTTGAATTACCTTCCAATAAGCCACAACTTATATCACAAGGTGAATTAAATGACTTGGTTAGAGATTTAAATTTATCAAAAAATCAAGCTGAACTGTTAGGATCAAGACTGTAAGGTTGGAATTTACTTAAAAAAATACGAAACTTTTGGGCTTTCGAAGCCGACAAAAAGAACTTTCTCAGTACTTTATTGATGAAAATAATTTAGTTTATTGCACAAATATTGATGAGTTTATGTTGCACTTAGGACACGTTCATAAACCTGAGGACTGGTGCCTTTTCATAGATTCATCCAAGTATAGTTTAAAAGTGGTTCTACTACACAACGGTAACAAATATTCTTTGATACCAATCGCTTATGGTATTAATTTGAAAGAGAGATACGATGTGATGAAAGACGTTCTTGAAAAAATAAATATAAAAAACATAGCTGGAACATATGTGGGGATTTGAAAGTTATAGCTATTTTGTTAGGCATGCAGTTAGGCTATACTAAGTACATATGTTTTCTTTGCGAATGGGATAGCCGAGCTAGTGATAAACATTATGTTACCAAAGAGTGGAAGACACGAGACAACTTAACTCCAAATGGGAAAAATATTATTCATGAGACCTTAGTTGAACCCCAAAAAATATTTTTACCTCCTCTCCATATCAAGTTAGGAAAATGAAAAATTCTGTAAATGCAATGAAGAAGGATATTTCCGGATTTTTGTACATCAGGCAGAAATTTCCGTATGTAAGTGAAGGAAAAATTAAAGAAGGAATATTTGTTGGTCCTCAAATAAGAAAGTTAGTCAAAGATGATGTATTTAACTCAATATTAAATAATGTAGAAAGTGCTGCTTGGGCTTCATTTAAAGACGTTTGCAAAGTTTTTACAAAAATCTGGCAATTACCACGATATTGTTAATCAACTTCTTACTTACAGAGCTATACATACATACAGCTATACTATACATACAGAGCTATGGGATGTTGTAATATGTCTTTGAAAATACATTTCCTCCACTCACATTTGGATTTTTTTCCCGGACAACCTCGAAGACATAAGTGACGAACACGGTGAACGCTTCCACCAAGACATTTCGGTAATGGAAAGCCACTATAAAGGGAAATAGAATATTAATATGCTAGCCGATGATTATTGTTGAACATTAAGTCGGGATGTGTCTGAGGATACTTATAAAAGAAAGGCACCAGCGAAATCATTCTAACACAGGTATAGCCATGCAAAATTATAAATTTTACAGACTTTTAACTATATTTACCTTAGATTTTTTTTTGAAGCATAATTTATTTAAAAATAAGGGTGATAAAAAATTGTATTTACAGATCTGTAATGTACGCAAAAAAGTAATTCGAGAAATGGTATCACACTTAAAAAAACATTAAGAAAAACCTTTTTTTTGTCTATCAGTGTTTTTATTAAGACCGTCAAATGATAATTCACTAAATGTTTTACTTTTATGAAATTTTAATAAAAACTATAAAATTTTCTCTATCTTAATTTACTGACGTTGAATGCATATTTTCGATCGAGTAGGTTAAATTAATTTAAAAATAAGATTACAAATGTATTTATTTTTTCCTAATGTGTACGTTACAATGTTTTCAACTAGTGAACAATAAGCACAAACCCCCCATAGCCCGTTTAGATGAGGATGATATGTATGACATGCATATGACGTGTAATTGTGCAGACTCAGGCCGACTATTCCTGGAACGAGTGGTTAATTCAATCTTAGCCACCAAAGCACATAGGATATCCACTACCTACTATTCAAATCCATATAAAAGGAATTAGCTTTTATTAGATTCGAACCTCAGAATCTTCAACTTCAAAATCAGTTGATGAACAACTGATTTGCGACGACGAGTTAATCACTACTAGACCAGCCAGGTGGGCAAGATTACAAATTTTATTGAGAAAAACGGATCTTAATGAGTTGTTTACTACTCTTTCTGTTAAAAGCTACATTTTTATACAATTAATAATTTTTTCTATCATTTTTTGAAACTAATTAAAAAACTGTATTTAAGTTTTTATATTCAATAAAATGAATTGCAAAAATTAAAAAAAAAAAAATCAGAAGTTTTCAATAAAGAAACATTTTTTAATAATCTAACAAAAGTAAATAATTTTTTTTGTGTCAAGGAAAATATTTTTCTAGTAAAAATTAATTTTTAAAAACCTAAAACTCGCCCCGAAAAAAGTAACTATTTTTTATTTACTAGCTAATTTTTTATGAAATATTTTTGATAACTGATTGGAAGAGGTATGATGTTTAAAAAGAGTACATTAGGTAATGGAAAAGAAGGTTGCCTCTGCCATAGATTTTCCAATCAAATAATTAGATATAAACTAAAAAAAAAAAAAAATAAATTTAAGAATTAAAAAATTTCTTTTGCCATTTAAAATAATCATTTTAATTTAAAAATTTTATTAGTAATTAAATAATATAAAAATTTCTTTTAGTTAATGTAAAATTCCATTACAAACAATAATGGGAAGGATACTTAGTAATAACAATAAAACATTATACCTAGATGAAGAAAATCAGATTAAATTACTGGGTTATTTATTTTGAAAATAGTTAAAATACTCAGTTACAACAGGGTAATAATATTTTTTTTTGCACCTTCTTGTAATATTTAGCTTTTCCTCTTTTTAATTACATTACCTACAAATAAAACATTTCCTTTTCAAGCAATAAAATAAGTTATTAAAAACGTGTAAAAATACTGCACAGATAAACGGTTGAAAAGAAATATTTCTTATTAAGAATATTTTATATAGAATTAAAAACCCAGTAAATTCTACAATGTACGAGCCAAGCTTTTACTTTTCTTATTCGTGCGGGTCAACGGTCGTGCCAGTGGAAGCATTATACTGCGAAAAAATTCCTTCCACATTTTCTAATCGACTCCTGAGTTTCAGGAACAAAGATATCCGATAACACTACTTTAGCAAATTGCCTATCCACTACTCTTGTTTATTTTAAAGCATGATTGCTACTGAAATTGATATCTCATCTTGTGTAATACTCTGACTTTAGAAGTCTAAAATTAAACCTAAATTAAGAGTAGTCTACCGGAATAATAAAGTAAACCCCACCAACATCCACATGTACACATACCTAAAATAACATGGATAGTTATTATAAACATACAAACAAAAGTTTGAATTTCCGTACATTGATGGATTTTTCCAATTAAATTTTTGACTGAAAAATTAAATTATAATTTTAGTAACTAATTTTATTAATGCATTTTGAACATAATGATATTAGTGCAAAATGTTTCGTATAATATTTAATTTTATTTAGTCTTTCCCATCTTTCAGATGGAAAAAACACAAGTAGTAAAACAAAACAAAAATGGGAGAATTATTAAATTTAAAATTTAATTTTTACATAAAATTATTAGTTACATGTTTTATAAAGTAAAAAAAAAAATATATTCAGTTATCTTTATTTTTTGTGGCATTCTGTTAAATGCAAAACCAATCCTGAATCTTATCGGATTGTGCGGACTTATCTGGTAATGAATTGAAAGAAACCAATATTAAGTGAATCTCTATATATTTTTTCAAAAAATTAATTCCATTCAAGAAATTTTTGATTCAGCAAATTCATTTATATGAGTACGTAATGAGGAAACGAAAATATGCACTCATGTTTCATCAGTATTATTTATGAGTATATTAATAAGCTACTTACGAATCGAATGAATGATAAGCATCTTATAGAAATTAAAATTAGATAAATAAAATGAGATATCAATATTCTTACCATTTGAATAAATGACTAGTTGAAAAATTAAGTCTTTCATTTTGAATGTATTTATTCACAAGGAAGTCTGAATAGATTTTAAGTATAATTTTATCGATAATTATTTTCTTTTAATGAAAATAGTTTGAATATTTCATTATTAGAATCAGCAAAGGATTTATTCTACTGATGACCTAACATTATTATTTATGTTTACTCTTACAAAATAACAAAACACTTGCCAAAAATCAAAATGCTGTGGATTACTTCGAATTCAGATTCACAAAATACACAACGACCTGCGCCGGAGTAGTGAATTAGAATAAAGCGTTTTCCATGAAATAAAATTATTTTGATAAAGAAAATTAATGAAACTTGATAAAAGAAAATATTACATTAAACATAAAAATTTTTTTATTACTTTATTAAAAATTTCAGCTTTTTGAATCCGGCACTAAATTCATTAACCCTTAATTTTTGAAGATTTCGAAAGCTGAAACTGAAAAATTTTAAATAATACTTTTTTAATTTTTATTGGCACTCATTCAAAAATTTATTTCAATTAAATTTGTTAGTTTTATTTCTATTTAAAATAATATTAGACATGAAAAAATCCGCTATTCGTATGAAGAATTATCCGAAAAAACAAATGTACGAGTAGGCTTCGTCTGGATGATGATAAGAATAGGAATAAAGATAAGAAATGTGAATGAAGACTACCAAGAGAGAGCCTTCTGAAATATGGAAACACGTATTGTCATTTTATCTTGCCATACAATTTGGTGAAAATTCATACATATTGGTGAAAATTCATTGAATATGATACCGGAATCAGGATATTAAAATTGTAGCAATTACAATTACCTGTTTTATATATTCCAGTCTTTGTATTCAACTAGACGTTTTATCTTCCACACGTCCTTCTGGAACAGAATTAACTAAACTTTGATGTTTTAATACTGGCACATCAATCTATTTCATCTCTTTACAAGATTTTACTAAAATGTTCTCTCCTATTTTAATAATCATACCAATCATTACCAGTTTTATCTATCTCCCTAATTTTCAACATTTTTGTAATACAAATTATAAAGGCCTCTATCCTTTTTCTTTCTGTTTTTATTCTATTGCTCACATTTCCTTCTAATCAGCAATACGCTTCACAAAAATATTTTCAAAACTTTCTTCAAAATTCTCTAAGTAGCAAAATTCTATTACTTCTTGTACATTATGTTCATCTATTTTAATTACTTATTTCTCATTATTCTTGTTTTCATCACATTTCATAGCCATTGCTTTACTCTTATTTTTTTTTCAATTTGAATTTATCTCCCAGAGATAAAGCCGTGCCATTCAATATTTCTTCTAACTTATCTTTCTTTGGTTTTCACCAAAAGAATAACGTCATCAGCTAATCTTAGTTTTTCCTCTTCTTGGATAGCTACGTTTTGGATAATTAAATTTTTTCTTTTTATTCCTATATTTTCTATTTTTACTCGTATGTACAAGATGAAAAGCAAAGGGGTACATATTAAAATAGTTCTCATTCCTTTCTGAAAAAGAATTCGCATTTCTTTGTTTTCAATTTTTATGCTAACTGATTCTTATGAAGATTATTAAAAATGTTTCTTTTCCTACAATTAAGTCAATCTTTGTAAAAAAATATTTAAATAATGAATGAATGAATGAAAAAAGAAAAAATGGTATAAAAATCCTCAAACTATATGTGTAAACTGTATAACATGTAGTTTATTTCCTAGTTAATTAGTCTGGAAAGTCTAACAGAGGGGATTCCTTTAAAAGTAAAAAATAATATTGCCAATAATTTAAAATTATCGATTTTGATTCAAGAAATAAAACTTGGACATTATTAAACAATTTATAAGTGTCAATCTGATAACCTCCTTCTTTCTTTCTTTTTCCTGTTTAGCCTCCGGTAACTACCGTTTAGATAATTTTTCAGAGGATGATTGAGGATGATATGTATAAGTGTAAATGAAGTGTAGTCTTGTACATTCTCAGTTCGACCATTCCTGAGATATGTGGTTAATTGAAACCCAACCACCAAAGAACACCGGTGTTCACGATCTAGTATTCAAATCCATGTAAAAATATCTGGCTTTACTCGGACTTGAACACTGTAACTCTCGATAACCTCCTTCTTAATCGATTAAAAACGTCAAAAAAAAAATCTTGGAAATAAAAAAAATGTTTTTCTAATTTACGTTGCATACTTAAAAAAAGAATTTCAAGTAATGCAAGTAAAAGTAATAGTGAATAAATTTTGGTTTTGATTATAATTCTAATCTGTTATGTTGGAAATACAGAATCTACTGTGAAAATGAAGGGAAAAATGAAGTAAAAAATACAAAGAAAAACATTTGACCAAGATGTAAACATATTTTAATATAATTTTCATAAAGTAAAAGTAAATATTTAAACTTACTTTATCCAGGTAAATTTTGTATGCATTATAAATGCAAATATTTTTAAGCGGTTTTTAATTCAAGCATGAAATTTAAAACACTTTATTATTGATCAAATCCTATAAATATTTTCTAACTAAACATTAGCCTTCTAGTTACGATATATTTCAAACTTTTAAAAGAGAACACGCAAATAATTCAGTAAGCCATAAATATAAATAACTATTTTAACAAAAAAGATTTCTTATTAAAATAAGCCGTATTAGATATTAAAATAGAATCTAAATCTGTATTTGTGAAATTTTAAATAAAAATCTATTTTTAATAGAATGAACAATAGAGCAGTTGTGAAATTTTATCTTAAATAAAATGAAAAAACAAAATAACAACAAAGAATTCACTTTTAGCTGCAAATAAAACCGAAATATATTCTACATAATGTGAAATAGCCGAATAAAAAAGGAAAAGAGTAAATAAATGGTGTGTACAATTACTGTGATAGAAATCGATCGGCCGATTAAAGGCTGTCAATCTTATCGTATTCGAATTCACTAGAGGGTCATTAGTTTTTATTTTAGTGGATTTAACTACAGCTTAGTATGTGCTATGGGGCCCAATTAACGGTAATTTCTCGCTTAAATTAACTGTCGGCTTAAAATAACTAACAATACATTCATACTCTCTTACTTGAAAGATTTACACACACACACACACACACACACACACACACACACACACACACAATACATATATAATATCGCTTTGCAACCGTTATATCTTTGTTCCCTCGTCAACAATTAATATTAGTAAGTTTCAAACTTCATTAATACAGAAATGCTAGTTCGTGGTCTTAATATGAGGACATATGCTAGTGAGGATTTCAAAACTACAACCGCTCCTATCATTAGCAATTTATATCGTTGATCATTATACAACTAACCTTAATTAGCAGATAAAAATTTATTACGAAATTAGAGAAAATTCCAAACAATTATGAAGTCAAGAATAATTTATCAATATTATGTAAAATTACGGAAATAGTTTTTTTTTTTAATTGACATCTGTACTTAAATTATCTTATTACATACAACTGCTCTGCTGCTTATTAAAATCTGCTGGTGAATAATGATAATGTTTTTGGTATCATAATTTAAATTAAATTTAAAGTATTAATTCACTAAACCAATCATTTAAAACTTTATTTTTTCAATAATTCTCTATTTGTTTTGTCTTTTAATAAATTTTATTTTCCTCAAATATAATATGATATTTCTAGTAGCAACTTTAACTGATTTCTAACAGCCATTTGTAGTATTTTTTATACTTAAAAATATGTACATTTTTTGAAAGATATTATGCTCATTTTCTGTTGCTATATATTTTATTAAAATGATGATTTATGTGTGTGTATATATATATATATATATATATATACACATAAACATTTAATTCAAAATTACATTCAAAATTGACATCTGCATTAATTGATATGACGCACTAAAAAATTAATTGTCATTTAAACATAATAAAATGATAAAATTCACAGTAATAAAACATAGAATTTTTTTAATTTCTTTAAATTATAATAAAACCAAATTTAATTTAATACATATTAAGTTAAATGTGATATATATAAATTAATAAAAAAATTAATTCTAATATTTATAATAAAATAGTTGTTTATAAATTAGAATGTGAAGTGAGCAAATTAATGATGAAATTCTAAGTAAGAATATCAAATAGAAATTTAAAAATCGCTTTCAGGGAAAATAAAAACATTTTATTAGGGGAAATAAAAACATTTTTTCTCACATAGAAAATATGTAAATATTAAAAATCAATAGCAATAAATTTATATTTCTTACATTTGAAAAATTAAAAAATAAAAACAAAACCTGTAAGGAAAGTATAATTAATTAACAAGTAAAGACTGAATAATATGATTGGCCTATAAAAATAACACATTTAATTAGATTGTTATTTATATGTATTTTAAATATGTTAAAATACTCGTACTAAAAACAACAGTTTTATTTTCAACAAATATATTGAAATAGACCGTAATAGAACTAATATGGCGCGGTGATAAAACTTCCCTTCTGTAATTTTAAATTAAATTACATTTTATGAAATAACATTTTGATGAAGCAGACATTTTTTCAGAAGAAATGAAATGGATAATAAACACAAGCATTAAGCGAATACAATTAATTTTATAAATAATTATATTTTTTGTTATAATTCAGTTTATATTACACGCACACAGATACACACACACCCGCGCGCGCGCGCTCGCACTAAGTTGATTAAATATAAACTGGACTTTTTTTTAAACATTTATGATACAGAATAAAAATATAAAACATGTACTTTTCTATATAGTACCCTTGAACTCTTTTCTATATGGATCCCTTCTTCTTAAAAGGTTTGGGAACGTGTGAAGAAGGATATAGCCATTTCGCACGAAATTCTATGCTTCATTGCCGATGTCCTCCCAGTTCTTCCTTTAATGGCAACAAAAAAAATTGCAGGCAGATGAATCTGAATACCTCTGTCCAGTTTATATTGAGTGTTAACGACTGCATGAGGCCTTGATTTAAAATGGAGAAGAATAGACATTTGTAATGATTGATGGCCCTTTTTGTTTTTGTAGACGGCTTTCACTTTGTCCAAGAGCTGGCAGAAGAACGCAGCATTCACAGTGCGACGTTCGCGGAGAAAATCGACAAGCAATACGTTTTTCCACTCCTACGCCACTCTTTGATTTCGAATCGGAAGTATAGTGATCCACGTCTCTTTACATGTGACTATTCGATCCAAAAAAATATTTCCCTCTTGCCAAAATAAATTCAGGAGCTTTAAGCAAATATACTGTAGAGCTGTTTCTGATTTTGGGTCAAAAGTTTTGGAATCTATCTCGCATTGACTTTGCACTACCCAAGATTCTTTGTGATAATAGAATGGGCATTTCCATGACCGACACCCATTTCTGAAGCAATCTAAACAACCGTCCATATCGTGTTCAGTAAGGTCCGATCGACCTTATGTTGCCATCAGGGTCAAGCATTCAAGGACAGTTGAGCTTGACGTCCTCCGTATAAATATAAGTAATACGTCCTCCTATAAATGTTTTAGCTCGGTCGTATTAGTGGGTACGTGACAACGTCATATAAACAAACTGCGCACGCAGTCTAGCAAACATTTTGAAAGTTTTAACGCCCTCATTCGACAGAAACACGATAATATGTTGCACAACCGATAATAAAATCTCTTGCACTTACATGACGCTACTGATCAGAAAGTCGCGAATACTGAGGCGGCTACACACACACACACAAATATATATATATATATATATATATATATATGTATAGAGAGAGAGAGAGAGAGAGAGAGAGAGAGAGAGAGAGAGAGAGAGAGAGAGAGAGAGAGAGAGAGAGGGGGAGAGAAAGGGAGGCACTATTCTTCAGAGAATTTAAAAAAGCTCAAGTATATTTTTGTAGTAAAGGTTACCAATATTTTCCCGATTTTTTGAAACGCTTAATCTAAAAAAGTTATTATCAGATGAAGACTTCACAATAAGAACGTAGTATTTTTTACACGAGTCTGTTCGTTCTCATACCTCATCTGTACATAGAATATTATAGTACTATAAATTATGTTAATAGATTATGAAAAAATAATTTATTACGCTACAATTAATTATATGGAATAATAAATTGAAATAAATTTGAAACGTTGAAGTTTAGGGTTGATTGATATATGTACATCGAAAATTGAATAAACTGACATTTTCTTCGATTTACGTGGTATATTAATGCTAACATTGCTTTATTCATACGAATATAATAATGTCTATAACTTAAGATTCGTGTAGTTTTCATCTAAAATATCTGAATACTCTACAGCTTCGAACAGTTCCTGAAAGGTTTACTTACCCAAATACAATTACAAAAATGTAGCTTACATATATATATATTTGCATACATTTATATATATAATAATTTATATTTATATATAAATATAAAATAAATATTTATATTAAATAAATAAAAATAATAAATGTAATAAAATAAATAATAAATAATGTAATAAAATGTAATAATAAACTACATTTATTTATGTATTCATTTATATATTTTCATACATTTTGCTTACATATATATAGTTATTAAAGCTATTTAAATAAATAAAACAAGCGATTTCACACTAATTATTTCAAACAGGAATTATTCGGCACTGATGTGATTGCTGCCTTCTTAGTACTGTTACCAAATTGAAAAATCTGACGTAGGCACCACATTACTTCCTTATACGCCTATTAAATTACATATACACATTTTTTTTTTTAAATCAGAAGTTAATATTAATTAATAAATCAATATATTTACATTAAAAAAAAAGTTAAAAAGAATTGTTTACAATGATAGGTTAATAATTATTAATAAATCAATATATTTAAATAAAAAAAAGGAGATGAAGTCGGATTCTAACCGATGTGCTTTCCCCTTGTACGATCCAAATATTTCATTAATTAAAACGTATTTGGCTATAATTCTGGGACCGATGAAAATAATGACCACTTATGATATATCATTGACGTTTTCTCAATGACGGCTGATTACTGCATTTAAAAGAAAATCCAAAATATAATTTTGTTTTGGATTTTGGGCTTCTTTGGACACTTTTGGTCCAGTATATTGCAATCAAAAGGGAAGGTACACAACTATTTGTTACAACAGTCTCAAATCCAAAAATTCAACTTTCTACGGCTAATCGATTTTGAGTTATGCGAGATACATATGTACGTAGTGACGTCCCGCCGAAACTAAAATGGACTCCCCCCCCCTAAGTCAAAATGGATTCAGGGATGGTCAGAATGGATATTTCGTTTAAATTTGAAAACTGAAGTTTGTCGCGATGACAATACTTCCTTTACTTCGTACAAGGAAGTAAAAATACATAAAATGAATAGTTATTTAAAAACGTTTACCCTTTCATAAAAAAGATATATATTTTTTCAGTTTACATTAAAACATCAAGGGTTTCGCTTATTATAATACATATTCATTATAAGTAAAAATTTAATAAAATAAAGGTCAATTACTGAAAGCTAAACAAAGAAGAGAACTCCTAATGTGTGTGTGTGTGTGTGTGTGTGTGTGTATGTGTGCGCGCGCGTGTGTGTATATATTACGTTAAGTTAATAATGAAAAATTAATAAATAATTGAAATTAGGACAAGAAGTCTTATTAAAAGATGGCAAATGAAACATTGGATATGCATTATACTAGAATTTAGAAATCACAACTACGGCAGAAACATAGAAACAGTATAATTGGAAAAGAGCCCAGTAACGGCTTATATACTTTCCAAGCTTAATTAAGTTCAGTTTTAGATTTGTTCGCGTAACTGGTTATTACTAAGAAAATTCTATTTCGGTGTACAGTTTTATTTTTTACTGAATAACAATAAATTTATTCTTCTATGGAAATTTAAACTAATAACAAATAACTATTTTATAATTCCATTATTTAATATTGTTAAACGAATGAAATCCATTTTGAGTGGGAGTTACAGGAAATAATTAATAATTCCATAAATTTAAAATTCAATTACTAAAATTTATCATCATGTGTGTCATTTCTTCCTTTTAATATTAATTTATCTGTTGCTTGGTAATCATTTAATAAAGTAATTTATCCTTTATTCATAGCATAAATTGTCATAATTTATACATTGTACAGTGATAGTATTGTATTAAGTCGGTGTTTAATAATGTCATATAATTAAGTTAAAAAATGGATGTTGTCTTTTTAAGATTTTAATTTTTGTTTAACTTTGTTTTATTGATGAAATTAAAAAAAAAGACAACTTAAAGGTAATTTTTATGAAAATATTTAACCTAATAAAAACATTTATACAGTGTGAAACACGCAAATAAATTCTTAATACACTATATATTTGGATAACCTATTAATAGACACATAATGATAACATATAATTAAATACTTAATATTACTATATCCTCGTTCAATTTTTGCCTATTTTGGATCAACGGTTTTCCCATTCAGTGATATTTCTTTTAAAAGTAATACTTCAGTCAAAAATTTTATCAAAAAAATAAATTAAAAACCTGTTATGTTCGCTTTGATAAGCTAAAGAAAATTTATATAGAAATGAAAAATAATAATACTGCGACGGAAGAATGAAATATTTAAAAAATAAAACTGTTAAATTAACTGCTGCAAAGAGTAAAGCACTGTAACCAACGATTTATCAACTGATTGCAAAACTGCTGTTGTGGACTCCGGCCCTAAGACAAGGCGGCAACTCATTCTTTCCTAGCAGATACGAGTATTATTGCATATCGACCCCAAACTGGAGTGAAATATTTAATCATGTTTTTATTTACAAATGCCACTTCATTTTATACGTAACAAGGTTGTTTTTCATTAATTAATTAATTTCTTTCTCAGCTTATCACCACGAATTATCAATTTTTATAACAACTTGGCTAACATTAGATCCCATATGGAGTATCACCTAATATTAATAATGGAGTCCGCTAGGGCAGTGATATGAAAAAATCTATTGTTCCCAATTGGTCTATAAGTTTTCAGAAAATATTAACTCAATATTTTATGTAGATTTTTTTTTTCTATTTTATGGCCCTAGGTTGTGTGGTCTGAAATAGGATTTCATGGCGCATATTTTTTCTAATTGTATTAATTCCGTACAACAGGAATGTATCATTATTTATTACTTCAAAGTGCGATGGTTCCAATGGCTGGCTATTCGAAGATTTTTGATAAAGTAGGATATAAATTATATATTTTTGGTTAATTAAACTTAATCATATAGTTTCTTACTTAAAATTGGTTACAACTTAATCGTTGCTATGAAATTATTGTTGGTTGTTTGCTATGGCGTTGATTTTTATTTATATTTGTACCGATTTTTGCAAGATACGTAACTGGTCAATTTTACACAAATAAATATATACTTGAATAAAAATACTACAAACTTTATTGTAGTATTAATCATTGATTATCATGAATTAATCATTAATTAGACACAGAAAAACATGTTATCAAAATATAAGTTTTTTATAAAATTAAAAAAACTATTGTAGATTAAAAATATAATAGAGAATTAAGTATTGTGAAAAATAAAAAAAATATATTGAAGTAATAATTAATACGAACTAATAAATAAAACTTAAGTAAAATTTTTTTTTTCATTTATGTAAAAAATAAAGTTTTGACAATAGATGATTGAACGTACTCTTAATATGCACTATTAGAATATTACCGAGCATGCTTTACTCTAAATTAATGAAATAATGTTTCTAACTTTATACGACGTTTGTAACATACAATATACATTCGACGACTCATTTTAGTTTTTTTATTAATACTGAAATTTAAGCATTAAAACCTTTATATTTATTATGTAAAAAATATAAAATTATTAACTCCATTAAAAGTTAACGTAATAAAACGCTAAGTATATCTATTTCTAAGTTAGGTTGTAGCGAACATGTGTACATAGAAAAACACGCAAAATGAGATGCCATAAGGAGTCGTCATATCCTAAAAATTAACTGTGTATGAAATTTCATTCCAAATGGGATCTCATGGCCTGACGATGTAATGTATAAATTATATATATATATATATACACAAGTGTCCGGAAAGTTTGGAAACTGCTTTATTATAAAAGACTGAGTGAATAAAAGTAGTTAATTACTGTATCAAACAAACTACTCTTAGTTGTGTTTGAAATTATAGTTGTCCATCTTGGATCTGCCATATTGAATTCAACTTCATTTTTTTTTAAATGGCAAGATGGTCATATTCGCATGATTTCAATATAGATTTGAACGGGAAAAACTTTAGTGAAAACCCTGTATCGATAGCTTCATCCGTGTTTTAAATATTGACCATTAAAGTATTCAGATCGGGGTAAAACGACCGTCCTCAACCTCCATTCAAGATAAACATTTTCAATAGAAAGGGGGAAAATTATACATATCATTTAACATTTAAATTTCATGCTGAAAACGATTCTGTAAACAGTTTTCCAAAATTTCTTCTCGTTACTTAATTATTCGAAATTTATCATTACGATATTCGAAAGCAAAATTCTAACAAAATTAGAAACACCTGATTCATTGCATTTATTTATTTGAAATTAGAGAAGATAGTTGATTTATGTAAAATTAGTTTGAATAAAAGAAGAATCAATATCTAAATAATAATAATATGTCTAGTATCTGATAATATCTTATCAATTATCTTTGAAACTTCTTTTTATTGTCGTATTATATTTATTACTCGAAAGCGGTGGTTCAATGGCTATTCAAAGATTTTTGATTCATAATCAATGCTTTCTTTTAATAAGAATATACCAAAAAGGGATTAAAAAAAATATAACATTTACAAATATTTCAATTTCCAGTACACTATATTGATTTTATTTTTATTTGTTTTTCTGGCCAGCTTTATTTTGGAAGAATGATTTATTTTCAGTTTTATTTATTACAAAAAAAAAACAACAAAAAATCATAATATGGAACGTAATTTTATGTACAGTAATAATGTGACTAAGATTCTACCTTATGGAACAGAAATGATATAAAAAAGTGTAAAATAAAAAGTAAGAAAATAAAAACAATAATATTCTATACATTCCCTTCTATGTAGAATTTTTTTATATACAGTACTTTCTTTTTGAATGATTCATAAAACTGGAATAATATTTTCACTCTCGTCACAGAATATAAAACTGTAACATTTAATATAACGTAAATAAAATATCTGGAGAAAGATCTACAAATCTGACTTAGGATGATGAATAGTGTTAAAGGATATATGAAATAGGTATATATAAAAATATATATTATATACCAATAAATAACCTAATACTGTACCTCTATGTATATCTATTATACTAATAAGTATAATATAGGTACATGGTATATATAGGTAATGGAATAGGTATATATAGTATGTAGGTATATATACTAGCGTTCTCTCGTCGCGGCTTCGCCCGCGATTTCAATGCAGCTTTACACGCAATATTTTTTTAATAGTAAACTTATTTATTTAATCAAGAATATTGTTTTTAGATTTTCATTAAATCCCCGTCGCGGTATTTAATGAAAACTTTGGCACTTTTCTTTTATGGTGATAGCGTTAATAATTTGCCGCGTGAACTTACTCTAGAGCGAGATGCTTAAAATTGTCTGTGAGAGAACACTCTTAAGTCAATGCTTGCCAACTTCAACTACTGTCCTTGAATATTATTAAACGACACTTTAGCAATCCCTTCGTGGCTTCGGTTGCGCTATATGGTTTCTTGCGTTTCCCGTCGCGGTTAGGGGATATTTAGCCGGTCTTGGCTGCTTCGCTCGCCCTTCCCGTCTAACCAAAGGGCTCTGCCTCTTTGACAGTTCTGCATGCTTGTGAGAATAATAATGATAAATAAAAATTAAAGCCGGTTCAGTTTATAAAAACTATCATTGTACTGTAATTTCTTTAGAGCAACAGTTTGATCAGTACATGACCCAAAACTTTGAATGATCTAAGAATGCGGGTTTCAAAACAGTCGGCCTCCATCTTAAAACTATCAGTTACAACTGATTATCCGTTTTCGTAAGGGTAAAAATGTATTTTTCTCGGTTCTTAGCGTTACTCTACAAACACCACTAAAAGGTGACCGTACTTCATTTCTCATTTAAAAAAAAAATTAATTGCTTTTATTTTATGTTTTTAGTCAATTAACGGAAGGCAGGTACAGCCAGTCGCGTCGCAAGTACAGTAACAGTGGCTACATTGGTTGAGCCGCCTCGCCGTACACCATTACACCCGTTAAAAAATCGAAATTCAAAAAACCCTTTTAGATATTTATTTAATTGAAAGCCCCATCATAGTGAATATCTCGTTTAGTTTAGTTGGAAATGAAGAAAATTTGTACATCATTGTTCAATTTTTTTTACCTTTCTTCATTCCTATCAAGGTTGAATTTAGAAAAATCTAGAGATTGGTTTTTAGATATTTACATGAAGATTATTCAAACAAAAAATCTAGTTTATATCTTAATGTTTAATGAGAAATTAAACAAAATAAAGTTTAAAAAAAATTCAAAATCCAATTTAATTTTTTAAACATGGAATATCAAAAAAATCGTTTCTTAGTGTGTACTTTCACCATAAGAACATGTATACAACTTTTCATCAATTTATCCTCAGTCGTTTTTGCTGGGCGTTGATGGATCTGTTAGTCAGGATAAGTTGCTTTATAGGTATATATATGTATATAAGGCACAGATTCAACTTAAAAATAAAATAAATAAGCAAAACAAAATTTGTTCAAAGTAAACTTTGTTATAAGAAAATTAAAAAAAAATAACGCTTGGTTTGAAATTTTTTTAACTTTACCTGAAAAGATTTTTTAAGATCTTAGCTTACTTTTAATTTCATCACTATACGTTACTAATAAAACATTATGGTTAAATTATATGGTAGTTGAATTTTTTTATTTTCTATTAAAACGTACTATGTTTGTAATAATTTATTTATCGACTAATACAATCTCAAAGAATATAAATTAGGAACTGCATTAAAAAAAAAGAGTTTGAATTTTAAATTATATGTGCCTAGTAGCTCTATCATGCATAGAACGTATAATAATATCGATAAAATAATAATAATAATATTAATAATGAAATTTAATCTGATATTTAAATATATACAGTTTAGAATGCACAATAATGTAAAAGTAATTTTATAAAGTAATAACAAAATTGATCCAGATGGGTGTATACAGGTTTGCATGAATATAGGCCACCTTTTAAAGCAATGCTCTACTGTTCAATTGTTTTAACCTGCAATGCGGGACTTACCTTGTTTCTTTACTGACTTAAGTATTCAAGTATATCGTGATTGTTACAATTATAGTGTTAAAGTATTAACATACCTTCAATTTAAAAATAAAAATAAAATTCAGCATAATAAGAATTGGATCAGTATAAAAATATATATTTATTTTTCTTTTATAAACGGCTCATGTTTTATTTAAATAAATTATTAAATAAAAGTCGGTGCTGAAAAATAAACAAATTTATCACAGTTAAGAAAGCTACTAATTTAAAACAGAGAGAAACATTGATTACTTAAAAATATATTACATTTTTTTAATTGATTGAGAACAGAAACCAGATTAACATAGGTCGTATCTGAGATTTAATCTAGACTATTTGATTAAAATATTTTTTAAGAATAAAGATATTTCTTTTTGAAGAATACCTAATGATTATTTGTAATATTTACTTTAAAATATATTTTATGATCTCATTAAAAAAAAACATTTTCTCCTTACAAAAATCATTGAAAATATTTTAATATAAATATTTTGCTATTATTTTTTTCTTTTATTATGAAAGAGCGGTCATAAACAGCTATAGTCATCAGCCCGCTGGAAATTGGTAGCATATGAAAAGATGCCTTGCCTGACCGGGATTCGAACCCGGAACCTCCGCACGAAATGCCGAGATGCTAGGTAGCGTCTCGCTACCTAGCTAGCTATCTAGTGGAGTAGGTACTCAATCACGGAGGTTGGCTTTTCTATTATTACTTTTCTTTGAGTGATCAACAATTTTTATTTATAATTAGCTAATAAATAAACGTATTTACGAAATATGTTCCCTCACTGAAAATATAACTTTCACTTCTCAACTAGTTTGTATAAATACAAGTAATAATCTTTGATCGTTTATCATAAACTAGAATCAAAACAGGATTTTAATATTTATTGATAAATTAGTAGAAAGAATAATTAAACATATTCATAAAATAAAACCTTTTAGACCTTTTAGAGACTTTTAACTTGACTACTGATCTTATTCGTTGAATTTTTAATGTACTTTTACCTGTACCAGGATCACGAAAAATATATTTTTTAATTATGTTTAATAAAAAAATCAGGGCATATAATGGTGAGAAGACAATGGGAGAACTGATAATTTTGTCTTCACGAAATAAAAAAATACATTGCTTCGAAAAGTCACTGTGTACTGACATGAAATATAAGTGCATATTTATTACAGATTTCAGATTAACAGAAGATGATGGAATTATACGACTGTATAATTCTGGACACAATTTTTTTCTTTTTAAAAAAACATTTAAATCTGTTATGGAAAGTTTCATATATACAAAATTATCTGCGGAACCATTAATTCAAGATTGATCAGTTGTGATGTCCTGTGTTTTGCAGATTCCTATAGAAAGCTACTGAGTAAGCTTAAAACTGGTGATTGAAGGAACTAAATGAACTTTGGTATAATATAGTTTTTAATAATACCAGGCAAGAATGTCTTTGTCCAATCAGGTGGGACGGTGCATCATTTTCTTCTTAAAAAGAATAATTAATCTTCGTGAACTGATGGATAAAGCTGATTACAAAATTATAGAAAAATACGCTATAGACAGTTCCCTAAAAGAGGTTCGTCTATTATAAAGTTGAAACCATAAGATCGAGTAGAAGTCTTGCATACCACATACAGGTACATACCTGTAAATTCAAATCACTGTATTCTGAAATGAATGCAAATAATGTGACATCAAGTCGGTTGTTATTTATTGACAATTATTTCGAAACACTCCTAATTATGATGTCTAAAACATTCTTACCGTAAGATTATGTACACCAGTTTTATTATACTGTACCCTGAAACCTGCAATAAATACTATCTGAGAATGCTTATCAATCTAAAAAGTCAAATGATCATTCATACTTATTTTGTAAAGTGAGGATTTAAAAACCTATTTTGTTTTTTATTTTGAGAACTTTGTCGCACTATTCGGTCTCCGTATACCATAAATACTAGCATATTTAAATATTCGGAGAAGTAGCATAAAATAACATCTGTAAAATGATGATGAATAAAAACAGCACGAAAAAACCCAGAAAGTTCTGCTATTACTAACAATTTATAAAGCCAACGTAACTTGTTACATTTTTGACAATGAATTTCACTCTTAAAAACCAGCCTTATAATGATGGGAAAAAACTGGAAGTAGATTTTATCATCTAACCCAGTCATAGCCAACATACGGGCTATGACTGGGTTAGATGATAAAATCTGGCCCGAGTCACAACCTCGGGCCAGAACCGGACAGCGAAAAATTTCTCAATATTAGCTTTTTTTATAAGCAATTGAATAATAGAAAATATGGAAATCTAAAAAACTTGCCAAGAAATGTTTAGTAATCTTCAGCTCAACTTATATTTATGAACAAACTTTTTCTTTAATGAATCTAAATAAAAGTACAACAAATTCTGTAATAAAATTTTGTTTACTTGTTTTTGTATTTAACATTTTTAATTTTAATATTTCGTTCGGCCCGTGAAAAACGTCTTCTTTTCAATTCGGCCCGGCGGCAAAAACTGTTGGCCACGCCTGATCTAAACCCATTTTTTAAAAATAATTTCAAATTCTTTTAATTTCGTTGACACAATTTTTTTTTAAATAACTAATGGAAGTTCCCATTTCATTTATTTTTAATTTTAAATAACTGAAGGAAAACTTAAAGGAGCTCCAATCTTTTTATTTTTATTAATTTTTAACTTAACTCCATATTGCATTTATGTGAAACACAGAAAGAACCCTTTATTTAGAGTATTAAATAAAATCACTATAATTAGTTTTTTGAAATAACTGTCTTAATTTTAAATCTGCAGATAAATCTGATAACAGGGAAACTGCTGGTCCAAAAGAATATTTACTTGGAAAGAACAGAGATTCATTACTTTTAGACTAAAGGGACATATTTGTATGTTATTTTTTCACACTTCACAAAGCTGTAAATTTTAGTTACGATAAACAAAAATAAAAAGTCGGGTTTATTCAGTTTTCATTCATTCTATGAAAAGAAAAAAACTAATAATTAAATGAAATTGTTAGGTTAACGGAAAAGCAAGTAGAAAAATAAAATAGAACACTGATTATTTTTACGTTTTATTATGAAAGATACAAATTATTAAGCTTTATAATTATCGGAAACAAAAAAAGGATATTTTTTTGTGCTAGTTAACTGAATTAAAATTAGTTTAGTGATTAATAATTTTAAAACTAATGTAATAATATTAACTTAACATAATTTTTCAAATAAGTAATTTCAACTGCTAACAAATTTCCTTTGTATGTGTGTGTTTTATTGTTTATACTTTATTCTTTTAATTCCAATTATGATGAAACCATAGTGAGTCTGAAAGATGAGAAAACATCTGTAATGACTATATTGTAACTTAATTTGAAAAAGGCTTTTGAAAGTTTGATCAATATTCTAATTAATATCATAGAAAACTACAGCTAATTTTAAATAAATAATATATGGTGAAATGCAACTGATAAAACTACAATTGTTTTCTACTCTTATTTGTTTTAAACAGCTTCTTCAATCCCAAATTTATAAATGCTACCTTATCCTTAAAAGAAGACCCAACATTTGCCAGTAGATTTTGTATGAAGACTATAAAAACAGATAGGTTAATTTTTAATGAAGAAAATAGTTCTTAATTCGAATGGTATGGATTTTTTTTATGTACGATTTAATCTTACTCTTGATTGAACCGATTTTGATGATTCTTTTTTGTTCTACAGTGTTTTCGGAAGGTCGCTGTGCAGTATGCTTTAGAATTATGTAATGCATTCTGTTCTTTTGGCGTTAGGTTGAATGCCCTTGGGTTCGTTGGGCGTTGCTCAATAATAAACAGACGTTAGTTGTTGGGTTGTGATTGAACTTCATTTCGTTTCGTGTTTCGTATCGAAATCAATAGTTGCGAGAAACGTAATGGTTCTCGCTAAAGTAACGCGTTTTTCTCGTTGAACACGTCTTTTGTGAAGGTATACTGATTTAGTGAAGCACAAGCTTTCTGAAAAGTTTCCAAATATTCCATTTCCTCACAGCAAGCAATTCGACTCAACAACAGGATTTGTTGAAGACGCTGATGGAAGAGGAAGACCATTTAAACGAAATAAACAGAAGCTGCTTAATATTTCGGATGCTGTAGCCGAAATTTCATCAAAGTTAAAGCGTAAGTTAGCACAGTAGTAAGATATCGGACTTGCTACCGCGCATAAAACTGTAAGAGGAGAAATGAAACTTTTTTCCTATCTGTGTTCAAGAACTGAAACCTACAGATCATACCACAAGATTAAATTATTATGTCAATGGTGTAAAGGGTTTTATTGACCAAAATTCCATAGTGGTCCTTAATCTTACGGTTTTCTAAATATGAAGCATGGTATTATCTAAGAGGGTAAATTAATTCACAAAATCTACGGCTGGAATCGACAACTATCCCCCATGGTTTGAATGTACATTTTAGGTCCAATTTTTTTTTTTAAATACAGTTAATAATAATCATCGTTATTGTTCTATTTTAACAAACTTCATTCAGTTAATAGAAGTGGAAATCAATCACGGTTGGTTCCAACAAGATGGCGCCACAGTGCATATAGCTAACAGGTCAATGATTTTTTTATGAAATGTCTTTGGTGAATGAATCATTTCTAGGGGTTTTTGGCCTCCACGATCGACCGATCTTACTTCCCCAGATTATTTTTTATGGGGGTGCACCAAAACAAGAAGTGTATCACAACAGACCTCGCAAGATTGATGAACAGTAATAACGGCATACGTACCAGACATCCCAGTACATTAACTGGCTAAAGTGTTCGAAAACAAATTGAAACGTGTGCATTGTTGTACTGATGTTGGGGAGGTGATTTTCAACACCGTTTATAAACTATTCCGGTTTTGTAATATCCTCTTCTTATAGAGAATCTTATAAAGTAAGATTCTCTGGTTTTCCGTGGTAGTTTTTTCAGATTACGAATAATGATATTGAGAAATATTAGGATTATTATATTAGAAATATTAGGAATTTGAATCATATCTATAAAAGTTTACACATAGAAGTGTTTTGAATCTAAGATGTCTTAAATCTATAACTTGTTGTATCAAGCCTCCACACAAAAGCGTGCAACAATGTACTCCGAGTTTGATCCTGAAATCAACCCGATATGTAGGAGACCCATAATTTTCATTTTGGATCAACATAAATATATATATAGATAAGTATAGTTGCGGTCGATCTTCTGGTGAATGCACATAACTAATCATGGCTGAACAAAATATAAAATATCTCTAAGTGAAAGGTGTAAAATAAAAAAGGAAGCGAAATTATTAATTAAAATAAATTATCCAAGAAAATTAATATTTTGTTTGAAATTTTAATTTGAAGATTAAAAAGAAAATTTCATTGTTTTCTTAATAAACGAATTAAAGGTGGGTTGTAATGAGAGTAATCAGAATCATGAAAAATAAACAAATTGATGAGAAGAAATCAAATAAAAAATGACGCAACGGAAGAATAATTGTACCTTGTTATTTTTGAAGATAGAAATAAACATAAAAGGCTCTTAAAATCTACACATATAATAAAATCAAAACTAGGGTCGTCTCTGTGCGTGCATCACGCAAAAAATATGGACAGATTTTATAAATCTTTGCTGATTTATATCTTAGATCCTTAGGGGCTTGGTCATTACCTCCAATTCTAATTACTCGATATTCCTAATGGGGATTAAGATGTATTAATTTAAAAAAACAAAAAAATCCTTTTATTTCATTGAACTTCTGTTAGTATGGTAAAAAAAGATTTCTTAGTTTAGATCTATATACTTTTCAAATGTTTTATTATATGATTATTTTATTATTATTATAATTAGTTAAAATTAGCACATACAGTGAACTTTTATGGGTTTTAAATTGTGTACCCCCGTTAGAATGGGCAAAAAATGAAAAGAAGAGATCCAATCGGCGACCTTCGTTTGAGTTTCACGGACATACCTCTGCGTTGAGCCATACTTCAACCCCTGCACTGTTGATCCAGTGCAGGGGTGAAGGGAGAAAAAAAAGGAAGGATCATGGAATTGGTGACATGTTCGTAGTGACACGCTCGCAAATGGAAAGGGGAACCGAAAGAGAAATGTTGTACGTCAGGAAGGGTTCATTTGCCTCCATTTCAAGAACCGCCGGAGGTACTAAAAACACTGTTGAATAGAGACCATGCTAAATCTAAAGATTTTTTAAACACTATAAGAGCCTGCAACAGCGCCTTTTAGATGACTTCGTTTGGAGATTTTATCAGTTTTAATTCTCACGACCATAAGAATAACGAACACAGAAGGTCCTGGATAGACCAAAGGGCTCGTTTCGCTCGCCCTCACCGAGCAATTAAGCTTAAGATAATCTTTGACTGACTTATCCCCGCTCATATAACTTTGCGATTAGTTCTGTACGGTGATTACTACGATGAGATCTTCGTTTTTATCTATTCGCCACAATTTCCCTTAAAAAATTGAAAAAAAAAACAACGAAGAGAAAAACCCTGTGGTTTTACTAAATTTTAACGTAAGAATGATTTTACACTCGTATTTTAGTAAATACGAGCGTGAAACGTAAAAAAAAATTAAAACAAATCTTTATTAATTCCTTAACCACTAATCGTTTCTCATTGGTTTATCCAATTAGGACGTCTTTTTGGTTATTTTTCATTTGAAACAAAGAACTATATCAGTCAGGAATGGTTATTTTTAAAAATTAAAATTAAAAAAAATATGTTCTTTTTGATGTGTAAATAAGTAATAAACAATAATTAAATTAAAACTGAGACAGAATGAAATGGTATTTAATGAAAAAAACTACCTTTAAATAACTGCTACATTAATTGTGCTGTGGAAAAGAAAGTACTGAGGCTACTGCTGAGACAAGGCGCCGACAAGCCTGTTTTGACGCTAAAATAATTATTTTACATCACTTTTATTGACGATAAATATTTAATCACATTTTTAGCTTAAAATGTCACTTCATTTACGTTATATAAATGGATTTCAATATAGATTTTCTTATTTACGGAAAAAAACATACTTATCTTTTAAATTACAAAAATTACCTGACAGAGATAATTTTTATTCTAAATTATCGTTAAACAGAAAACTTGTAATCCAAATTTGTCCAAACTATAAAAAAAAAAAAAAAAAAAAAAAACTGAAAAAGATTAATTAATAGGCATTTAGTATTGAATATTTTTGGAAATATTTCGTGCGTTTTATAAGATCATAAACTGTAGTAAGATAAAAGAGTATTTAGAAAGATATACTTTTTAATTTTTTTTTGAAACTGCTAACTGTTTAAATGAAAGCCTTAATTTTTTAATTAGAGAGAAATTCAATGAAGAAATAAAGTTGAAATACATTACACAATTATTACAGAAGAAAATACAACTACCTTCAATCTGTTACTGTTATTTAATCTCGAACTTATCGACAAAGGTATACAGAGACTCTTTTAGTACTGAGTTATAGGCACTACGCAGATAATTCCGTTTTGGAATCTTACAGTTAATGCTCATAAATTACGTACGTTAAAAATGTCTACATTTAAACTTGTGCAGAATAATTGACTGTTTTCATTTTCACCATTTTTACATTAGAAAGTGGCAAAATATACTGACAAAAACAAGAGATTAATTGAAGAATATGAGATATTGAAGAAAAATTACGAAATAACCCACCGTGTTATCATTTGGATGCACTTAAAAGAAAAAAAAGAAAAATATAAATAAACACTATTGCCATTACATTTCATATTATTTTATAAAATCGCCCTTTAGTTGTCAAAGACACAAAAAAAATATTTGGTTGTGACCTGTTCCGATATAAAAGAAATAACATAATAATGGTGTTCTGCATGGCAGCAGGTCCTCTATGCCACCATACATTTCTGTCCCAAGCCTTCTTCTTCGTCTTCCTGTAGTTTCCAAAGCTCACCTGATCTACTAACTTCATCCTTCTTCATCGCTTCCTTTCTCCTTCAACAGACCCTTCCAATGCAGTTGACGTGATTCCACTTGCTCTAACCACATGTCCTAACCGGTTTCCTTTTTCGTTTTTATACATTCCACAAAAATTCTCTTTCTACTTTCAACTTTATACTTCCTCATTTCTCCTCTTTTTCCCATTCTACTTTTCTCTTTCCTTCTCCAAATTCATATATTAAAGCCCCAATCCAGTCTACCTCTTCAGCTTCCTCGTCGGTTCACGCTTCATCTACATACATACATACAAAAAGCCACCCATACATATCATTTTGCTAACCTCTTCTTCCTTAACTATAAATCCAGTCTTTTCTTTATGAACACTAGTAAGTGTTCATAAAGAAAAGAGAAAAACAAAAAATTATCTAATCATTTCAAATTTTCTTTTCTTTTTATCATTATAACAATTAAATCTTTATTATAAAATAAAATGGTTGGGATGCATATAGTTTATATATCTTTACCTATTTCTTCGTGCTTTACATTTTTTGAGAAGTTTCAATTAAATCCAAGAATTTTTTAACAAACAACTATAATGGAATTTCATGAATATTCAAGGACTACCAAGAGGTATAATTTGTTATAAGACGGTTTTCATTTGGTTAACTAGAAAAAAAAATTAATTATTTTATTATTTAGATAAATATAATTATTACTAATTTTTAATTTTCAGTATTTTATAAATATTATATTGCAAAGGATTTTTATTAAAAGTATTATTAAAATCAATTATAATGGAAGTAAAAGTAAAATTATAATAAAAGTAAATCAAATATAATAATAGAACTATTATTAAATCAATTTTAATGGTTTTTATTGTCCTTTAGATGATTTAACAGGATTTATAAAATCTATGTAACATGAAGGCGATATAAGTTAAAGAAATCTTAGGAAAATTTTCACTAAGAAACCTTTTTTCTTTAAATTAAACATCTGCTTTCAGCGTAAGGCTTTACATTGATTAGTTAGCAAAAAGAACGAAAAAATAAAAGAATGAATCTGGTAACAAATAAACTAGTGCAGTAATCAGTCTGTTTTCCATCTGTACAAATTTAATAACTTGTATTAGAAATAATAGTAGAAAACTATTTACAAAAACAAGTTTCATTTAATTAAAAAATTTATCACATAAAAAAAGTTGGATAAACATTTTTTTTTTAATGTAGCAAATTAAGTTACTAGGTATACAATTTCTTTTTGTAATTTATAACAAATTTTACATTAATTAAATTATAAACACATTTACAAATTGGTTAATCGTATCGTAATTTTAAATAATATATAAAAATTCTGATATGTTGAAGATCTATAAAAAAATTGATTAAATGCCCTTAAAAGATATTAAATTTTGTATATTACTGTAAATAAAGTTTTTTATTTATGGTCTTGAGCTTTTTTTTGGTTTAAAATTAAAACTCGTAAGATTATAAGAAACTTTTTTTAACTAACTTTTTTCCTAGTTTTCCATTACTAAAGTATTTCGTTATAAAGTTTACTAAAATTTACGGATTGAGAAAAAGTTTTACAGGTTTTAAAAGTACTGTTGAAGCTTAATTATATAATACATGTGTAGAGGTTTTAAAGGAATTACTAACTAAAAGTGCGTTTGTAAATTGCAATTTGATACAATACGTTTAAAGGAAAATAATTATAAATTAAATGCCACTGTATTAAATTTATAAATTATTAACTTATATAAAAATACTAAATTTCAATAAATTTACTTTATTATTTACTTTGAATTTAATAAATAACAGCTTTTAAAACAATATTGCATTTAATTTAGGTTTTATTACTGAGATTAATGAAGTGTGTGTGTGTGTGTGTGTGTGTGTGTATATATATATATATATATATATATATATATATATATATTAATTTTACTAATGAAGTGATGATATTTAAGAATATCGAATCGTGACTGTAAAAAGTTCATGTTGATTAATAATAAATAAATAAAACATCATGAATCTAAACTTTTAATCTACCATAAATTTTTTTTGTAGTTAATGAATTATATTTTGTAAATTTTAATGAAAAAGTTGATAAAGAGAAATTCATTTCAGTGAACTAAAACTGGAATCAAAGAACACTTATATTAAAACATTTTTATGTTTATTTTAAAATAAACACAGACTTTTCTAATTTTTTACTTTCCCGGCGAGTGTAGCTAGAATAACTATATTAAAAAGTAATTATGTCTAAAATTGGATATTGAAAATCTTTACGTTTTAAGGTACTATTAGTTCATTCGTTTACATCAAAAATTAATTTAAATCTCAGGAAAAGATTTTTGAAAGTGTATGTTTGGAGTGTCGCTTTATATGGAAGTGAAACTTGGACAATCGGAGTATCTGAGAAGAAAAGATTAGAAGCTTTTGAAATGTGGTGCTATAGGAGAATGTTAAAAATCAGATGGGTGGATAAAGTGACAAATGAAGAGGTATTGCGGCAAATAGATGAAGAAAGAAGCATTTGGAAAAATATAGTTAAAAGAAGAGACAGACTTATAGGCCACATACTAAGGCATCCTGGAATAGTCGCTTTAATATTGGAAGGACAGGTAGAAGGGAAAAATTGTGTAGGCAGGCCACGTTTGGAATATGTAAAACAAATTGTTAGGGATGTAGGATGTAGAGGGTATACTGAAATGAAACGACTAGCACTAGATAGGGAATCTTGGAGAGCTGCATCAAACCAGTCAAATGACTGAAGACAAAAAAAAAAAAATTAGTTCATTCAGACCAAAAAACCCGGCGGCCTCCATGGCGCGAGTGGTAGCGTCTCGGCTTATCATCCGGAGGTTCAGGGTTCGAATCCCGGTCAGACACGGCATTTTCACACGCTACAAAAATTGTCATTCATCTCATCCTCTAAAGCAATATCTAACGGTGGTCCCGGATGTTAAAAAAAAGACCAAAAAAACATGTTTGTATTTTGCACTGCTTTTTGCCTTATATCTCAGGATTGAAGGAGTGAACACACCGATTTTCTTCAAATTTGGCTCAAATATTTCTATATATTGGGCATTAACCATAGTTTTTTTTCAAAATTCGTAAGAGGGTGGGGGATATTGCGAAAAATAATTTAATTTTTTTTTCAGAAGCATTTTAGAGAAAAAACATTAACAAAGCAAATTTCTTATTAAAATGTATACACAAATACTCGAAAATGTTTTTTTTCAAATAATCAATGATCCACGTCTTAAAAAGTAAAATAAATGTTTTTTGTTTTAATTTCCTTCGGTTTAAATAATTTTCAAATTTTTTTTTTTGAAAGTTTTTACTTCATATATAAGATGTCTACAATGTATTTTTTAAATTATAGTCTTCGGATCTAAAATGCAGAAAGTTTTTTGAAATTTTTTTCTTATTTTAGCCTTTATTTGAAGGGGTGTTCCATTTTGAGAAAACTTTGCTTAAGCAAATTTGTTAAGCTTAACCTACATATGAATATTTTTATATATAGGTTAATATTTTATATTTATAATAATACACATTTTATTAAAATATAATACATAATAATAATAATAATAATAATAATAATAATAGTATAAAGATAATTATTAATAAATTTATAATCATTATATAATTATATAAAAGCTGCGCAAGGTATTAACTTTAGTACTTTGCCAGCTTTGTGTAACCTACTATAAAATATAGATTAGATAATTTTTAAAATGAAACACCGAGACAAATACTTGGATGGAAACCATTCATAAAAGCTGGAAGGTAACGAAATTAAATGGAACGGATATGTTTGGTTATTGAAAGGAAGCATTATTAAATGTGTACACAGAAAAAAGTCATTGTAAGTAACTGATACGGATATAACAGACTTGAGAAAGAAAATTCATTAACATAGTGAATAATTCATAACATTAGTTCTATCTAACGTATTCAATTAATAGATACAATTAACAGAATATATTATTCAATTAACAGAATAGATGAATTCAAGTTACATATTATAGTTTGCAAATTAGAAGTTCAATTTATATTAACTATTTAAACATACTAATTACACAGATTTTTCAATAAGTTACATGATATTTCACACCGATTTAAATATTTTACTAATAATTTTACCCGAAAGATTATAAAATAAGTGAGAAACTATCCTACTAAACGGCACTTGTATGTGTGTCTGTGTGTGCGACCCCCTTAGCTTAGCACCGGAATGTACCGATCACAAGCAGAAAATCCTGATTCGTTAGTATATGTCTCGTGGTCGTCAGGTGTATTCTTGTTATATTATTATATATCGATATACGTGCGAAATATATAATGATATATATATATATATATATAAGTTGGGAAAATTTAGTACTTTTAACCGGATCCGAATTTTCGAACGAAAACCGCAAATATCTCGAAAACGGTCAGTCCTAGCACTGAAAATTTTTTCGACTTCCCTTGGCGATACCCCATCTGCTCCAGTGGTACCCGACGATGATAATATTTTCAAGTGCCCCCGAGGATAATATTTTCGAAATTGAGGAGAGGGTGTGTTGGGGTGCCACCGTAATGTCTCGGCAACCGCTCGTCCGATTTTCACGATTTAAAAAGCGTATGCATCAGCAGGTCGAGCGGTAACTGTTTAATGCATCGGGTACACACTTGACTGACCGGATCTTGGTTATCCAGAAATAAAATCGTTTAGTCCTATGTTTTGACTGCACTCACCCACCGTAAAACGTACCGATCCGATCTTTCGCTAAATACTCTAAAATCTGTGCGCTAGCGCAGCTATAAAGTATAAACTTATGAAGACTAAAAAGTAGAAAATAAAAAACAAATAAAAAACTTTTTAAAACCCACTCTTATATTAAATGCACTAAAAAGTTGAAAATAAAAAAAAAATACGTAAAAAGATCTTTAAAACACCAGTCTTAAATTAAATGCATTAAAAGGTAAAAATAATTCTAGGACGGTATCTCAGAATGGTTTTGATAACAAGCTTTGATGGGGATGTGTAGGGTTATGAGAAAGGCATAGCTTCAAATAAAAAATTTAATGTTTTTGCCAGTTTTTTCTTATGTTTGATGAATGGCCTAAAGAGTAGCGTTCAAACACGAATAAGAAAAAATTGGCAAACACATCATATTTTTAATTTGAATCTATAACTTTCACATAATCTTACATCTTACCGTCAAAGCTTGTTGTCAAATCCATTCTGAGATACCGTCCTAAAATTAGTTTTTACCTTTTAGTGTGTTTAATTTAAGAGTGGCTTTAAAACTTTTTTCCATATTTTTATTTATTTATATGACTGTTTTTCTTCATAAAATAATGAACTACAACCAAAAAGTAGGCACCGGAATGTACCGATCACTAGCGGAAAATCCCGATTCGTTAGTATCAATTTATAGAGTTAAATTTCTAATTTTACTTTCGTTAAATCAATTTTCATCAATCAAAAAAAATTATTTTTACT